>NC_143519.1:52497495-52839995 GCF_031878675.1 Megascapheus bottae | reverse complement strand
TTGGCAGCACAGTCACATAGAAAGCCTTGCCCTCAAGGAGTCAGCTTCTAAAACAAAACCTGGAATCTGCAGCAAAGTGAGGCATCCTATGATGCATTACAAAGACAAGATAGAATTCAAAATAAGTCTGCCAATGTTCTGAACTTTCACAGCAATTTTCTAGCAGGAGGAGAAAAGAGGATTCTTCAGAGGAGACTCACCACCCAGGATATGAATACAGAAGACTATTTTACATGCTTGTGGGCAGTTTCTTTTCAAAATTCATTCTTTCATGAAAGTTATAAGTGCCAGAAATTTTATTTAAAAAGAAAACAAAGGAGGAGAAGACTGTTCTCCAAGAATGCTCTCTCAGCAGGGCCATTACATTGTGGTTTGGAGTGTTTCTTTTATTTTATTTATTTATTTTTTTTAGCAATGCCTCAACTTCTCTTTAGTTTAGAGTCTCCATTTCCTTTAGAGAGTGAGACTTAGGGATGTGGCACCAAGTTTCCCAAGAGAAGTCCCATTTCACATGATTAAATCTTTGATACTGAAGTGACTATTTAAGTTAATGAGGCAGAACAGGGAAGGAGAGCAAGTGAAATGCTCAGTGTTTGATAGGAGAATGAGCTAGTCTGAGAATTAAGCCAATTCACAACTTTGCTTTCAAGCAAGTCCATTCTGCCCCCTGCAGGACAGGAAAGCAAATGTTTTACCTAGTTGCATTTCAGATTTCCCCAACTACTGAGAGATTGACCTTTCATGTCTATGGGGTCTATATCGACGCATTCAAGAAATTATGGTTCCAAAGAGATACTTCTAATCGCATCTGTACTGAACACACACACATACACACATACATATAGTATTTTCTTGTCACTTCTCCCTAAACAATACTGTATTATAATCATGACCACAGTTTATTTTTTTCAGGTGTATTGTGTATTGGTATATATATATATATATATATATATATATATCATAAAGAGATTTCTTGAGGATAGGACCCAAGTTTAACACAAAATTCATTCACGTTTCATATACAACTTATGCACATACTTGAGAATAATTTTATGTATCAATTTTAGCAAGTTGAGACTCATCACAGGATGTCAGTTAATTAATTTTCCATTCATAAGATCCTGTCAGTGTTCAAAAAACATATGATTTTAGAGCATCTCAGGATCTTGACTATAAGATGAAGTATGAAAATGGAGTTTAGAGATAATTTGTAGTGTGTATTTCATATGAAAATAATATGCCATTTTACAGAAGGAACTTGAGCAGCCACAGATTTCAATTATCAGTGGTAGGAACCAAGTACTCATGAATACTGAAAGATACCTATATGATTTAGACAGAAACAGATTTATAAGATAAAGGATTTTAAAGTTTTTTTCCATATATTTTTATTGTAGTTAATAGAAGGGTTACATTATATTCACCGGATGGATTTTAAGGTTTTAATCCAGTAAATTAGTACATATTCAGCTCTGAGCTCAAGTCCAGATTTGCAAAGATTATGGTCAGCCCAAAGGTTACTTCAGGGTAAATGATCTTTCTTTCCAAAGACAAACAAAGCAGGTGCAGGTGGCTCACTCCTGTAGTGAGTAACTTTCACCCTTCAGGAAAGTTTGCATGCAACCACAAGCATCATATGCCACAAACATGTGTGCAAAACTTTCATAGATAATCATGAATGGGAAAGAAATGACTTTGAGTCTAGTAGAAATTAATAGGGCCAGGACAGGTGGCAGGCATCAGTAAGCTGGTCTGCAAGTGAAGCTTAAATCTTTTAAGCAAGGATAAAATGACCCTACCACATAGAGTCTATAGCAGCCTTCAGCAGCTTTCTGCTTCTGATAGTCAGAGCTATTCTCTTTGAGCCAAATGCTAAGACTCATACACAGGAAGCCAAGTGGAAAGGAGTGGTGAGCAGGTAACAGAACACAGTGTACAAGAAAATATCTTGTTATGGTTTCATCACTGAATGATCCCCTAGCATTGTGTTTGTTTTTGTTCTTTGCTTGCTTGTTTATTTCCCTCTAGCATCTAATGGGACATTAGACTTGATTCTGTTACACTGGCAGATGTAAAAATGTAGCATACGCATTTCAGCTAGCATGAAGCTATAAGCCCTCTAATAAATTATCTTTAAAAGGCAGTTTGGCTTTTAATTTACTCAAAAAACATTCCTTCTTGTCAGGAGCATAGCCTAATGGTAGCATGTTCGCCTAGCATGCATGAAGCCCTGGGTTTGATTCCCCAGAACTACATACACAGAAAAGGCAAAAATGGTGTTATGGCTCGTGGGAGAGTGCTAGCCTTGAGCAAAAAGTGTCCAAGGACAGTGCCCAGACCCTGAGTTCAAGCCCCAGGACTGGCCAAAAAAAAAAAAAAGCTAGCAACAAAACAACAACGAAAACACTCCTTTCTCTCTTCATGTTGAGGAAAAGAGGACTTGTTAGGGAGATAGAGATAATAAAAATGGCAGATAACACCTGGAAACGCACCGCCTGTCAGGCTCCTATTCAAATACTTCTTCCCATAATGCCCGGGGTTACCACTCAAGCAATAGAAAGATTCAGGACAGCACACCAGCAAGAGTGAATCATGGCAGAAGATGTGGGAGGAGTCCTATACTACATAACCACCTCTTGAAACGCTCCACTGCACTCATTGTTCACAGTCCTTGTTTCATGAGTCTTTCATTGTGTCCTCTCACACTCAAATAAATTTTAATGTGTTATAAAACAGTCTCCTACGATTTAACTAATCAGTGTAGAAAATGAACTTATTCCTAGAGGACCTCAATGTGCTAAACCACAAATTTCCCAGGATAATTAATTCTTGAGATCCTTTTAGAAGACAGACTTGACAACTTAATGACTGTGAAGACACATTAAATAGAGAGCAGTTCATGACATTGTTTCTATGCTATGAAGGACTTTCAAATTAAAAATAAATTCGTTAACCTAAGTCCCTTCCTCTTCAAACTTGGGTTCAGAATCTACTTAAGGCAAAGATGGAAACTTGGTATAACAGTTAATATACTATATCCCCATTAGGATTAGATAACTACATGGCATACATCTACATTTCAATGGCTCCTTTTCCATTTATTTTGTGCTCTTGGCATCATAGAAATTCTGAAAAGAGTTTTAAGCTATAATGGCTAGGAATTAAAAGGCAATACATACTAGGGACTGTTCTAATCGAGTACAAAAGTAAAACAAAGAGAAAATATCATGGTAGATATTAAAATATATGTTATAAAGTGGTTTTAAATCCTTGTGGACTGCCAAGGGAACAGGGAAATCCATAGGCAATCAATTGGGAATAGGTAGAAAACTTTTTTTGATGTGAGACAAACACAATTATGTTCACAACATGCTTTTTCTTGTTGTTTGGATACCAGTAGTGGAGGTTGTACTCAGGGCCTGGGCGCTGTCCCTGAGCTCTTTTTGTTCAAGGTTAATACTCTAACACTTGAGCACAGTTCCACTTCCAATGTTAATTGTGGTAATTGGAGATACAAGTCTCATGAACTTACACTGATTGGGCTGACTTTGAACCTTGGTCTCAGATCTCAGCCTCCTGAGTAGCTAGGGTTACAGGTATGATCCACCAACACCTGGATTATCACTAGGACTTTCTGACAACCGATCAACAGTTGACACAGAAAACATCTTCCTGGGTACTCAATAAGGGGTCTGGGGATATGTTCTCATGGGACCTCTATTGGAAAGTGATTGTTTTCCAAGTGTCAGTCTGGACCATCAAGTACTGGTCATAGTGAGTTCAAAATGTTAATTCTTAAATTGAGGACTTGAGAGTGACTCCCAGTGATATTCACTCAAATACATCTTTGAGAGAATTCTAATGCCTGATTCAGTTTGAAGACAACTGAAATTATTTGGTTGGCCTTTCCTTTGCATGCTGTATGATCTTTATCCAGGCTTTATGTGTTTGTGTCTAATTTTTTTTAAAGCACATTTTAAAACAACCCTTTCTCATTATTGCTTGTTTTAACTCAAATGCTATGAGTTCAGGGAATAATAAATAGGTAGGCAAAGTCAGTACACAGCAAGAAATAATCTAAAATGATAAGAAAGACCAACGGGAAAGAGAGAAATATATAGATTTTTTTGCTTCTCTCTCTCTCTCTCTCTCTCTCTCTCTCTCTCTCTCTCTCTCTCTCTCTCTCTCTCTCTCTCTCTCTCTCTCTCTCTTTCTCTCTGCAGGTCCTGGAGCTTCAGCTCAGGACCTTGGGCTTTCTCAAGGCTAGTGTTCTACCACTTGAGCCACAGCACCACTTCTGGCCTTTTCTGTGTATGTGGTCCTGAGGAATTGAACCCAACTTTGTTTATGCTAGTCAAACATAGTCATGTTCCCAGCCGCTCTTTTTCTCTTTCTGTATCACTCCTGAGGCTTGAACTCAGGGCCTGGGTGCTATTCTTAGCTTTTCTTTTTTCTTTCTTTCTTTTTCTTTTCCTCAAGCCTAGCACTGTATCATTTTGAGACAGAGCTTTTCTGGTGGTTAGAGAGAAGAATGCCAGACCATTCTGCCTAGGCTGGCTTTTGACTTTGTTTTCTTAGATCTGAGCACTGTGAGTACTGCTGAGTAGCATGGATTCCAGGCCTGAGCCCTGGATGCCCAGTGTTACTTCTCAACAGTCAAGCATGAGTTCCTTGAAATTCTGTTGATGTAAGAATGTGATTTATTTTTCATTTGGAAACAACCTTCGGCATAATCCATTGCTATCTTCTCAAGTTCCAGATGAGGATTACTGAGCAGGGTAAGCATTTACTAATACCCCGAAGTTAGACAGCAAGTTCACGATCATGTGTCTGAAGAAAGATCTCAAATGGAAGTTTAAATAAAGGAGGTGTGTTAACTTCTAGGGGTGGGCTAAAATGCTTGCCTACACTTTATTTGCTGTAATTATATGGCTCATGTATACCCTCTTCCCTATCACCTGGTTCCTGCTGTGTTATTAAACACATGCTCTCTCAGAAGACTACCAGTCAGAACAAGGATCAACACAGCAGGCTGGGCCCAGCTGCCAGGCTGCCTTTGCCAGAGGAATGAAAGAGCCTTTTCACTCCTGGTTTTTCTCCTCCCCGAGACCAGGCACAGCATCACCACCACCAGCCCCACTGAGCTCTGTCACACAGTCTTCAATTCTGAAAGGAAATCATAAGCCAGGAAGGATTGTTCTTCAGTGAGGAAAGTAAGAACTTACTACTATAACTATTCACAATTGCTTTGTTTACATGCGTTCTCTCTTCTTCTGTCAGAAGGTATTTAAGGAATGGGAAGGTATGTTATTTTTAAAAGTTCTTTGTCCCAACTTCTAACAGGTTTGAGTCTTCAGGTGAAGGTAAGAAGTCAGGCTTTCATCTACATCTTCATTATTTCTTAAGTATCAAGTTCATTTCTTTTCACACAAGGAGGGATTTGTAGATACTTGATGAATTTATGAACAAAACTGAGAGAATAATGGGGGAAATGATGATATAAAAATAGGGAAATGTTCCTGTATGCATTTGAATGAACTCCTAATAATAGAGGACTTTTCAATTTACATTTAGAAGGAAAGAAAGTAAGAGAGTCTGGAGACATGATAAGGTCATGGTTCAGAAAAAAGAGGGTAAGTTAGAGCCTTTGGTATTTCCAAGTCTGTACAAAATTTCCTTGAAGGAGAGTGCCTTGCAGTGAAAACAGTCCAAATCAGGACTCAGACATTTATCACAGGTAAGATAAGGCAGTCATGGCTGTAAATCAAAATTTTAATTCAGAACTCACAAAAAGGAATAGATAAAATTGTTGGTGAGAATGGATGAGGTGTTCCCTCTGGCTCCTAATTTGTTAGTGGTGGTGATCATTGCAAAGGTGAAGATCTCAGATTATTGGCCTCGCTAACGAAGGCTTGGATGAAGATGCATAAACAAAGTAAGGAGATTAACAGGAAAAGTACACAGTTAAGGTGGGCTCCAGCTAGATGGCTCAAGGGCCAGGTTAAAAAAGGAAAGGGAGGAAAACAGAGAGGGAGGCAGACAGGGAAGGATAGAGAGAGAGAAAGAGAGATGAGGGGGAGGGAAGGGAGACAGATGGAATTTCTTGCTCTCCAAGCAGAAAATGAGAATTAAAGACTCAAAATGGCAGCTGTTATCTACTTCCATATCCTTTCTGAGCTAGAGGAATACACATGTACATCTAGCAACCCCCATATCTTAGGCAATGGTTCTGGGTAGCCAAGATGGATGTTATTATTTAAAAATGTGGAATGTCTCAGCCTACCCACAGCATATGGACAAAGGAGAGCTTTAGTGTTTCCTTTTCTTAGATAAACTTACCCTCTTTACCCATTCTCAGAGAGAAGCCAAGTTTTTGTCATTTCAAAGGAGGGGCCAGTTTTGTATTGTTATTCCTTTTTAGTTCTCTATGACCTTGTAATGTTAGTATTAAAATTCAGTGAGCTTAACCATTTTGTTAGTTGCTTTCTAGGTTTCAATGTCGGAGTCTGAATCTTTATATATTACCAAGAATATAATTGCCTGATTCTCACCTAGCTATCCTGCTATAGTTTTCTACCTTCCCTCATTCTCAAATGACTAATCCCTTTTCATCCTAAAAGAGGGTAAGCAGGGAGGAGAAAGAACACTCCTTATTTTCTAGGGTATGGCTGAGAAGGAGGTTTGTTTCAATGTCATAGAGCAGGAGCCATCCTGTGTTGTTTTTCTCTGCATTATCAGCAGCTAATATAGTGTTGACCTGAGAGAAATCTGGAAGTTAGAAAAAAAGAAAATATTTATTATTGATATGCTACAATTATTCCTACTTTTTTCTTCAAAGAAAAATCATAAGTTTCACAGTTGTGATCATTCTGTTAGTAGAAAGTCCCTTTGAAGCTTTTTATATGCATCTTGAATTCTTTTCCTATATATATTTAGACCAAAACATTATCACAATGAGTGCAGGGAACACACATAACCTTATGCAGAGGCAAAAGGTTATTCATCCTTACCCTGAGAATAAGTTCATGTTTGAGAGCTTAAGGTATTTAATTTAAATATCCATCGCTATTATATGGATCAAATACATAAAATGCTTTCAATGGAGTTAAACTCTGTAGTAGATGACTAGATCATCACATTCTTAACATGAGGAGCTTTCATTCATGTAGTGAAAGCTCTGCTTTTTCAACAAGCTGAAGAAAACACTGCCACTTACCTTGTAATTCTTGTCTTAAAGCAAAAAGTACATGTAGGGTTTCAGTCTTTTAGAAGTATTTCCAGAACTCAACTCCACTCAAAAATGTCCCTGGAATCAGAGTTGAGGATAATAAATATGTACATACTAGGTGCTCAACTATTTGGTAGATTGATTAAACTTGCTGAAACAGGAAACCATTTATGTGAACATGCAGCTGGAGTGGAAACATAAACATATAGTTATTTTTGAAATAATGAGGAAGCATAGAGGATGGATGCAATATAAAAGTGGTGAGGTGGGCGCTAGTGGCTCACACCTGTAATCCTAGCTACTCAGGAGGCTGAGATCTGAGGTCATGGTTCTAAGCCATCCCAGACAAAAATGTCCATGAGACTCTCTCACTAAACACTAAAAAGCCAGTGGGGAGCTGTGGCTGAAGTGGCAGAGCACCAGCCTTGAGTGAGAAAGCTAAGGGACAATCCCCAGGTCCTGAAGTCAAGGCTCAGTGCAGGAAACCACACAAAAAACAGTAGAGCCAATGGTGGTATGATAATTTGGATGGAAAAATAGGACATGTTACCATGGAATTCATGGCAGCTGAGATAGCTTTACAAAGCAAACAGCTGTGGAATGCAGTATATTCTGAACAGCTGAAAATGCTGTGGCTGGAGCCAGACCATATAAAGAGAGAAAAAGAAGAGAGGTAAGGCTGAAAGTCAGACGAGATTTTATGAAGACTTAGAATGCCTTTCTAATGAACTTAGATTTATTTTCCAGGAGACAAGATGCCTCTAAAAGCATTTAAGCAGAAGAGTAAAAAAGAAAATACTGGTCACTTTCCCTCATTTGTAATAATTAGTACAAACCTTGGACTCTGCTAACAGAGTATTTCAATAGCTCAAAACCTAGTTACGTAAGGCCATATAGAACAAGGCTAACTGAAAGGACCTCCAGGATATGAACAAGAGCCATATAATGTGTGATTGTTGTTCTTAATGTACTATGTTATTTCTCATCTCTTTTGTTGTCCCTTATTTTCATATTGTTACAGTATCTTACTTTGTTATTTTGTATATTTTATATCTGTTTATTTGTTTATTTGAAATAGGAAAGGGAAGGGGGAAAACAAGATGAGAGGAGGGAAATGGGGACAAAAACATGAAAGGGGGTATCAATGTTCATGAAGTAATATAACTTCTGTCTGGTGACTATGTCTGTAACCCCTCTATTAATTACAATAAAAATATATGGGGAAAAAAGAAAATACTGGTCACACACAGAGAAAAAAATTCATTCACAGAGATCAGAGAGAAGAGTTTTCAAAGAAATCCAATTGAGAAATGACAAGTATGATAGGGATGATAGTCTGACAAGTCTGATAGACACAGGGTATTCAAAAATGTTTTGAAAGTGCAATTTCCAGGATTTGGTGGTTCTATGTGAGAAGGGATAGGGAGATCTGAAAGTGCGGTGATGTCTTTAGTCTATTTTTGCAGTCTACCAATTCACATAGACCATCTAATCTCTGTTAGGCATTATTCTAGATTCTAGAGCTACAGATATTAAGAGAAGGCCATTAGACTATGGTATATAACATTTTGTACTATAATTTCAGTCAAAGGAATTAAGGATGAAATGAGAAAAATACTGCAACCAATATATGACCAATGTCTTTCATGTCTATTCCATAGACCTGTGTAGATAGGAGTAGGTAGTTCACAGAAGAAGAAATACAAGAAGTGGTGCCTGGCTTTATTTAGGGATAAAAAGTCTGTATTACTGTACACTGGTGCTTCACACTTGTAATCCCTAGCTACTCAAGAGGTTGAGATCTGAGAGTCACAGTTCAAAGGGTATAAGACGTATCTCAAGTGTCAGCTTTGAGTGAAAAAAACAAGTAAAAGCACAGGTTTCTGAGTTCAAGCCCCAGTATAGGCAGACACACACACACACACACACACACACACACACACACACACACACTGTAAGTATAAGCCAGCATTAAAACAAAAATAATATAATTTGCAGGGAGAGTATAGATTGATTAGAAAGAATAACTAAAGTATCATGTTCAGGTTTTATAGACTGGCATTTACACTGACAATGGGAAGTAGGGTAAAATATGTAGGACAAACTGTTAAATATAGAGGTTCTCTCACTGGGATTACACATCTGATTAGCCTCACCTAAGTTTTTGTATTGTTTTTATTTTCCTACTTGAATTATGTGTTACTTCTAGAAGCTAAAAATAAATAAACTAACCAGGCAAGTTATGATGGCAGTTACATGCATTTATACATAAATGGATGAATTTCAGAGCTTCATATATCACCTCCTCCAAAAACAAAGCAAAAAAAAGCCCAGTATGTGTAAACACTGATAAAATCTACATGAGGCCTTTTAGTCATTAGTACTAGACTACTGCAAATCTCCTGGCTTTCATGACTGTGGTTATGTACAGTGTTATCTTTGCAGAAAGGGTTTATTTTTGTATCTTCTTTTAGTCTATTTTAAGACAAAAATTTAAGAACAAAGAACAGGCTGCAGCCCTTGTCAATGCTGACATGCTGGAACCAAGCTGCCTCAAACCTTTGGGATAACAGAGGAACTATTGTGTGCTAATATTATTTTATGGCTGTTTTCAACAGACATCTACTTTCAGGCTAATTTCAAAAGAATGTGATCAACTGCCTAAGCTAAAATAGTTACAGTCTGTTTCAATAAAAACCCTAAATCTTTGTGAGAGGGAGAGATTTGGCACAGGCAGAGAAGACTAGATGAGAAAATTAAGGGAGGAAGGGAGAAAGAAAGACCATTGGAAATGAAGAGGATTTTTGAAGGATGCAAATAGGTTTGGTAGTTCATATGCACTGAAGTTTCAAAATCTCCTCTTCAGGATCTATTAGGTAGAAGCATATCAAAATGTTGATATTTATATATTTCCAGTTCACAATATTTGTGTTACAGTAATTTTTCAAAATGAATGGTTGTTATCTTTTATTATTATTATTATTTTTTTTTTTTGGTAGTGCTGTGGGCCTAGGCACTCAAATCTACTACTCTACCATACTGAGCTACAGCGCCACTTCCGGTTTTCTGGTGGTTAACTGAAGTCTCAGGGACTTTTGTGCCTGGGCTAGCCTTAAACCACGATTTTTAGATCTCAGCCTCCTGAGTAGCTAGGATTACAGGCGTAAGCCATCAGCATCTGGCTTGGTAGTGCTTTTAAGAACTTTACAGATTCTTTGTTCTTCCAGTGTCATTCAGAAACCTGAAATCACCCTTAAAGACTCACAAACTCTTTTGACTAGTATAGGTTCTTTTTAGCTTAATATATTTTGTTCCTGGAAGTTGGAGGTAATACAAGCTGATATTATCAAAAGACGGGGATGGCATATAGGCTTCTTGGGTCTTCTTGCAACTGGAACAGGTGACATTATTTGAATGACACTGTTGCTATTGGTGCTTTGGGCAGTACCATTGAATTTTAACTCCCTAGTAGTCTCTTCCTAATGGTAAGAGAATACAATAGCTCCTCAGCAGAGCCATCTATGAAGTTTACTATGGAGTTCCCACAGCCTGTTTGGTGTCTCCATAGTTTCTCATTCTGTGAAATTGTTCACTTACTGTGAAGAACTGGAACCCATCCCTCCACCTTGAAAGTCATGATGCTTACACACCAAAGCTGCTGAATCTCTGATATAAACATTTAGAACTTAGCAGAGTGAGAGGGTAGCAGAAAAGAAAAGGAATCCTTACCCTATTTATACAGTAAACTTTTATTTGGTGAGTTGGTTCTACTTTAAGGTACATATCACAAATCTTCAAAGATTCTCACAGATTCACAAAGCCATCACTTCAGAGTGAAATGGGTATTAAGTATATAAAGTGCCTGGTACAAGGCTGGGTACTTGGGAGATACTGAAAAAATGTTGATTTTCCTCCTCCTCTTTTCCATGTACAAACTGTTCCTCATCTCAGGATGTAGCTAGTATCATACATAGTTTCTTCATCACATTAACACAGAAGATACTCTAAGTACCTTTCTGCCTAAGGCACCACTCCTTTCTCCAAACTCCAGCAAACTTCTTACTAGCGTAGCTACGGGATCCATCCTTCCCATATTGCTGATTCAGATTTATGTGTTTCCCTAAAGACAAACTCAAAGCATCAAAATGTTATGTTTGTTGAGAAAAAATATCATTTTAATTCACAAAAGTAGTTATAGGATAAACTAACTCCTATGTTTAGCATAAACTATTGCCAAAGAGTTGTGTTCCCTCCACAGAAGCTCCACTTCTGGCTTTTTGTAGTTAATTGAGATCAAAGTCTCATGAACTTCCCTATCCAGGTTTGGCTTCAAAGGATGATCCTCAGATCTCAGCCTCCCAAGTCACTAGGATTGTAGGAATGAGCACCCATAGTTGGCCAAAAAGCATTTTTTAATGTGACCATTTCTCAGATACATGATGGGTGGAACACTATTCTAAGTACTTTCCACATGCAAAGCTGTTACTAACATTACCCCATTTTACTAGTGAGAAACTAGAGATACAGATGGATAGAGTCACTCTGTTCAAGGTCACAGAGACAGCCAGTGGCCTGTTCAGAATTTTAACCTTGGCAGATGGTCTAGCTGTGCCCTTCCACTTCCAAACTGCTGACTCTCCTGAGGACAAGCAGCTTTGCATACATCATCTTACTTCTCCAACACATAAATCTTATGAGTTAGTCATTGTTACCCCAACTATATGAAGTTGGAAACTGAAGCTTGGTTCTAGGAGAATAAGTTTTTCTAGAAAGCAGGCGAAACTGAGAGGATTCAAATACATTTTCATCAGATAGTCCGCTGTGGTTGGTTCTCATCTGGAGAGCCCACCTTTGTCCTCAGCAAATTTAGGTCTACACTAAGATCTTTCATATTTTTCTCAAAACATTTAACCCATGGGGAATAAACAATAAGATGCTATGGTATGAAAGAACATGCTCAAGTGCTCAAAAGTTCCAATTTAAATTGTAACTACTGAGCCTGGTTCTAACGGCTCACATCTGTAATCCTTGCTATTCAAAAGGCTGAGATCTGAGGATTGTGGTTCAAAGCCATCCCAAGAAGGGAAACCTATGAGACTTTGATCTCCTATTAACTACCAAAAGGTAGTTAATAAAAGCTGTGGCTCAAGTGGTTGAGCACTAGCCTTGAGCAAAACTGGTCAGGGACAGATTGTAGGCCCTGCATTAAGCCCTAGGACTGGCACAAAATGAATAAATGGAAGAATATACACATAAATAAGTTATAGCTAATACCTGCCACAAGATGGCTACCATATTACTTAATGATAATAACTTTTATTCCAATGATTCTGAGACCGAAAAGAAATGAATGAAAATTATTCATGATGAGCATTTAGTATTAGAGATGTAAATTTCAAAATAATATTTCAGAATACAGTTTTGTGGAATCTTGGTTTTTCTCAGGGGTTTGGGACCCACTGCGTTAACTTTCTGAGCTTTTATTCTTTTAGAGGACAGCCACCTTACTGATTTGTGGTGGTGTGTGAACGGAAATGAAAAATGTAAAACAGTAGATGATCTCGGTCTGGAAAACATGATCATTACTACTTTGCCTCAATTTTTCTGAAAACTACTTTTCTCTGAAAGAATTGCTCAAATTTCCTTTACTTATTTTGATGGGGTAATTTATAGACTTGGCAGAGCAGGCTTAATATATATGTATTTCCGGTGGGTTGTTTCAAACTGGATTTTGTTAGCATTCTAATTTCCGTCTCTTCAAGCCTGCAGAAAAAGCACCCCACTGTGATAATCAAGGCTTCTAGCTAAATAGAATTCAGTGATGCTCAGCTATGCTATGACACCACAGACATTTGTCTGCATGTAAATTAAACCAAGTAATTCAGCAGGGGGTGGGGAATGGCAGCCCTGGTCGTTTTAAAAGAAACAGGAACCACAAAGAAATGAGAATGAGAAATGAGATGTGTTTGAGGTGATAGACATATTCAAGCTAATTTACACTCTCCACAGTGAATGGAAGTTTGAAGGTTAACACAGGTACCCCATTAATATATGTGAATGTTTTGCATACTTGTTTACATTTTTATGTGAAAATTTAAATTTAAAAGTTAAATCTCAGTACCTAACAAATACCAATTTCTGTCTTGAATTTAAAATTTTTAGACAATAGCTATTTTGTTGGTGGGTGGTGGTGGTAAAGTAACATTTGGAGAAAGGAGGCCCTTATGTGGTTGTTCAGCCAGGAGAACCAAGCCTGCTGGCCAGATAACATGGAGATGCATTGAAGAGGGACTTAAAGTAGGGATTGAGGCTATATTGGAGGAGGGTAGGAAGGAGGTGTGGCCACAGCAGATGCAGAGAGGAGCACAGAAGATGAGGAAGTGACCTCGGAGTCTGGAAGACCTCCTGTTACCTCCAGGTGGGCCAATTATCTAGGTGACTGGTGCTGGGCAGGGACTGCTAGAGAGGACCACATGTGCTCAGAAGGAGGACCAAGGGAGGGGTCATTTTTCCTGGACAGACTTAACAGGTAATACTAACACCAATTATTTAAGCTGAACCGGAGCTATAGGGCAAAAAGAAGTTAGATACATTCAGCACAGTGGTTTCTCCTCTTCATATACAAGTACTAGTCAAGGCAACAAGTATTTGTAGCTATGTTATGTTAAATATTTTCAGATTGTGTTACCCCAGGTAAAAGAACTTAATGTTTAAGGAAACAATAACAGTTATGAAAGTGTGCTGCAGTTCAAGTGGTAGTCTCCGTACTAGTGTACACACACACACACACACACACACACACACATTCCGATGCTGGCTGAGTGACTGCTGTTTCTGAACTAATTACATATTTCATGGGGTTCAGGCCCCTCTCCTGAATAAGATGTATGAAGATCACAAAATCAGAGAATTAGCCCTGATTCATGACAACAACCAAACCAAAGAAACCTCAAAGAAACAACAACCCAATTAATAAATGGCATAAAGATTTAAAGAGCGACTTCTCAAAAAGAAGTAAGAATGGCCAATAGACACATGAAGAAATGTTCAACATCTCTGGCCATGAAAGAATTGTAAATCAAAATAACATTGAGATTGCATCTCACTTCAGTCAGAATGGCCATTATCAAGAAAAATAACAATAACAGATGCTGTCAGGGATGTGACCAAAAGGCAACTCTACTACACTGTTGGTGGGAATGTAAACTTCAACACACTGGAAGCAGTATGGAGGTTCCTCAAAAGACTAAACACAGAGCTAACCTATGACCCAGCAATCCTACTCCTAGGCATTTATCCAATAGAACACAAACACTAAAGCTACCAGCACAATCATTTTCATTGCAGCATCGTTTACCATAGCCAAGATACAGAATTAACCCAGATGCCCCTCGGTGAACGAATGCAGGTATATATACACAATATGTGGTATATATTTACACAAGGGAATTCTATGCTTCCATCAGAAAGAATGATATTGCCCCATACATAAGGAAATAAAAAGACTTGCAAAGAACTACATTAAGTAAACCAGACTCAAAGAAACATAGGCTGCATGTTTTCCCTCATTTATTGTAACTAAATTATGCCTCTAAATCTATAAATAAACACATTGGATGGTAAAAGTAAAAAATATTACACTTGAACATGATAACTTATTCAGGACTCTAAACATTCACACCCAGAGACCAAAGGCGGATATTCTTCAGAGAGAATCACACGGGCTCAATAGCTATGTGCATATGATCATATAAAATGATGTTTGTTGAAATAGGCTCCAAGAAATGGAAATAAGAGGCTTTTGCTATTTTATTCCTCCTTTGTCATTGTTTTTGACTTCTGCCCCTTTTGTCTTGTATGTAAGTTTATCTGTTTGGGGGGAGAATAAGGGAGAGGGCAAAACTAGTAGGACAGAGGGTGCGCAAATGCAGAAGTAATACTCACTAGACACTATGTTGAAAATGAACTATATAACTTGTGGGGAGAGGAAAGAGGTGACACTGTTAAAAAAGAAATGTACCCACTACTTGACTTATGTAACTAACTCCTCTGTACACCACCTTCATAATACAAAAAAAAAAGACAGAGTTCAGTGTAGCTAAGAACTAAGACAGTGATAAATATCAAACTAATTTTTTATATTTTAATCAACAGGCATTTTTAGGAGAGTAGGCATATTGATACTGCACATTGATCACTTTATACGGAAATATGACATTTACAAAACCTACACATTTCCCTGATTTTACGTATGCGAGATTCCTTCTCCTTACAATTCAGTTTTATAAACGCCGGACACATCCATTAGCAGTTATATTTGGCTTGTAAGGGGAAGAAAACTGAGCTGTACTAACACTACTGCTATTGATCTTTTGTCAAATGAACATTTGTCATAAAGCGAAGAGTGTAAAGGAGAGAAATGTAATGAGATCACCGATCAAAAACCTAGCTATGTTTAGTGCTTTTGGGGCATTATTATCACATTGGCCCTCAATGTAATGTGCTCACTACAAGCTTTGTGTTACACCAAAGCTGTGTATTGATTTCAACAAGAACTTGTAGCAATTAGGCTATGTATCAGTGAGAACCTACATGAATAGCTAGAGTGCATAGCTAGAGTAATCGGAACATTTTCCATTTTAATGACACGCATCACCACGTGATATGCAGGATTTCCTAATATCTATTGACATTATATAATCAATATGGAAAAAAACTTAATGTGTTTCCAGAAAGTGGATAAAAGGAACGTGAAGCTTGAATGACATTTATTCAATTATAATGTAATTTAGGATAAAACTCTTAGCAAGCACATTTAACTAAAATGCAGGCTTCTACACAAAAGTTTTTGGCATGATCATTTAAGATTTGGAACTGTAACAGATATTGTATAGCTAAATAGTCAAATAGGCATATATTACTCCTAAGACTATTTTGTGGGGGGAGACACATATAATCAAAAGGATGCCTTACATAGTATTATTTTTGTTAAGTGATACTATATGATTAGAGTAACATATACACTTACTATTTTTGTACTGTGAATTAAAGATAATATGTCCTAAGAATAATATCTACTACTCTGGAAGTGGCGACTGGGAGCGTATAGGTTCAAGGTCAGCCTGGGCAAAAAGTTAGTGAGAAAAATCTGAACTAAAAACAGCATGGTGACATGAGCTGCACACTTAGGAGGATTGTGGTCTATTCCAGCCCAGATATAAACAACAGGAGAGCCTACCTGAAAAATACAACCAAAAGGCTGGAGATGTGGCTCAAATGGTAAAGTGCTTGGCTAGCAGATGCAAGGGCCTGAGTTCAAACTCCAGTCCAATAATATATATGATATGTGATGTATGTGTGGGATCAAGCATTTTCTTCATCTTACAAAGCTTTTGAAGGTAAAACATGTCCACTTAAGACTTTTTTTCCCCTTTCTGCATTTCATAGTGGCTCACTTATGCTGATGAGTAAAAAGCTGAACATCTTTTTAGGTCAGCAAAGATTAGGTTGCAGAGTGGCTCACCCTCCTTTTGCTCTAGGCGCACAGCGTCCGGCGCGCCCCCTGGCGGCCGCCGGCGTTCACAGCCCGCGATTCCGCCGCGCTCTCCACACCCGGCCCCACGGTCCCGCGCGAGACTGCGCATGCGCGGTGGCGGTCGACGTGGCCACCTGGGGAGCCCCTGGTTGGGGGATGCTCTGCGGGGGACGGCCGCCTCTGGAGGTGGTCCGGAGCCGCCCGCTGGCGCTCTCCTTTCTCCCCTTTTGTTTGGCGGCGCTTCTTGGGTTCCGAGCGGACTGCCGTGCCGGCCCCACCCCGGTTGACAGGCAGGTCAGAGTGGGCAGAAATTGAGTCTGTGGCGGGTGCGATGCTGGCGCGGGCGTCCTGACGTGTGCGGGCCTTGGACCACGGCGGCGGCGCGCGCGTGACGTGGCGCGCGTGACGAGGCGCGCGTGACGAGGCGCGCGGCCCGCTGCTTTGTGAGCCCGGGGCGGGGCGGGGCGCCGGGGGCGCGCGGGGCGTCGGGAGCGCGAGGACTGGCGGCGGCGGCGGGGCGCGGGGCCGCTGCGTCTCGGAGAGCCGGCGAGTCCTCCTCGCTCGAGCGGGGAGTTCGTGGAACCGCACCGGAGCGCCCGACCGTCCGTCTGCGAGGCTCAGGTGGGCGGGCGGCCAGGAGTGCGGCCCCCGACGCGGACGGAGTGGGGGCGGGTGTCCCCCCATCCGAGTCGGAGGGAGAATCGTTGGGGAAGTTGTGATTTGCGTCCCAGGTCGTCCACCCTTCCCCCCTCCCCCCCCCCCCCCCCGCTCCGGGGGCGACCGTCCAGGCTTCGCTGCTGACCGGGCTGGGGGAGGCGGGGGAGCCGCCCGGGCCCGTCCTGCGGGCCTCGCTCGGGGCGGGGGGCGGGGGGCGGCGGCGGCGCCCACCAAAGTTCGGAGCCGCCCGCGCTCGCGAATGCAGAGCGTCGGGGCTTGGCAACTCTTTGGAACGCGTCGGCCAGGGTGGACCAGAAATCCCGTGACCTACATTCTGGCCACGTGCGCGCTCCCGTGGCGGCCGAGCCTCCCGCGGCGGCGACCCCGGGGCCTGGCCAGCCTCCCTCCCCGCCCTGGATTGTGAGGAATCCAAGGGCTTTGCTTTATGGCGCGGTGACCCCTTGAGCTGCCATCTCCCACGCACTCTGGTCCAAGATTCTAACACGTTGTCTGTGAAATTTACGAAAAGAACAACAACAACAAAAAAAGATGCAAGGTCGTGTGATTGTCCCTCCCTGTTTGTAAGTGGGACGAGTGTCTAACATGGACTCTTTGAGGGTTGATTTCACGTGGTGGCCTGTTATTCCTTCTCACCTGTGGCACTTTGTGGAAAGTAGTCACCTCGGCAAGCTAGAGTGGCATAGGATGGTATAGAAAGCGTTGCGGACTGATATTTGAGTAAGTCCTGTTTCTTTCTCAACAGAACAAGAGTTGTTTTTGTTTTTGTGGTGGTTTTTAATTTTGTTTTGGGGTGGCAGGAATCTCTTGCACAGTGTTGGGGAGTGTAGCTAATCGAGCCTTGTGTATTTCAGTAGCAGTAAGATAAATTCTCAGGTTCTTGTTTAAAAGATGTCAAATATAAAATAATTAGCTTGCAATAATCATCCTGCCAAAGTTAGAGACTCCTTGCTGACAAATCCCCGAGGCGTTTATAGTGGGGAATGTGGTGTGGTCTTATGGGCATTGGTAAGAGTAACTCACATTTGTAGTTGGAAAGGGGTATGTGTGTGTGTTAGTAACCGAGGAAGGGAGTAAATAAGAATTTGTAAATCAAAACACTGGTGACGGCTAAATGAGTCACCCCCTGACAGGACTGATCTGGAGCCTCAAGATAAGGAGAGCTGATTATTTGGACTTAACAGGATCTTTGGAAAGGGAGGCACTCTGAAGACAATACATTTATTTTTACTGCTATTGAAGTCAGCTTGGGCAGAAAAACCTAAGAGATTTTATCTATAAAGAGCAAAACCAAGGTTGAAGGCATAGTTCAGGTGGTAAGGAACCAGCTGAGCAAGTACACCCAGCAAGTATGAGGCCTTGGATTCAAGCCTTGATATCATCAAAAAGAAAGACAGGCATTTGATAGCTCATGACTGTAATCTTAGCTTCTTGGAAGGCTCAATCAAGGAGGATAACTGTTCAAATCCAGCTTGGGCAAAAAGCAAAGACCATTTCTTAATCAGTAGCAGAGACTGGTGGGGGACATAGCCATAGCTAGCTCCAGTGAGAAGCTGAAAGCAGCAGGATCCTGATTCTTGGTCATCTTGAGCTGGACTCCTGCTCAAATGAAGAAGCTGGATAGGGCGGTACATGTCTCATCCCAGTCATGATGAGAAGCCCCAAATAGAAGATTGAAGTCAGGCACACACTTGGGTAGGAAGCAAGGCCCAGTCTCAAAAAAAAAAAAAAAAAAAAAAAAAACTAGGAAAAGAACCGAAGGTGTGGCTCAACAGTAGAATGACTAGCAAGCACCAGGCCCCACATTCAAACTCTAGGACCACAAAAAGAAAAAAAGGAAGAGTTAAGCTTTTTTTTTTTTGTGGGTCATGGGTCTTGAACTCTGGGCCTGTGCACTGTCCCTGAGCTCTTTAGCTCAAGGCTACCACCCTACCCCTGAGCTACAACCCCACTTCCTGTTTTCAAGTGATTAATTGGAGGTAAGAGTCTCAAGATCTTTACTGCCCCGGCTGGCTTGAACCGGATCCTCTGATCTCAGCCTCCTGAGTAGCTAGGATTACAGGTGTGAGCCACCACGCCTGGCTGAGTAACACCTCAGTAACTATCTTTTAGAAAGCTGTCTTAATAAGGATTTGAGGAGAAAGTAGGCTAACTTTATTTACGTGGGTACCTTGCTATCTTGCTATCTTTGAAAATCAGGTAACATTAAAGTTTCCACCAGATATTTCCTCATTTCTGTCCTCTCCTCTGTGACTCAGCTCATTTTTTTTATTAGCTAAATACAATCTGGATTTATAGAAAATTTATAATGTATTTTAACAGTAATGTTTTTATTGCAACCCTTAAAACAATATAAAAATCTTTTATTAGAGAGTTTATTGATTAAAAATTAATAGCTGTATTCTGTTTATTCCTTAATAAGATACTTAGGATTATAAGCATTTATGTATCAACCACATATTGAGGGCTTTCTGTGTGTCAGAACTAAACAAATATAAGAGTGAACAAGATAGACAAACAGGTTTCCTGTCTTCTTAAAGTAATATTCAAGTAAGAAATGAGTAAATAAGTAGCTAGATAATTACTGGTAATGTTTTATATTTTGCAGAAATGGAGCAAAATCCACAAAATGGAGAACCTGCCGAAATTAAGATTATCAAAGAAGCATACCAGAAGGCCTTTTTATTTGTTAATAAAGGACTAAGTACAGATGAACTAGGACAGAAGGAAGAAGCAAAGAACTACTACAAGCAAGGAATAGGACACTTGCTCAGGGGAATCAGCATTGTATCAACAGAGCCCACACACACAGGCCCTGGGTGGGAGTCTGCTAGACAGATGCAGCAGAAAATGAAAGAAACACTACAGAATGTACGCACTAGGTTGGAAATTCTGGAGAAAGGACTTGCCACTTCTCTACGGAATGAACTGCAAGAGGTACCCAAGTTATATCCAGAGTTCCCACCAAAGGAAATGAGCGAAAAGTCGCTGGAGTCTCAGTCCTCTAGTTCACTTCCACAGCAGGTGGAAGAAAATGGAAACACGTCTGGTGGTGCAGGATCTGGTGCGGGGTCCATTGTGGGGTCCGGTGCAGGGTCTGCTGCTGAGCCCTCCTCTCTTAGCTGCCCAGCAGAAGCTCCTCCTGCTTACACTCCACAGGCTGCTGAGGGCCACTATACTGTGTCCTATGGAACAGATTCTGGGGAGGTTTCATCAGTTGGAGAGGACTTCTACAGAAATCATTCTCAGCCACCTCCCCTGGAAAGCTTAGGGCTAGATGCTGATGAGTTGATTTTGATACCAAATGGAGTGCAGATTTTCTTTGTAAATCCTGCAGGGGAGGTTAGTGCACCTTCATATCCTGGGTACCTTCGAATTGTGAGGTTCTTGGATAATTCTCTGGATGCAGTTCTAAACCGTCCTCCTGGGTTTCTTCAGGTAAGGGGGAAACAAATGGGAAACAATTTAAAATATATGTAGGATGCATCCCTTTTGTTAGTATTTGTAGGATAAATACAAAACAAATTATAAGTTGTACTTCATGTCCCCTGAAATTTATGAGTCTTGAATATCTGTTTGTGTTTAATCTTGGTGTTTTTTTTTTTAAGATACAAAATTTTACTTTGGTTTTAAATTTGTGATGATAGGACAAAGAGAGCAGAGTACATCCTTAGTTTTTTACTCTTTACCCGAAGAAGTGTCTTAAAGTTCAAAAGGAATTTATGTAGAAATACATTACTATGCTAATCTAGGGATGCTGCCAAGCGTCTATATAGCATTATCAAGCCTCCAAATCACTATCATACCAAGGTCAAGAAAACCTTGAGACTAGAACTTGAGACTGCAGATAAATTTACTAGAATATAATTGGTTTATAAGCAAAGATTGATATACTAAGTAAAGCTTGGGGTCAGGACATAGCTGTGGATCTTGACAGTCTTGTTTTAGTGGTATTGACATTTGAACTTAGAGCCAAACAAATACCACTTGAAAAACACCTCCAACCTTAAAATTTTTCAGATCGAGTCTTTTTCCCAGATCAACCTCAGATCATGTTTCTCCCATGTAGCAGGGATTATATTCATGAGTTGTATAGGAAGTATGGTTTTAAATGTTCACTTATAGGTTCTGAGAAATGGGTTATTGAAACAAGGGAAGTGTACATTGAGCATAAAAAGGAATTTACAACCTTGAGAGATCACTAGTTAAGCAAAGCAAATGCTTTTGTCCGAAGTCGAGATAATGTGGCTTAGTTCTGGCATTGACTCTAGACTATGTATTTTTACCTGGGAAGTGTTTGGATATATTCAGATCTCATGAAGCTTTTACTTAGAGTCACCTTCAAAGTTGTTTACTCTTAGAGGCTTATTAGAGATGAAAGGTACTTTGGACATTATTGATTCATTACTGGATAAGAAGAATAATTTCAGTTGTTTCAGGGAAGAAGTCTTAAGGTTAAAAGGGATAGGCTTATTGTGTAGGATTGTGAAAGGACACTAAACAATCTGCTGATTTGGTAATAGTAGTACAATGTAATTAAATATTTGGGTCCTTGACAACTGGAAGTTCAGGGAGTAAACATCAGAAACACTGCCTGATTCTATGAAAATCATAAAATGATTGATACTTTAGAAAATACCTTCTTTTAATACTTTTAATGTGATTTTTAACCTTTTTTGTGTCTGTGGTCCTATGTCAGAAATAAAATTATACCCCCACTTTAATTTCAATCCCTTTAATTGATTCTAATTTCATATGTCAAGGTATTTATAACAGAGTGCTAAGGAGGAGTTGCTAAATGTTTACTGTTTATCCTAAAAAAGCCGTAGCAAACTTTCTAAGTTTTAGGCATTAGAAATATTTCCTATGCTATGAGAATCTATTTGTTTGGGGCTGGGAGTTTGGCCTAGTGGTAGAGTGCTTGCCTAGCATGCACAAAGACCCGGGTTTGATTCCTCGGTACCACATACATAGAAAAAAGCCGGAAGTGGTGCTGAGGCTCAAGTGGTAGAGCTCTAGCCTTGAGAAAGTCCAAGGACAGTGCTCAGGCCCTGAGCTCAAGCCCAAGACTGGCAAAAAAAAAAAAAAAAAGAATCTATTTGTGTTTTTAACAAATGAGAGCAAGATTTTGTTTCAAATAGACTTGGAATTCTAGGACTTCAAAATCCTTTTGGTTTTAGTTCTATTTTTTTTTTTAAGTTCACAAATCTGTAGTATGTTGCTAGAAAACTTGAAAATGAAATTTCCTTCTGAAAGTGAAACTAGGAGAAGTCAACTTCCAAAGATAAGCTCACCAGTCTGTAATAATTGATTCATGAAAGGGTTACAATGTTTAAGAGCTTTATGGATGTTGTACTTTTCAATGTATATAGATGTTCATTTTAAAGATAAAACAGTAAAGGAAACTTTAAGCTTTTATCATTTCTGAATAAATGACAACTTTTCAGTCAAATCTATAATTTTGGTTTCTTAATATTTTTATTATACTGTATGATCAGAATAACAATTGTAAAATTATAGAAATATCTATTGTTTCTAATGCATATTAAAATATGTAACAACTCACATAAGTTTGTGAACTACCCAATATCATTTCATTTATTATTACTATTATTATAATTTTTTTTTTATCAGTCCTGGGCTTGAGCTCAGGGCCTAAGCACTGTCCTTGGTCTTTCTCAAGGCTAGAGCTCTACCACTTGAGCCTCAGCACCAATTCCGGCTTTTTTTTTAATATATGTGATACCGAGGAATCGAACTAGAGTCTTTGTGCATGCTAGGCAAGCACTCTACCACTAGGCCAAACTCCTGGCCCCCAATATCATTTCATAGGATTCATATACTATGCTTTGGAAAATATTGTAATTAGTTTGTGTGAGTTTGTCTTTAATATAAACAGGTAGTTATTTTTTTAAATAAATGCCAAAGAGAATTCATAAAAGTGACTGAAAATATTTATTAGGTAAATTTCAGAAAAAGAGCCTTGAATGTTCTAGTTCTTGCATGTTAATATTCTGCTGGTCAAAGATGATGCCAATGTATCAGTTTTCCATTTGGTTGGATAAAATTGTATGTTCTCTTATATGTTTATATCACCTATTTTTTTTAACAGATTGATCCTTCCAGTTTTATTTTAAAGTAAGAAAATACTCTGGTGTTGGGCACAGTTATATAGTTTGGCTACTAAAAGAATATATAACAGGGCTGGGAATGTGGTCTAGTGGTAGAGTGTGTGCCTAACATGCATGAAGCCCTAAGTTAGATCCCTCGGTACCACATAAAGAGAAAAAGCCAGAAGTGGTGCTGTTGCTTAAGTGGTAGAATGCTAGCCTTGAGGAAAAGAAGCCCAGGGACAGTGGCTAGGCTCTGAGTTCAAGCCCCAAGACTGGCAAAACAAACAATTTTAAAAAGCAAATGAAGCTCTAAAAAAGAATATAAAACATTTGAAATACATACTTTTAGAAATTTAGATTTAAATATAATCTCTTGAACTTAGACAGCTAGTATGGGAGCTTAAGTCTTGAGTGTTTCCAGATGACATTTCTGGAGACTTTCAAGTAAGTTTAACTTCACAGTACATTATCTATAAACTTAATTTGGTCTGTTACGGCTCTATCATACGAGCTTCTGGTGTGCTTAGTAAATAAACTGCACGCTGTTGTTAAATGCAGTGGGTTTCTAATTAAACATAATTGTTCTACTCTTGTTCAGAGTATATATGCTCCTCTCCAGCTATTTCATTTTTAAATTAAATTTTATTTTATTGTTGGGTGATGTATAGAGTGGTTACAGGTACATTTGTCAGGTAGTGGGTGCATTACTTCTTGTACATTGGTACCCCTTCTCATGTTTTTGTACCTGTTTCCCTCCTCTATCCCCTTCAATCATCTAGTTTTCCCCTCTTCCCTTTCCTTTTATAAATAAACACATAAATGTATATATAATATACCAGGTAACAAAGTAAGATACAGTAACCACATAAGATCAGCTATTTCATTTTTGACTTGTTGATCTCAATTTTCTTAAATATTAAATACTAAATACTATTAACTGATTCAAAATGGAAACAACCTAAATGTCTATCAACTAATGAATGAGCAAACTATAGTATACATTCACATTAAAAAAAAAACACCCAGAAGCAGATCATGTTACTGATAGCAACATGAGTAGAACTAGAGGTCATTATGTCAAATGAAATAAGCCAGGCACAGAAGGAAAACGTCACATGATCTTATTACTGTATATGGAACCTGCTGATCTCAAGGAAGTTGGGAGTAGAATGATGTTGCTTACGCCCAGGGTAAGGTCAATGAATGGGTACTAAGTTTGATGGGGGCTAAAAGTTGAGGTATGCTGCTGCACAGTATGGTGACTGAATAGCAGTAGTGTACTGTGAGGATCAAAAAGTCAGAAGAAAAGATTTGGACGTTTTCATAAAGAAATGATAATTGTTTGAGGTGCAGTACACAATTCAACCTGATTTAAACATTATGCATGTATACATGAATCAGATATTAAATAGTATCACATTAACATACAATTTTTGTTTTTTATGACCAATCTTATAGGATGTTATGAGGAATAAATCAGTTTCTGATATGGTATAATACTAGAACCCAGTTTGAGTTTGTTACCATGAAGGAATATCTAGCTAGAATATTGGAAAATATGAATTTACTTATGTCCTCACTTATTTAGAGCTAAAATTGCTTAACACTGAGCTGATTATGGCTACTACTTTTAAGACTTAAGTTTTCTTAAAAGTAGTATGACATGATTGTAAAAGGATTATTTGGGGAAGAACCAATGGAAGAGAAGAGTGATGGCAGTGAAAATAAAGTACATTATGTGTAGATGGGAAAATAGCACAATGAAAGTCACTAAACAACTGAAAAAGGGAGGAAGGAAGGGGAGAGAGATAAGAATCATTAATGGGGATCATGAATTTAATGTTATGCACATGTATGGAAATTCCACAGTCAAGGATTTCTTTGTACACTTGGCATATGGGTTTTTCCTCTAGCTCCTGGTGGATCTCTTATTCTGAAATGTACTGTGATAGTCTAATTTGGGGATGAAAACAAAGGTGTACTTCTGCTGTAAAAAAAAAAAAAGTAAAGCAAAGATGGAGAAGAGTGATAGCATCTTCAGCAGTTTGTATTGCAGAAGATCAGAGTAATAAGTGGTTAATTTTCATTGGGGATTTATTAATACAGATGTTCTATAAAACCTTTGAAATATATATCAAACTTTGAAAGGTTTATTTTCTACTATAGCAATCTTATTTTAAAATCTATTTCACTCATTGAGTTTTCTTCCAATTCTTTCAGGTTTGTGACTGGTTATATCCTCTAGTTCCTGATAGATCTCCAGTTCTGAAATGTACTGTGGGAGCCTACATGTTTCCTGATACAATGTTACAAGCTGCAGGATGCTTTGTAGGGGTTGTCTTGTCCTCTGAACTACCAGAGGAAGATAGAGAACTCTTTGAGGATCTGCTAAGACAAATGTCTGACCTCAGACTTCAGGTAATTTATATCCTCACTTTAGGATGAAAATCTACTTTAACATGTGCATTGTCTGCCCTTAAAGACTTTTTTTACTCGTTATTATAAAGGTGATATACAGAGGGGTTACAGTCACATAAACCAGGTAAAGAGTACATTTCTTTTTGTACGGTATCACCCATTCCCTCACTGTCTCTCAGTTTTTCTTTCCCTTCTGCATTCACAAGTTGTGTAGTTCATTTTCAATATGGCATGTAATGAGTATCACTGCTTCATTTGTTCATCTTTTGTCCCTCCATTTCTGTGTCCCCCCTCTACCTTCCCAAAGACAAAGAAAACTGAAACAGCAACAAAGAAAAAAACTTCTTTCCATTTCCTAGAATTTATTTCAATATGACCAGATGCACATAGGTATTGCACTTTGTGTTCCTCTCCTAAGAGAATCTGCCTTTGCTTTCACTGAGTGCCTAGAGTCTTGTGCATGTCTGCTTTTAAAGAAATTGTAGCTGGGCACAGGTGGTTTACGCCTATAATCCAAATTACTCAAAAGGCTGAGGATCTAAGGGTTGTGGTTCAAAGCTAGCCCTGGTAGGAAATCAGTGAGACTCATCTCTAGTAAACTACTCCCAAAATGTTGGTAGTGGAGCTGTTACTTACCAATCCCAGCTCAAACCACAAAATAGCACACATACATGCACACTCATATGCACACACACAGACACACAAAGTTATAGGACTTCCACGTGTGGCTCAAGTTATAGAATGCATGCTTAGCAAATGGTAAGGCCTTAAGTTCAAGCTTCCACAAACAAGCTGGAATATGGGAGGAATAACGTCTAATGTGCTTAGTGGAGAGTGACAATGTCTAATTTGTGTTTTTAAGAATATCCTGAGTGGGGGTTGGGGGTAGGGCTCAAGTGGTAGTGTGCTTGTCTAACAAGCATAAGGCCCTGAGTTTGGCCCAGCTCCACCAAATGGAGAAAGGAGTACTGACCCATTTTGTAGTCAGGCATGATGGCTCATGCTTGTAATCCTAGCTACTCAGGCAGCTGAGATCTGAGGATCACAGTCTAAAGCCAGACTGGGTACAAAAGTCCATGAGACTCTTACCTCCAGTTAACCACCAGAAAACCAGAAATAGCACTGTGGCTCAAGGGGTAGGGCAGTAGCCTTGTGCTGCAGAGCTCAGGGATGGCATCCAGGCCCAGAGTTCGACTCCTATGACTGACCAAAAGGAAAAAAAAAAAGAATATCTTGAAAATTTTCTGTATAATAGTGATTAAAGTTCTAGGTATTGAAGTTAAATTTCCTGGATCCGAATTCAGATTCCTTTACCTATTAGCTGTTTAACTCAGCTGTTACTAAGCTACTCTGTACCTTCCTCACTTGGTGGGCTGAGGTGATCAGTACTAGTAAGGAGTAGAGCTCTGTTAATATAAGCTTCTATGTTCACCACCACTCTTAATGCTTGATTGGAAAAGTAGTCTCACAGGAGTAAAGCTTGAATGATGAATGAAGATAGTTTTGGCTTCAGATCTAGTTATATTATTTTGGACATTTAAGGTGTATGTTTGACATTTTTAGAAGAGATTTGGTTGAGAGAGCTGCCTTACTTCTTATAACAATGAAGAAAAAAATGAAAAAATAATATGGTAGCTTTTCAGCTAACTTTATACTTGAGAGAAGCAGTTTAAAAGGATTTCTTTAAAAGGGTTTATTTGGACTGACTATTTCAGAGATTTCAATCCATGATTAGCTGACTCTATTACTTTTAGGCCTGTGGCTAAGCAGAAACATGTCTGACAAAAGGATATGGCAGAGGGAACCTGCTTGCTTCATGATGGCAGCCAGAAAGCAGAGACAGGAGGAGGAAGAAACTAGGAGCAAGATACACTCTCTAGAAGCATGTCCCCAGAAACCCACTTCCTCAAACCAGGTCCCACCTGTCCTAGCCTGTACTCTCTCAGTTGTCATTAAATTATGAATCCATCAATAGATTGATGAGAACACTCAGGATTCAGTTACCTTTCAATGCATGGACCCTAGTTGGACCAGCTAGGACCAACTCCTTGTGTTCCTGGACTGGAGTAAACCTGGTGAAATTGGTCTGGATTTCTCCTGGCCTTGCTTGTTTACTCCCTGAAGTGGCATGTATATGTGTTCACAGAACTGATGAGGAGTCCCCTGACTTCTGTATTAATTGAACCTACATTATTGGGCTTTAGGGAAGAAATTAAAGAGACTTTGAAGGATATTTTTATTTTCTCTATTCAGCTTTCTGATTGTATATTTCTCTATTGTTTCAGAACTTAAACTAAAAACTAGTTGCTGTAACTATTGTTTTTTTTTTCTTTTAAGCACTCATTCAGCAAATGTGTTAACAAAACACCTTCAGTATGAAAAGCAAACATCAACTTGTATGCATTTCTTAAAATCTGTTCATTATTTAATTAAATTCCGTTTATGCCAACAAGCACTGTATATTATCTTTTATATTTTCTTTTGAAATTTAACATTACCTATATGGTTTAAAACTAAAATACTTAGAATTTCCAGGTTTGGTAGTAATGTTTAGGGAAAAGCTATTTATTTATTTTATTTTTTGTTGGTTGTGGGGCTTGAACTCTGGGCCTGGGCACTGTCCTGAGCTCTTCAGCTCAAGGCTCTCACCCTACCCCTAGTCGTTAATTGGAGATAAGAGTCTCTTGTCTTTAGTGTCCAGGTCTTTAGTGTCTGGGCTGGCTTTGAACTGTGATCCTCAGATCTCAGCCTCCTGAGTAGCTAGGATTACAGGCTTAAGCCACCGTACCTGGCCCACAAAAACTATTTATTTAGTGTCCAACACTGATATTTGAAGAAGTGTATCATATGAAAATGGTGTAACATATCTGGAGTAAAGTTTTCCATGCAGAGCTAAGCTCTGTTCTTTACTCTCTAGGCTAACTGGAACAGGGCTGAAGGAGAAGATGAATTCCAAATCCCTGGAAGAACAAGACTTCCCTCTGACCAGCTAAAGGAAGCTTCTGGCATTGATGTAAGGCAGTCAGGTTCTTCATTAGACCTTGCCAACAAGGAGGCACGTCATAAAGGAAAACGTGGGAAAAAGGTAAATAAAGAATAAGACATGTTCCTTATGGTACCATTTGCCAGTTTCATATCTTTTATGATCTTACTTGTATTCACTAAAGCTCACCAATGCGTGTGCAGTACAGACAGCATTAACTTTAATATTTCTGCTTCCAAATAATTTGTATTCAGATTCTTTGATGGTCACGGGATCCATTTATTCTGTCTTGAAAGATTTTTATATTTTTCAGTAATGGCATGCAATCTTCATTTGCTTTGCCTCATTGTCTACTTTGCCGTATTCAGCAAGAATTTGGTTCTGGTATACTGTCTTTGGCAGGTTCTGAGTATGAAATGTCCCCTAAATGATAAATGTGAATTAGAGTTTACTGAGTGCTGGAATGTTAGACATACATATTGGACAAAGTTTGAATTTCTCATCTCAAGGAATAAACCATATATTGGAATGAATAAACCATATATTGGAAAGTATGGATTAGAAAAAAAGATAGTTCTTCTCTAATGATTGATTGTATTCGATAGAAGATTCAGCCTTGCCTGATAAGTATAGGTGGATGGAAGGCATAGAAAGCATCAGAGTGTTATTCAGTTGTACATACAAGCTAAGATGATGCTTAAAGATAATAGGAGTTGGCCTCACATACAGCAAATTGAAGGGATTGTAGGCACAAGTAGTAGAATAAGCAAGTAGAAATAAACAACGAGGTAAATAGTGTACTATGGCTTTCAAACACAAGGAATTTCATATTCTTCATCATTGTATTTTGGTAAGTGCTCATCAGTTTTCTTTAGAATTAATATTACATGGATTTTCCACATTTGCTTGCAAAAATACAACTAATTAAATGTCCTAGGCCAGCTAGATTAGGACTTAGGTGTCCTGAATGATTCAAAGAAATGTAGTTTTGAAAAGTTTTTGAAAAATTAATCTCAAGAAATAACTTCAGAGGGTACAAAAATCCTGTCTGGCACTTAGCTTCACTATCCAGGAATACATATTACTTTCTTTTTTGGTGGTACTAAGAAGGAAACTCAAGACCTTGTATGAGGTAGACAAATGTTCTACACTTGAGCCAAACACTTCTTTTGATCCTGGGAATATAAGCATGTACCACCATACCTGGCTTGTTTGTTACACTAATTGCTTGTTGATGCCACTAACTTTCTGCTGGAGTTAGCTTTAAACTCCCCCTTCCCCAAAACCCCTTTGCCCTGAGTTACTAGCTTCTGATTGTCATTCCATATGTATTTTATACATAGTCTAGCAAATATATATATGTAATTTTTAACACAAATATTCATATAATATATATATTTTGCTTTTGTTTGATGTATATATACCTATTATCTATATTTTTGTATTTAAATTTTTTTTTATTATTTCTGTGGGACACAAAAGTTTTTATACTGTGAGGTCTGAGTCAGGCCTGTTCCTCAGTTTCTTAGAATGAACTTTGAGATTTTTGGTATTAGCTCTAGCTCTCACACCAGATTTTAAATCAACAGAGTGCCAGTATTCTAAACCCTCCCCCATTTTCACGTGACATTCATGTTTACTTATTCTTACATATTTCACATTAATTTTTTAATCCCTGTCAAAACCAACTTATTTAGATATATCCTTTATTGACTGAGTCATTCAAGAGTAACTTCTGAGCACTAGGCAAAAATAATTTATAGGGATGATACCTGTATGAAGGAACTGGTAGGTTAATCAAGGAAAATAATAGCCAATTTAAAATGAATTTCTAAAGGCTATATTAGAGTTATACATGTATTTAAACTTCATTACCAGTAGGGACGTAGATAAGATCAGAATCATTTTTAGCTTCATGATAGTTTTTGTATTGCAATGTGTACGATTTGAAACAACTAGATTGGCTAGAGATTTTTTTGATAATTATAACTCGTATTTGTTGATTTAATATTTTAATACATAATAAAAGTTTTTCCTTTTACTATTTAATTTTCACATTTTGAAACATTTTCACTGTTTAGACTAAAGATACTTCAACTGAAGAAATTAATCTGAGTCACATTGTGCCCTATGAGCCAGTTCCAGAAGAAAAAGCCAAAGAATTGCCTGAATGGAGTGAAAAAGTGGCTCATAACATTCTGTCAGGTATTGCAGTATGTTAATTTTTTCTCCTATAGTTTGAAACTTTTAGAACCAAATAAAATTATTGTTAATAAAGGAATGATTGAGAAAAAAAATCTTTATTTTGATCTCAACCAAACAATTTTGAAATACTAAAAATAGAAGGAATTAGTCTCTTCGAACATCATGTATTATCTTACAGGTATAAATTTTTCTTTGGCATATTACTATGTTTTGCTCTTGGGAAAATTGGTAATGAAAAATTTCAAGTATTCCTAAACTTTCAAGCAACTCTAAACATAAAATTACTTTTTGTTTTTTTTTTGGGTCAGTCCTGGCTCTTGAGCTCAGAGCCTGGGCACTGTCCCCAACCCTCACTGTGCTCAAGGCTAGCCAAATGACTGCACTTGAGATGACAAGATGAAGTTATATTTTCAAATGTGCTAACATTGAGTCTTGAAGAGATTTTCAAGGAAATTATAAAGGAAAACTTTTTCACTTACATTGCCCTGTTGCTGGCCAAGCTGCCAAGCACTATTAGAAGGTTACTATTGAGAGAACTTGCTGGTCACCTAAACACTTAGATGGCCATTTTCTTACATTTTTAACTAAATTATACTGCTGTAGGTTCCATGATTGCTACTGTGTTAAAAATCTCACCATGTTTATTTCTGTCTAGGAAATTAGTGGGCCAGATATTCAGAAAGGTCACAGCAGAATGGCTTGTATCTGCTTTCTAATCTCTGACAGCCTTAGTTGAGGAAGAATGGTTAGCTGGTTAGTGAGTTGACAGTTGGGGATCAACTGACAGAATCATCTGAACAGTCCTTCTATTCACACCTCTGGAATCGAGGTTAAGAGACATCACAATCTAGAACTGAGCTAAATAGAGTGCCTACATAGGGCCTTTCACTGCTTGACTTCTTTACAACCCAGTGGACTCAGGCTAGTCTGGTTTCCATGTTGACTCGGATTTCAAATGTGAAGCATTTACCAAAACACTATCGCCTTTTCTACCATATTCTTTGAAATTCCTAATTTTTCTCAGTAACAGACAAATACTAAGCCTGTTTAGATTCAAAGGAATATGACATAGCCTAATTCTCACTTTATGTTGAAAGAATTTTAGAATAGGAGATGATGTTTTTGGCTGTTTTCCTAAAATAACACCTGCCACAAAGTCTTATACTTCCTTAGATCCCACACCTGTTGTGCACAGAGGTTCTATAGAAAAGAGGGCATTCATAAAACCAGATGATTTTTTTTTGCCAGTTCTGAGGCTTTTACTCTGGGCCTGAGCGCTGTCCTAGAGCTTTCTCAAGGCTAGCACTCTTAACACTTGAGCCACAGCACCACTTCTGGCTTTTTCTGTGTATGTGGTTCTGAGGAATCAAACCCAGGGCTTTGTGCATGCTAGGCAAGCAGTTTACCACTAGGCCATACTCCCTGCCCAGCCAGTTAGTCTTGACAAGTCTCTTTAGAGACTCAGAAGAACTATCAGCCATGCATCATATAAAATGAGTGAAACTGTACCTGGCAATATTTAAGAGGCCTTTAACTATTTGAAACCTCAGTTTCTTCATATCAGTAACTCCTTTTCTTTTTATCTTGTATCTTTAGGCTCAGAGTTCTAGTAATAGTTTTCATAGGTGCTGACCATTAAACTATATACTATTTTTAATAGGTAGACTTAACTAGTTATAAATAAAAAGGAAAATGGCACAAAATATTTTAGAGTTAATATAAGGAAAATTATCTGATCTGTCAAGAGATTTTTTGATCTGATTCATGAAAGTTCTGCACAAAATGAATAACCAGTGGTCCAGTTGAACTCATTACCCCACTCTGTGATGGATTCCTTTCCACCAGTAAAGGTTGAATAAAGATAATAAAAGCTGGTCCTAAGTTGTACAAATGTACAAACATGGAAACTTTTTAAAAAACTGTTTAGAATTGAACTGTGTAGAAATGGACCATACCTGTTCATTTCCTTGACATACAGGTTCTTTGTTTTCTAGTTTGCTTCTTTTTCCCTTAGGAGAAAGGGGGAAAAGTGGTGCCTGGAATAAGCAAGCAAGAATAATAATATCTGGATCCTTCTGCCAAATATGTCTTAACTCAAATTTAGTATGGAATAATAGAAAACTGAGGACATAGAGGGTGTTACCTACACTTGTAATGGCAGCATTGGGTATTGCAGCATTCTTGTCATAGAGATTTGTAGATACAAAGTAGGCTTGAAATTTATAGTAGAATTTATAGGATCTGAATATTGTCTTCTTTTCTCTCTGACTTTTGTTACTGATATATTGTATATATGTTTGTTTATTTGAAATAGAATAGGAAAGGGGGGAAAACAAGATGGAGGGAAAATGGGGACAAAAACATTAGAAGGGGTAGCAATGATTGTTAAGTAATGCACCTTCTATCTGGTGAATATAATGTAACCCTTCTATTAATTACATTAAACAATTTTAAAAAGGTATAATTGGCCTTAATACTGTGTAGTCTTATGTTTTCCCTTTAAAGGAGCTTCCTGGGTGAGTTGGGGCTTAGTCAAAGGTGCTGAATTTACTGGCAGAGCAATCCAGAAAGGTGCATCTAAACTCCGAGAACGGCTTCAGCCAGAAGAAAAGCCAGTAGAAGTTAGTCCAGCTGTCACGAAGGGACTTTATATAGCAAAGCAGGCTACTGGTGGAGCAGCAAAAGTCAGTCAGTTTTTAGGTAAGGTGGCTTGAGTTGTCTTTGCTTCTTTTCAGCTAAACTTGAAATAATTTCTTTATAAAAAATTTATTGTAAAGTTGATGTACAGAGGAGTTACAGTTTATATATAAAGTAATAAGTACAATAATTTGTTAATATATGGTTAATCTAGTGTTTTATTTCGATGGTTTAATCTCAAAGAATACAGAACAGATTCACCTATCTGTTCATAGTATGACCTTTAGACTAATAACATCAGCTTGTCTGGAAGCCTTAGAAATGCAGAATGCAGGCACATATAACCAATTCCAAATTTGTACCTATGATTCCTACGTGATTCATTTTGTATTTTAAACTTTGAGAAACTGTTGGAGAATAAAGTATGTATGTCTTTGAATGAGTTCTAATTGTATTTACTGTGTCTTTGAATGAGTTCTAATTGTATTTACTACCTTGAGTCCATTTGAGGAAAGTTTTCTCAAGAGATTGAAACTCACTTCATAGTGGTTACAGATCAAGTGTAAAGCAATATGATATTTGAGCAAAGCTGTTGTTGCTGTTCTGGTGCCAGGCTTCCCAGCACCATCCCTCTTTCTTGATCTTTTGAGAATTGCCCCACTAAAACAGGTTTTAATATAGATTGCCACTAAATATACTGACTTTATCTTTCTCTTGATATTTAGTATTTTTTGAACCAGATTTGTGTTGTGTCAGTATTTGTCATTTTTGTTGAGAAGAGAGAAAATATAATTGTGTAGCTAGAAAAAAAGTAATTGTACACCTACTTGTTGTATATTGCAGAAAAGGTAGGTGATTTTCTTGTAAAACAGAGAAAGAGCATGTATGTCCAAGAGGCAAGGTTATCAATACACTGTACAAACTTATCTGAAAGATGAATGAGTCCTTGTTTGAAAACAGTTAGTGGGTTTTTACCCATAGAAATAGTACTAATTATCCAGTAAGACATATTTTAGATGCCTATGTAAGAATTTTGCTAAATATGAATGGTAAAAACCAAGAGAATATGGTGTTTCTAAGTTATCCTTTACTTTTTTAATTAGTTGATGGAGTTTGTTCTGTAGCAAATTGTGTTGGTAAAGAACTAGCTCCACACGTCAAAAAGCATGGAAGCAGACTTGTTCCTGAATCTCTTAAAAGAGACAAAGATGGAAAATCTCCCCTGGATGGAGCAATGGTTGTTGCAGCAAGTAGCGTCCAAGGTAATAACATGTCTCAGAGTTTAAATTTTCTTAAATTTATTTATTGATATGTGTATTTCTTACTTACTGTGATGCTAGGAGTCAAACACAGGTTTTGTACATGCTAGGCAAGGACTCACCACTAAGTTCCATCCCAAACTAGCAGAGTTTTAGGTAAGAAAGTCTTGTTTTCTTTGAGCCTGATTTGTTTACTTTTAATACATTTATAGGATTTTCAACTGTCTGGCAGGGCTTGGAATGTGCAGCAAGATGCATTGTTAATAATGTTTCGGCAGAAACTATACAGACTGTCAGATACAAGTAAGTTAAATTTTATTTTAAAGATAACTCTTATTAGATCACTTATTTAAAATCATGACAGCTAAGATGTTATTGTAATTGTTTTTATGTTGTTATATTTTTCCACTCCTAGGGTTTGAACTTTGGGCCTGGGTACTGTCCTTAAGCCTCTTTGTGCTCAAGACCTTGCACTCTACCACTTGAGCCAGGGTGCCACTTCCTACTTTGTCTCAATAGTTTATTGTAGATAAGTGTCTCAAGAATTTTTCTGCCCACTGTCGCTTTGAGTCACAATCCTCAGATCTCAGCCTCTGTATATTATAAGTGTGAGCCACCAGTGTCTGGTTCTGAAATTGTTTTTGTTATTATTTATTTATTTGATAATATACATTGCTTCACTTTTCTAAATATGAAGGAAAATTGTTTGGTTTTTGTCAGTCATTGGGCTTGAACTCAGGGCCTGGGCACTGTTTCTGAGCTTTTTTCACTCCAGATTAGCCCACAACCACCTAGAGCCACAGCTCTACTTTTACCTTTCTGGTGGTTAACTGGAGATAAGAGTCTCATGGACTTTCCTGCCTGGGCTGGCTTTGAACCATGGTCCTCAGATCTCAGCCTCCTGAGTAGCTAAGATTTCAGTTATGAGCCACTGGTGCCTAGCTGGAGAAAAGTTTTTGTTTTTGTTTTTTTTTTTTTTTTTGCTTAACGTGTTTATTACAACAGATACAGTTCGCATCTGACTAGCTTTGTTTCTTTTTTCCCCTCTCATAACTATGTTCATTGGCTATTTTTTTACATTTGAGCAATGAATGTACTTTCAACAAGAGAAAAGTTTTAATGTAGAATTCATATGACTTTGCTTTATGTTACTAATTGTTAGAAACACTAATCTGTAAAGAGAATAATGAGTATGTATACCTTTTTAAAGCCTAGTGTTTTTATATGTGCTATTAACTATATGTTTTCAGTGGTGATATCTGCCTGGATAAACTTGATTAAACTAAATTAAAATATATTATCCTTTCTTAGTCTATTTAGTGTATCATGACTGCTAAATTATGAAACATCTTCACTAATAATCATTGTATATTTGTATTAGAATTGATGGTAGAGCTTTGTTATCATGTAGATCATGTATTAAAGAATAGGCAAACAGACGTGCGCAAGCTCTTCCAGTAACTAGCATCATTTCTTTCTAATATGGCTTTGAGGTCTCTAGAGAGTGACTGTAAATTTAAGTCCTGCTCTGATAGGGTACCAGGCAAGGTAGTCTAGTTCAACCTTCTAGGTTACTACTTTATCTTGGTATACAACCCAGTGCTTAGGTGTCCAACTATGATCAAGTGTCCCTCTCAGAAGAAACTTGTTTCTTAGTTCAGATACTCTTAGGACTCTTGTCAGAACTGTATCTGTTCCTTGTCAGATCTGTATTCCTGCCAGATGAGCATTCTCTAGGACTCTTTAGAAGACCACTGACTGGTAAGAGAATTAGGTTTGCATGTACTGGTCAGGTGAAACACAAAGGGGACAACAGCACAGTGAAACATGGCAAATAGTACAAGCATTTTTGTAATAGCTTTGCTAAAGAAGAGGATTATACATATGTACTGACAGGAAGTCTAAAGAGAATGGGGGAGAAACAGTAGATGAGGAGAGTGACAGAGACAGGAGGATGAACATGCATGCAGAAAGGAGGTAAAAAAAGGGAAAGTCAATCAGTATTACTCTTGCTTTAGTAAAATCCATGAGTGCTGCCCACTCCTTTGGCTTTCAAATAGATTAGCTAGTTTAACTGAAAAGGCAAACCTAACTCATGTGACTGGTGTTGACTAGTAGGATTTTTTTTTTAATGGTCGGTAACTGTGAGTCAATGAGATGGAGAACAGTGGGCTTTATTACAAACTACAAAGGAAGATGAAGTTTTAGTAGGCCAGCAGTGGTGGAATACCATGGATTTCACCCAACTTAAGTCATGCCTGAAAATGGATGCTGAAGCAGCAGCCCTTAATAAATTTATAACAAATGGTACTTCAAAAAGAGGTTTAAGATCATCTAGCTGTTCTCTTTTATTGTAGTTTTTACAACTTTTATTAGAAACATTGGTTTCTTTTTTAACATTTTAGTGAATCTGTACAGTGTCTCTGATCATGTTCTCTATATTTTTCCTTACTATACTCTCTGATAAGTACTAAAGTGTGAAGGACACAAGTTACTTTTATTTATTTATTTATTTATTTATTTATTATTGTAATTAGTAAAAGGGTTACATGATATTTGCCAGATAGAAGGTGCATTAATTCACATACATTGATACCCTTTCACATGTCTTGGTACCCATTTCCCTCCCCCCCCACACCCCCCACCCGTCTTGGTTTTCCCCCCTTCCCTATCAAATTTCAAATATCCAAATACAAATAAATTCACGAGTTTAGACCTAATATTTATTTTTTTAAAGGAGGTGTCATGATTATGGTGTTCATTACTTTTGGTTACTCATTGATTTTAAATTTATAATTATATATTAGTCACTGTGTTCGTTGCCTTTAGTTTTTAATAGTTATCTCCATTTTATAGATGATACCTGGAGTTGAGTTTTAGACTTAGGATATAAACCAGATGTATCTGCCATCACAGCCAGTGCTCCATCATACAGAGAATAGTCCTGGGCCACACAGCCCTTGATGGGTAATCTGTGCAAGTTTAGCACTCCAGAGTTATTATCCAGCACTCTTTAGCATATTTTTTGTGCTTTTTGGCTTCAGAAATAATAAAACATTTCTACCCTGAATTGGCTTAATTTGCCCAGTCTGAGACACACAGACCTTTGAATCAAAGCATCATGACACGTCATGTTGGATCATCAGTTTTTAACTGAGGATTGGAACAGTAAATATAGAATACACCTGAATCCATTTTGATGGAAATGTTAAAACTCAAATATTCCAGTTTACCTCTTCCTACTTATTGCAATAACCTCTAATATACACTAACTGATTTTTTGGGGGCCCTTGAGTTTTATTTTAATGGATTAGTAAGAATTAGGGAAAAATTATTTCCTAGTAACAGCTAAATAAAACTAGAAGTGACTATTAGACCAAAAATGAATTATGTTTAAATTATCACTATCATTTGTTGGCACAGATACTTCGGCAGTAGACATGTAAGGTTTTCTCAGGTTTAAGATTCACAGTATTAGGTTTTGATGTAGATTTTCTAAGTTTTTAGTGAGGAGAATGTAATATTATACATAGGTTATTTTGACAATGGTTATTTCTCTGATATTCAATAGTATTCTTTTCATCCTTTACTTCAAAGTTAACTTAGATGGGAATTTAGCTACATAGCTTTATATTGTTACTATAAAGATGGCTTGATCTCAGAAGTAATTAAATTTCTACTAGGATTTTAGAAAGGAGGAGGTGCTGAAGAAATAAAGTACTTTGTCTAGGTTATCCTATTTTCTTTGGATGAGAAACATTCTGGTCTAGAAGTAGAAAATATCTTTTAGGAAAAGAAACTTAAACACTGAACCAGGGGCTAGGAGTTTGGCCTAGTGGTAGAGTGTTTGCCTAGCATGCAGGAAACACTGAGTTTGATTCCTTGGTACCACATACACAGAAAAAGTCTGAAGTGGTGCTGTGGCTCAAGTGGTTGAGTGCTAGCCTTGAGAAATCTCCAGGACAGTGCCCAGGCCCAGAGTTCAAGCTCCAGGACTGACCAAAAAAAAAAAATTGAGCCAGTAATAACTTGTGACAGAACTGCCCAAATCAACTCATCATTCCTTTATAAAAATGTAGATGTTTTACATCTTTATTTTCCTTTCAAAGGGTAAACAAATTTTCTTTTTTAATGCAGCTGATTCAGTATAATGAATTCATATTTTAATTGTCTGTAATATTCTCCCCAGTAGTCTTTTGGAGTCCATATAACATATATATATTATGTCTGAGGAAAACAAATGTTCTATTTAAACTTTTTTTATCTGTATTCTGGTGGTATAAGCCAATGCAGAGTATCAGTTTAACATTTTTAGGTAATGTATGGGAACTGTTAAGTTTCGGTGTAACTATTAGTCAGACATTTTGTCTCATTTTTAGATTTAGAAAAGTGAAGACCTATAGAAATAGTGAAAAGCAATAAGTAATTGTAAACTACTGTACTTAATTGCAGTCTAGTGTCTGTTAAATAATTCACTGTACTTCTCTTTTGCATAGCTTCTAGATTTCACCATTAAGCTCCTTTTGTCTACTTTAAATTGTTTAAAGGAGAATAGTAAAATTCCAATAAGGTAGATCTATTGTTACCTTTATGATATTTCATTTTTGAATATGTATTTGTGAAAAATAAGCTATATAATATTTTCCTATAAGAAATTCACTTTTATGGCACAGTACTTTATTGCTTATTTACTGTGAATTTTAATTTAAATACACTTTAAATTTGCGAGGGTGAATGGCAGCTGTCCTATTACCTGGAACCAGATGTACATCACATCTACTCAGGAATTCTATTAATCAGTCTTCTGTTTTCCATAAAGTATCTATACAAATACATAAACGCCACCATTTTTGGTCATCATTTGTGGTTCCTTAATCCTCTATGTGAAGAAGTCTGTTATTCTTTTTGCTTTCTATTTCATTTTGTTAGAGATAAATTAGTTTATCAGTCTTCTCATTATGGTATTGGAATAGAATCTGATTTTCTGTTATATGTTTAATCAGATTAGCTATGGTGGGATTTGCTTTGCTTGTTTTGGTCGTCTTTTTCCCTTTGATTAGGAAGGCCCCACAACAGAATATATGTTTTTAGTGGTTCTTTCTATAGTGACACATGTTAAACGTGACACTTTCTGAAAAATCAACTACTATAGTCTAGACTATTAAGTTCTCTTTGGATAAAGTCTAAACTATTAATTTCTCTTTGGATAGTTGCTGCATTTTTCTAAAATTGGAACCTTTATATTACTTAATTTTATTTCATTGGTTTTTACTTATCATTGATTTCTTCATTTTGTCTTTTGCTTCTGGTTTGTGCTCTCACTAGATTTTAAAGGAAGGATTTTATTATGTACATATAGATTTCTTCCAGAAATTCTCCTAATATCTAGTCAGGTGCTTGCTTCTGGTTGATTTTGTTGTGATATTTAGTGTTTTTAACTATTGAGAGTTGAATCATCTACAAATCTAACCATATTCTCATTTAGTTCACCTTTTCTTTTTCTCTTACCAAACTGTTTCTCAAGAATTGTCTTCCGAACTGATCCTTACAAATTAGTTCTTTCTAATATTTTATTGTATTCTATTTTTCACTGCACTATCATGTGTGCACAAGCAACTCTCAAGTTTTCTTTTCTGATAAGCCTTGTCTTAATGTTTTTACTCAAGTATCCAAATCATATATCACCACGGGCTTTTCTCCCAGCAAAACCTTATGTTTTTACATCAGCCGCTTGCTCCCAAACCTAAATACTATAGAATACATCTACATCATTTCAGATCAGACTCATTTGTTTCCTATTTCACTTATGATCAATTAAAGCTTGCTAAAGCATAGGTCCTATCGTACTGTTTGATTATGACCATCCTTTGCCTCAACCTTTAAATCTTCCTCTAACTTCAAGATGAAACTTGAGTCCATAGATACACCTACAAGGCTCTCCATAAACCAGGCCCTTTCTGTCAACTTTTGATGAATAAATGAATAAAAAGCTATTTCTACTTTATTTCAAGTTAATATTTCTAAGAACCGTTTTAAAGGTTGCCCATAAATAAGCTTTTGCTAAAATATGATAGTGAAATCTAAAATCACTATACTGAATACATTGGAGAAATTTCTGAAAATAATTCAAATAGTAAGTTAAGTCCCTCTGATTTATTTGGAATATAATTCATATTCATTTATATTTTTTCTATTGGTAGTAGTTGTACAGAAAATCTAACTGAAGCTCCAATTAAAGTTAACTTATTAAAAAGTTAAGAGATCTAAAATAAGCTTCAATTTTTTACTGGAGATAATACTTTCTAGAACTTTCAAGTCCTGGGGCTTGAACTCAGTGCCTGGGCACTGTCCTTGGACACCTTTGCTCAAGGCAAGAGCTCTGCCACTTAAGCCACAGCACCACTTCTGTCATTTTCTGAGTATATGATATTGGGGACTCGAGCCTAGAGCTTCATGCATGCTAGGGGAGCACTCTACCAATAGGCTACGCTCCCAGCCCTCTAGGCCATTGTTCTTTGTTTTTTGGGTTTTTTTTTTTGCCAGTCCTGGGGCTTGAACTCAGGGCCTAGGCACTGTCCTTGGGCCTTCTCAAAGCTAGTGATCTACCACTTGAGGCACATCACTACTTCTGGATTTTTCTGTGTATGTGGTATCAAGGAATCGAACCCAGGGCTTCCTGTATGTGAGGCATGCACTCTATTACTAGACTATACTCTTGGCCCCGGGACCTTTTAATAGTATAGTTTGAATCTCAATAAAGGGGACTGGATAATTGATTAGGAAGAAATGAATAGGTGCTTATTAGTAAAACTGTAAGGTATATTTAGAAGGAACATGAGTAGGTGTGGTTATATTTAAAAAACAAAAACATAAACAAAAACTTCCAGGTGCCAGTGGCTCACACCTATAATCCTAGCTACTCAGGAAGCTGAGATCTGCGGATCAAGGTTGAAAGCTGGCCCAGACAAAAATGACTCCAAGACGATTACCTCCAGTAACCAGCAAAAAAAGCCAGTCTGGAGATCTGTCTCGGTTGGTAGAGTACCAGTAATGAGTAGAAGATAACCCCAAGACACTGAGTTTAAACTGTCATGCCAGCTAAATAAATAAAGCTAGTGAAAATCCACTTAATAAATGTTTAGTGCCTTAGAACTTTCAAAATGCTTTCAGATACACATTATTTTATAAGTTGAGAGGAAAAGCAGGAGACCCTGGTTAAGGTTAAGTGGTCAGCTACTAAATTCTGTTGGTATTAGAATATAGTTCCCTGCTTCCTAGTTTATTACTTTTTTCCAGATTAACAAGAATTGCTACAAATAGCATGGAAGAACAAAATAATCAGCAAAGTATTCATTCTTAACACACTATTAAAGACATAGTTTTTAGAAATGTGCTATACATAAAGATACAATATATCTTTATATATGTATACATTGTGTGCATACATAAGTGTTGTGAGAGGTAACAAACAGCATCAGTAAACTAAGGAACATTACAAATATTCTCAGCAGAAGTTTGTAAGTCTGGGAGATTTTCTAAACATGTAAACATGAGTGGAACTAAATTCCTGACTTACAATGACTGTAATTCTGTAGAGGTTAGACATGAGACCAAGAGTTAGGATCACTTTTTCAGTGCTACAACATCCACCACCATAGTCTTGGGTAGTTATAGCCATTATCAGTCATACTTATGACTGCCTCTCTGTGAAGACTCTTCCTTTTTTTTAAATTTATTTTTTATTGTAATGTACAGAGGGATTACAGTTACATTCACCATATAATAAGTGCGTTACTTCTCACAGTACTCAGGTTTTTGTCCTCATTTTCCTCCCACACCCCTCCCAATCATCTTTTTTTCATATATTTTTATTGTAATTAATGGAAGGGTTACATAATATTTGCCAGATAGATGGTGAATTAATTCACATACATTGACACCCTTTCACATGTCTTGGTCCTCATTTTCCCCCCTCCCACCCCTCATCTTGTTTTCCCCCGTTCCTTGTCCAATTTCAAATAACCAAATACAAATATATCCGATATATCAGGTAACAAAGTGAGATACTGTAACACTATGAGATAACCAAGGGACAGCAAAAGAGATGAGAGATAACATAGTGCCTTAAGAACAACAATCATTCATTATATGGCTTATGTTTCTATATCCTAGAGATCCTTTCATTTAACGTCCTACTATATGTCCTTTTGTATCAAGGTTTTGCTCTATTGCAAATCTCTGCTAGGAGAGCCTAAGGTTTCTACTGATTATGACAAATGAGGGAAACCATTGAGCCTAAGTTCCTTTGAGTCTGGCTTACTTCACTTAATATGATCTTTTCTAAGTCTTTCCATTTCCTTACAAATGGGGCAATGTCATTCTTTCTGACAGCAGCATAGAATTCCATTGTGTACAAATCTTGTTGATCCACTCATCAACTGAGGGACATCTAGGCTGGTTCCATATCTTTGCTATGGAAAATAGTGCTGCAGTGAACATTGTGCTGGTAGATTTAGTATGTCCTTGTTTCTGGATGATTGGGTAAATGCCAAGTAGTGGAATTGCTGGGTCATAGGGGAGCTCTTATGTTTAGTCTTTTGAGGAAGTGCCATACTGCTTTCCATAGTGGTTGAATGAGTTTGCACTCCCACCAACAGTGTAGTAGTGATCCCTCCTGGCCACATCCCCTCCAGCATCTGTTATTTGTTTTTTTTTTTGTTTTTTTTTTGTTTTTTTTTTATTGTAATTAGTAAAAGGGTTACATGATATTTGCCAGATAGAAGGTGCATTAATTCACATACATTGATACCCTTTCACATGTCTTGGTACCCATTTCCCTCCCCCCCACACCCCCCACCCGTCTTGGTTTTCCCCCCTTCCCTATCAAATTTCAAATATCCAAATACAAATAAATTCAATATATCAGATAACAAAGTGAGATACTATACCAATATGAGATAACCAAGGGACAGCAAAGGAGATGAGAGACAACATAGTACATTAAGGACAACAATCATTCATTATATGGCTTTTGTTTCACTGTCCTGGAGGTCCTTTCAATTAGCTTCACATTATATGGCCTTATGTATCAAGATTTTACTCTATTGCAAATCTCTGCTAGTAGAGCCCAAGGTTTCTACTGATTATGACAAATGAGGGAAGCCATTGAGCCTAAGTTCCTTTGAGTCTGGCTTACTTCACTAATATGATTTTTCCTAAGTCTTTCCATTTCCTAACAAATGGGGCGATGTCATTCTTTCTGACAGGAGCATAGAATTCCATTGTATACAAATACCACAACTTGTTGATCCACTCATCAACTGAGGGACATCTAGGTTGGTTCCATATCTTTGCTATGGTGAATAGTGCTGCAATGAACATTGTTGTGCTAGTGGGTTTAGTATGTCCTTGTTTCTGGGTGGTTGGGTAAATGCCAAGTAGTGGAATTGCTGGGTCATAGGGGAGTTCTATGTTTAGCCTTTTGAGGCACTGCCACACTGCTTTCCATAGTGGTTGAACGAGTTTGCACTCCCACCAACAGTGTAGTAGTGATTCCTCCTGGCCACATCCCCTCCAGCATCTGTTGTCCTTCGTTTTCCTGATCCTGGCCATTCTAGCTGGAGTGAGGTGGAATCTTAGAGTTGTTTTGATTTGCATTTCTTTTATGACCAGAGATGTTGAGCATTTCTTCATGTGTCTATAGGCCATTTTTGTTTCTTCTTCAGAGAAGACTCTCTTTAAGCCTTTGGCCCATCTTTTAATGGGATGGTTGTTACTTTGGAGATTAGTTTTGGATTGATTCAATTTTTTGAGTTGTTGATATTTTTTAGATATGAGGCCCTTGTCTGTTATATGGTTGGTGAAGATCTCCTACTCTCTAGGCTTCCTAATTAGTTTACTAGCTATGTCCTTTGCTATACAAAAGCTCTGCAATTTAATGCAGTCCCATTTATCCAGACTTTCTCTGATTTGTTGTGATTCTTGGTCCTTATTAAGAAAGTTTCGACCTGTGCCAAGGAGGTCTAGTGTATCTCCTATTCCTTCTTGTAAAGTTTTCAGAGTGTCGGCTTTTACCTCCAGGTCTTTGATCCATTTGGAGTTAATTCTAGTACAGGGTGACAAAGAAGGATTCAACTTCTGCATGTGCTTAACCAGTTCTGCCAGCACCTCTTGTTGAAGAGGCTATCTTTCTTCCATTCTATTTTTTTGGCTCCCTTGTCAAAGATTAGGTGGCCGTAGGTCTGTGGTTTAATATTTGGGTCTTCAGTTCTATTCTATTGGTCTTCAGGCCTGTTCTTGTGCCAGTACCAAGCTGTTTTGAGAATTATAACCATGTAATAGAGTCTAAAGTTTGGTATTGAAATTCCTCCTGCGCTGTTCTTTCTGCTAAGAAGTGTTTTTGCTATACGGGGTCTTTTATTATTCCATATGAAATTTTGGATTGCCTCTTCTATTTCTTTAAAGAATGACATTGGGATATTGATGAGTATTGCGTTGAATTTGTAGATAGCCCTTGGCAAGATTGTCATTTTCACGATATTGATTCTTCCAATCCAGGAGCATGGGAGGTTTTTCCATTTCCTCAGTTCTGCTTTAATTTCCTTTTTCAGGGTTTTAAAGTTTTCATCAAAAAGTTCCTTTACATTCTTAGTTAAGGTAATTCCTAGGTACTTTATTTTCTTTGAGGCTATTGCAAAAGGAGTTGCTTTCCTGATTATTGCCTCATTCCCCTCACTGTTGGCGTAGAGGAAGGCAGTTGATTTTTGAGGGTTAATTTTATACCTTGCTACCCTTCCAAAGTTTTGAATCAGCTCAAGGAGCTTAGGAGTAGGGTCTATAGGATTCTTTAAATACAGAATCATGTCATCTGCAAAGAGGGAAAGTTTTACTTCCTCTTTCCCTATTTGGATCCCCTTTATGCTTGGTTCTTGCCTTATTGCACTTGCTAGGAATTCTAAAACTATGTTAAAGAGGAGTGGAGAGAGTGGGCATCCTTGTCTCGTTCCTGATTTTAGAGGGAATGGCTTTAGCTTTTCGCCGTTAAGTATAATACTAGGTGTGGGTTTGTCATACAGAGCCTTTATTATATTGAGGAATGTTCCATGGATTCCTAGTTTCTCCAGAGCTTTTAACATAAAGGGGTGTTGGATCTTGTCAAATGCCTTTTCTGCATCTATTGAGACAATCATGTGATTTTTGTCCCTGCTCCTGTTGATCTTATTTTCCCCACTTCCCTTTCCTATTTCAAATAAATAAATGGATATACAATATACTAGATAACAAAGTCAAATACAGTAACAATATGAGATTAACCAAAGGGCAACAAAAGAGAAGAGAAACAACATAGTACATTAAGAACAACAATCCAGCAAGATAAACCTCTTGTTTCCCTATCCTGGAGATTGTTTTATTTAGCCTCATCCTATATGACCTTATGTATCTAGGTTTTGCGCCATTGTAATCTTCTGATAGGAGAGTCCTAGATGTGTACTAATTATTACAAATGAGGGAAATCATTGATCCTATGTTCCTTTGGGTCTGGCTTACTTCACAAGTCTTTCCATTTTCTTACAAATGGGGTGATATCATTGTTTCTAATGGAAGCATAGAATTCCCTTGTGCATAAATACCACATCTTCTTGATCCAATCATCTACTGAGGGGCATCTGGGTTGGTTCCATATCTTACCTATGGTAAGTACTGCTGCAGTGAACATCTTTGTGTTAGTGAAGCCTCTTTCTTCTGTGCCACCAACAAATCTTTGAAATGCTGAGTGACTGTAAACAACAGGAACTAGTAAGATATAGTTATAGGAAGCTGTTATATGCCTGTTATAGACCTTCCAGTGTAGAGTCATGCAAAAGTTTAACTAACAACAGGTTCTGCCTATATCTGTATACATATAAGCAGAACATATATATATGCATATATATACAGACATATATATATGTATCTATATGTATATTACAGTATTATACTATACTGTATTATGTTTTTTAATTATAATTACTAACTTGAAGCAAAAGGTAGAATAGGCTCATCTTTGAGAGCTATAGAAAGAGCTATAATAAGATTGCTTCATGCTGGAAACACTGGGAAATAATCAAGCTTAGAGAAGCTAGTGGGTCACACACCAGTGTTCTAGTATAGACTTACAGTAACAAGAGAATTTGATAATTTAAAAGGTACAATAGATCCAGTGCTAATGTGAATTGTCCAAATGCAGATCTCAAAGCACCTATGAAACTTGATACAAGGAAATGTGGATTTGCCTTTTTATTGTTTAGTTTAAGTAATCTATTACTTAGGGAAACCTGTAGATAAAGAATTTTAAAAGCTTGGTTCTGGGGGAAAAATGGTAAAGAATAAAACAGAGCAATAGGAAGATGTGCATTCACTAAATTTTTTTTTTTTTTTTTTTTTTTTTTGCCAATCCTGGACTTGAGCTCAGGACCTAAGCACTGTCCTTGGACTTTCTCAAGGCTAGAGTTCTACCACTTGAGTCTCAGCATCACTTCCAGCTTTTTTTTCTAAGTGTGTGGTACCAAGGAATTGAACCCAGGGCTTCGTGCATTCTAGGCAAGCACTCTTACCAGTAGGCCAAACTCCCCAGCCCCTTTGATATTCTTGTATAGAAGTTCAGATTTTTCTAGGGTAGGGAGTGGTCTTCATTATTGAACTGCCTCGTGTTCTCACCTGAGCTGTAATTCTAGCCCATATTTACCTTGGTTATTTTTCTCTCTTTTTAAAATTTTATTGTTGGGATAACATATAGAAGGGTTACAGTTACATTCATCAGGTAGTAGGTACATTACTTCCACATGATACTTCTCACGTTTTTGTCCCCATTCCCTCCCAATCATCTTGTTTTCCCTCCCTTCCCTTCCCTATTTCAAATAAACATATATACAGTATATACCTTGGTTATTTTTGAGGTAACATTTCATGCCCAAGGTAGGGTCATGCTATTATGCCAGAGCCTGCCTTGGCTGCAAATTTCCTACAGTGCTTTCTCGTATTTCTGGATGTATCCCATGGAGCCTACCCATTGTCTTTCCCCCTGTAGCTGGGATAACAGGCACATATCACTCACTTAGTCTTAGGTTGAGATGGAGTCTCCTGAATGTTTATGTCCAGATGGATCTTGAACTTTGATAATCCCAATCTCTCACTCCTAACTAGTTCAGATTAAATACTTGAGCCATCATGATGATCAGAGTATATATTTTTAGAACATAGTGTTAAAGACAGAAACTAGTTGTTATTGGTGTTGGTAATACGTATTATTATATTTTATAACTTTTCATATACTTAACATTTCTTACTAGCATGTACTATGCAAGTAAATATTATTATAACATTTCCGTGATACATATATTTTAATCATGTTCACTCCCTCTAATTTCTTTTCTTACACTCTCTTCCTTCTCCCCTTTTCCATATTCCTGAAAATCCCCCTTTTACTTTCATATCCTTTTAAAGCCTCTAAATTCTACGTGGGAGAAAACCCATGATATTTATCTGAATGAGACTGGCTTATTTCATTTATCAAAATTATCTCCAGTTCCATCCATGGTCCTGTAATTTCATCCTCCTTCATAGTTTAGAACTATTCCATTGTATACATGTAGCATATTTTCTTTATTCGTCAGATGATAGGCACCTATCCTGATTCTACGATGTTGTGAATAGTGCAGTGTTAAACATTAGTGTGTTGGTATTTCTGTATTTGATGTTCAAAAAACTTAGGATGAAGGCCGGGAGTTTGGCCTATTGATAGAGTGCTTGCCTAGCTTGCATGAAGACCTGGGGGAAAAAGCTGTGTGTGGCTCAAGGGTGGAGCTCTATCCTTGAGAAGAAGTCCAAGGACAGTGCTCAGGGTCTGAGTTCAAGCCCCACAACTTGCCAAAAAAAAACAAAAAAAAAAACCAAACAAACAAACTTAGGATGAGCCAGGTGCTGGTGACTCACACTTTATTTCTGTCTACTCAGGAGGCTGATATCTGAGGATCACAGTTCAAAGCCAGCCTAGTCAAGAAAGTCTCCAGTTAAACCATCAGGAAACCAGAAATAGCATTGTGGCTTAAAGTGGTGGAGTGCACGCCATGAACAAATGAGGCTTAGGGAAAGTACCCAGAAGCAGAGTTGTAGCCCTCAGATCAGAAAACAAACAAACAAATCTGTTCATGCCTGTAATAACAGAATTCAGGAGGCTGAGGCAGGAAGATTGTGAATCAGCCTAGACCATGTAGCAAGACATAGACATAAAAAAAGTTTTCAGCTGGGTGCCACCAGTGCCTCACGCCTGTAATTCTAGCTACTCAGAAGGCTAACATCTGAGGATCATGGTTCAGAGCCAGCCCAGGCACTAAAGTCCATGATCCTCTTATGTCCAATTAACCTCTAGAAAACCGGAAGTGGCTCTGTGGTTCCAGGGGTGGGTTGGTAGCCTTGAGCTGAAGAGCTCTGGGCTAGTGACTAGTCCCAGAGTTCAAGCCCCATGACCACACACAAAAAAAGCCTTTAAAAGGGGTTGGTGGGAAAAGAGGAGGGGTAGGCAGTAATTGCATTCACTCATTAAATTCTTCTTTTTTTTTTTGGACAATCCTGGGCTTGGGCTCAGGGCCTGAGCACTATCCTTGGACTTTCTCAAGGCCAGAGCTCTACCGCTTGAGCCACAGCACCACTCCTGGCTTTTCTTCTATTATGTAGTACCGAGGTATCGAGCCCAGGTCTTCGTGCATGCTAGGCAAGCACTCTGCCACTAGACCAAACTCCTGGCCCCTACTCATTAAATTGTTAATGTCAGGCATTCTTCTAGATGTATGTAGGAACTATTAATAAACCAAGTAAAAAGATTGCCGCCTTTAGTGGAATTGATTTGGTGAGATGTAAACAATAGTTGTAAATAAGTTGCATATGGTATGTAAAAGATGATCTAAAAGAAGAAAGAGCAGTTAAGAGAGAGGTTAGTAGTGAGATGGGCTATTTTAAAGACTAGACACTGAGAAAATAACAGCTGGATGACTTCAAAATGAGGAGAGACTGAATCACAGATAGTTCAGGTGGGAACTGGCCAGAACAAAGTGCTTGGTGGGTTTAATGACTGGCTAACAAAAGCTTATTTACATTTCATTTTTATTCATCTGTCTTTATTCTCACCTAATTTGAGTTTGTTTTCACATAAATTATACATTAAGAGAAAATACAACAGTATGATTTCATTTTTGGCTGTGTTTTAAAGCTGTTAATTAAATTGAAATTTAAGTTTCGATTTCATCTTCAGGAATAGCTATAATCATACAGCGTAATACTAACTTTCCTTGTTTTTATACTTACAATTTTATTGTACTTTTTTAAAATTAAGATATGGGCATAATGCAGGAGAAGCTACGCACAATGCAATGGATTCTGCCATCAATGTTGGTGTAGCTGCCTACAATATTGACAACATTGGTATCAAAGCCATGGTGAAGAAAACAGCAAAGCAAACTGGGCAGACAATCCTTGAGGACTATCGGATCATTGACAGCTCTCAGAAGGAAATTCCAGGAGCAGCAGGAAATGCAGACTTGAAAAGAGAGGATGAAGAGACCAAGGAAGTAGAGAAGAAAGAGACAAAGAAGGATGAGAAGTGATGGATGTGCTAAGAATTAACCTATACCAAAGCCTTACCAGATGGAAGAAATTTTGTTAAATAGGCAAATAGTGGAATGTTTCCCAAATGAGTCAGTATTTTTTAGATATATTCATTTCTGTAAAATGACCACATTTTGGAGCTTGTATTCTACTTGCAAGGAAATGATCAGCATTCTTGCAGCTGGCCTTTTAGAAATATGCACATAGTTGTCTCAGTGAGTTTATTTTTTTCCTAAATGTGGTTAATGTATTTTTGCAGTTAAAATAAAGCTTTAATATATGTGCTTTAAACCTCATTAAACCTAATGCTGAACTATTTTTTGTATCTGCTAGCTTTTAGAAAGTGAAATAGGAAGTTATATATTTACATGAAACTTCACATGTAGTAACCTAGCTCTATTTATACTAAAATGAAAGTATTGTCTCCTCTTTTGCACTGATTGTGGATCTTTTTAGATACCTGTCAGAATTTTCAGTGTATAAGCTAAACAAGAGCTGTAATGTTACAATTTTTTAAAAATTCTTGTAGCATTTTAAAAGACTTCCAATCGGGGAAGAGCCTTAACCCTGAAAAATAAAATGAGGTCTTATAAGATTACTTGGTAGCTTTACCCATCTGTTAGAAAATGAGATGGCTTTTTGAGTTGAAATGAATACAAATACATCTTTAAGTCTTTTTGGAGATTGACACTAGTAGTGATATATTAGGAGTCCAGATTTTTTTCAGTATTAAAAATTTGAAACGATATTATCAGCTTAATTAGACAAATAGGTACATAAATCATTTTACCAGTATCTGCTTCTATAAGATTTTCTAAAAGCCTAGTACATCTTTGTAAAAACAAAGTATAAACAGAGGTCAATTTACTTATGTGAAAAATATTTTTACTTTTTAATTATTGGAATCCACAACGTTATTAAGAAACATTAAAGTCCTACTTACAATCAAGACTTAATCCAGAGTGGTAGGCATGCTAGATTCTACTTACTAAAGTAGAGGACATGATGCATATTCATATTTTAAAATCACAAATATGTAGGCAGATATCTAGTGGCATTTATTTTTGTCTATTGATCGGGTATTGGTTGGTGTAGCTCTAGTCTATTCATTTCTGAACTTCTAGTGGCCACCTAGTTCATTGGACTGTATTTGAAGTTGGTAAAATAATGCCTTTTGTGAATAAAGAATTCTCTGAATTGTCCTCAGATGTATTCATTGACCTTATATTTTAGGAACAAAAAATTAATAGAGTTTTGTTGCAAGAAAAGAATGGTTTACAAGTTCTTGAGATGGAAATAAATTTGAATTTGGTAAATAATTTCTATTCAGTATCTGTTGTGTTCATGTGTAAAACGTGGATTGGGACCAGGAGTTTGGCCTACTGGTAAAGTGCTTGCCTAGCATTCACGAAGACCCAACCCAGGTTGATTTCTCGGTACCACATACATAGAAAAAGCTGGAAGTGGTGCTGAGGCTCAAGTGGTAGAGCTCTAAGGACAGTGCTCAGGCCCTGAGCTCAAGCCCAGGACTGGCAAAAAAAAAGTGGATTGATAGGTAATGGATCATAAATGTTCAAAGATGCTGAGGAGGCTGAGATCTGAAGATTGTAGTTCAAAGCCAGCACAGGCAGGAAAATTGAGATTAATATCTCCAATTAACCACCAGAAATTCATAAGTGGAGCTGTGGCTCAAAGTGGTAGAGCTCCCTCCTTGAACAAAATGGCTCTGGGACAGTGCCCAAATCCTGAGTTCAAGCTCCATGATCAACCTAGTTTTCATGGTCTACAGGCCTGTAATGGCTTGTATGTTTGGAATTCATGGTAGAACTTAGTACCCTATACAAAAGTTAAGATGCTGGATCTGTAGGAGATGATTAAGCCATGAGGTCTTTGCTTTCATGGGTGAAAATGGAGAACAGATTCAGAAACCATGTTTGTTTCACACGTTGCAACCTATCCCCATCTAAGTTTTGCTTTCTCAGTTACAGATGTTCTCTACCTCTGCACCTTACACCAAAGTCCATTCTTCTCAGTATTAGAGGTAAAATAGTTTCCCACGACCTGGGCTTGGAAGTAAATCACAGGTGTTCTTTGGTTGGTGTGTTACACCTCATTTACATGTGGTGCAACCAATCAGAATGAAGCCCTAGTATCTAAAATCCCCTAGATTCAGCCACTTCTTTTATTCTGGCTTGATCCATTTACTGTAGAACATGTGACAATTATAAATGCTTAAAATTAAGTTATTAAGTGTAATTTACATTGACATGTTTATTTTCACACAACAGAACTCTTAAGAAAAAGGTTCATGTTAGGGTGATAAAACAGGAGAAAATGCACTTAAGTTGGTTTTCAGCTTTCTTTCCAGATTATCTATAGATTCATTACAATCTCAAAAATTTTCCTAACTTTTGTAGAAAATGACCAGCTTTATTCTAAAATGTATAGTGAAGTACAAAAACCTAAAATATTTTGGAAACAAGACTGGAAAACTCATATTAGCCAATTTTAAGACTTGTTACAAATTTGCAATGATGTACAATAAAGAAAATGCAGTGTTCAGAGCAGAAGCTTGTACAGTGCCACCTGGTTTCTGCCTCTCACAGATGTAATTTATGGCCCAAGATGACTGATGTTGCCTATGTTGGGAAAACCCTAGCCCTTAACATGCCACCCACAAAAATCCACTTCAGAGGACCAGGGATTTAGTTCAGTGCCAGGCAAGTGCAGGACCCTGAGTTCAGTCCTCAGCTCTGGGGAAAAAACATCTACTCCAGGGCTAAGGAGGTAACCTACCTCCTAGCATGTACAAGGCTTTGGGTTCCATCCCAGACACCACAAGAAAAAAAAAAATCACAGGAAAGAGATCACAGATAGAAATACAAAAGCTAAGGCTATAAAACCTGAAGAAAATGTGAGGAAAAAATTGATTTCAGAAATCAAAAAACTTCTAGACATCACTGAAAGCATGAAGCATAAAAGGAAAAATATGATAAATTTGATTCTCTTGATTCACTTTTCTGTCCCTCTCAACCACTGATTTTCCAGTTATACTCATTTTTTAGGGGAGGGGGTGAGTCATCACACTTGAATTCAGGGCCTGGGTGCTGTCCCTGGGCCCTATTTTCCACGCAAGGCTAGTGCTCCACTACTTTACGCCACAGCTCTACTTCTGGTTTTCTGGTGATTAGTTGTTGATGAGTCTTATGGATATACCTGCCTAGGCTCGCTTTGTACTGCAACCCTCATATCTCAGCCTTTAGAGTAGCTAGGATTACAAGTGTCAGTCACCAGTACATGGCTATGTACCCTCACAGTGTATCTCACTCCTTAAGTTCAAGAGAGAAGAATCCAACCAACCATATCATAGTGAGTATAAGCACCTTACACATCACTGTTACACAGCAAACTTGTTATTAATTGAACTGATTGCTCAAAATTCCTCAAAGTATTTCTGGCCTACAGATGTGGGGTTTTTTTTTTTGACAATCAACACATAATTGGAAGCTGGGTACTGGTAACTCATGCCTGTGACTCTAGCACACAAGGAGGCTATGATCCCAAGACAGGTTTTAAGTCAGCCTAGGCAGAAAAATCCACAAGGCACTTATCTCCATTTAACTGGCTAAAAGGTGTGGCTGAGCAGTAGATCAGCTATCTTGAGCAGAAAAAGTCAAGAACGTGAGGTCCTCAGTTCAAATCCCAGTACTGGCACAAAGCAAACAAAAGAACCAACACACTATTTGGCTACTGTTGTTTTTTTATTTTTTCCAATTAACTTTAAACTGTTCCCATGCTTAAGACATTCCACAGTTCAGAAATTTTACAATTTTCTCAAATTTCCCTTTTCTCTATCAAAACCTATTTCCTAACAAAAAACTAAGGTGTATTTTGCCTACTACAAGAATAGCAAGGACAGGTCCTTAATTTTTTCCTATGAATGTCTAATATTTTTCCAATAGTGTTTTCCAAAACTAGATTAGTAAACAGCTACCAAGTATTAACCATTTGTCTTATGCATTTTATCTTTGATTTCCATGTTGTATCCTATCCTATTCCCCAATCGCGGGAGTGGGAGTCTTTTTCTGACAAGATCCATTTGGATATTTGTAACATCATTTGATTAGCACTGGAAGCAGACTGGCTGTGGATATTTGAGGAGAAGCATTTGTGTCTGCCCCATCAATTTACAAATGGATTCACATCTGATGTGGGCCAGATGTCCCTATCTCTGTGTCCTACATTAAAGGCTATTCTTCTGAGCACCAAAGACAACTGAAGAAATTTCTTACGAGAAATACTTCACACCACTTTTTATTTCTGCTAGAAAACATGACGCCTTGCTCACACTTTTATAAAACAGATTGAGGAAAATGTAAGAAGTCATTATGTTAGACTGTTTCCTGCAGGTAGTAGTAATACGATACCAGTAAATGATGAAGACCTTTATTTTGGCTCACAGGTCTGTTCCAAGGTTGAGCTAATGTTGGTCCCAAGGTGGTGTAAGTCATCAATCAGCAGGCCCCCAGCTGGCCAGGATCCTAACCAAACTGGCTTTTATAGCAGTGTGCTATAAAAGATAAACCATGAACTCATTAATTCCATGAATGGATTTCTCCACCAAAGAGCTACTCATTTCCTATAGGTCCCTAGTTTCATCTTCACTATCTCAGAATAGGAATTTCAAAGTTCAATATGAATTTTGGAGGAGACAGTAGCAGTCAATGCATCTTATCTTTCTATTCAAGGTCAAAGAGCTGGGAAAGGAGGATATTAAAAGATGACACAAGAGAATGAAAATTTTATAACCAAATATGAAATCTCAAGTCGCAATGAACAGTCCACAGATTTACCTAAAACTCCAAGAGAGAACCTCTTATTTTGGAGACTCCATTCTTTCCCAATTCAGGTCGTATCTTTCCAGGCCTAACCCTCGTTCCATATGCCTAAGCGCAGGCTCTGGTGCGGGTTCCACCGAGAAGGGAAGGTCGAGCAACTCCCTAACAAGACCTAGCAATACAGAAAATACCACACCTGAGACTAGGAAAGGGCGGATGTGTAGCTGGTGCACTACCATTCTGGTTACCTGAGCAAGGGGTGACCTTCCACTAGGTGGGAGAAGGAACGATGGCACAGGTTTCTGGCCGAGGTCGTGGAATGTTCATCTGTGGCCACCAATGGTAGCCCCACCCTCTCGGAATGGCTGCTGATGCCCTGTGATGTCACCATGCCAGCCTCGCGAGGGGGTAGGGACGCAGAGCTGTCACCAAGGGGACCGGGCTTGACAACCATCCTTTCTTCTCCCGGCTCCAGTGGGTATCTTCAGGTCTTATGAGCGGAGGGGAGAGGCGCAGGAGGTCTCTGACCTGCCATGATGGGGGAGGGAAGAGGTGACAACTTCGATGGTGTGAGCACCGACCGTCTTAAACTGGAGTTGCTGGAAGAAATCCATATGAAGTGAGTTGGGTGGCGCATGGCCTATCCGTGCGCGTCCCTATCTGAGCCCCCTTCCCCTGTTCACATATGTATACACATACGCACACACACACACACATACAAGTACTATATGTGCATGCATGTACGTGTATACACTGTATATGTATAATCGATTCGCTGTGCTGTCTTTAACTCAGTGGCTTTCACATAATAGACATGCACAAATACTGAGTAAATGAGCCTCTTGTTTTCTGTTCTTGGATTAATCGGTGTACTGCTTACAGGTGTCCTGAGTAGCTGACCTTTGGAATGTTTAAGAATTATCTGTGCTTGCTTTGTTTTGGACTATTAATTAGCTCTAGCTTTTTTACTTCTCTTTGCAGCGTTTGTTGGGTTCTAAGCACCAGATAAGAAACTTCCTAGGGATTCTATTTAAGGGCAATTTCCAGTGATTATCTGGGAACTCTGAGGTTTAAGACTTTCTCTTTCTGAAACTAATCAGTAGCCTTCATTGAAACCATGCCTACAAGTATATATTAAATTGTACTTGTTCCTAAAGTATTAGTGGGTAGGTATTAGTATTTTCACGTATGTATGTGAAAATACTATGTATTAGTTTTCTCACATTATTTTTAAATGAAATATAACTAACCAAATATTTTTAATAACAGGGATGTAGTGCAACTCTCATTGCTTGAAATAAGACACAAGATAGAAGAAATGGAAGCCAAACTCAACACTGACAATGAAGGTATAGATGTAGAAATATTATGCGACTCCTGTATCATTCTTGTTCATTTTATCAGGATATTTATAGCATATGAAAGTACACAGGTTAAGTAATAGTACCAAGATTTCAGTATGGCTTTTTGGGATTATTAATAATTTATAATAAACTATTTTAGTAAAAAGGAAAAAAATTAAACTTATACTTCAAAATGCAGACCTATTATTATATAATTATTTTATAATTATATAATTACTTAGGAAATGATAAAATATGACCTGTTTTTTTATTTAAAATAAATTGCACCCTTCTTATCTATTGGATATGAGCTGTAACTAAAATCTATATCTGGGGAGAAAGTATATAAAATACACACATCACACACATATCCATCTATCTTTAAATTTCATATTGCATTCAGAATATTGTTGTATTCCATAAATACTGATTGAGACCCTGCCATGTAGCAGCACTTTGAATGAACATTTTCCTTTTTCCATTCTAAAGAGGTTGCCTTCATATTGGAAGCCAGGGTCAAAATAAAATCAGGATATGAGAAATAATTTGAGTTCTTTGTAAGGAGAAATGGGAATCTAGGGAAATCTAACTGGACACAATTCCAGTAGGGGCTGAAAGATGGTGTTTCCAGAGAAGGTGGTGCTGAGCAGAGCACTGAGAAGGTATTTATCATGGTTTAAAGGGTCGGCATTGGTCTTTAACACATTTATACTTCCCTTTTCTTGGGGGAACAAACTGGATTAGTAGCCAAATGAGAAATCAAATACTACTTGCTGTAAATTCACAATGCTTTATTCAAGTTTGATTGTAGAACATTTTGTCCAAGGCTAAAGTAGCTCCCTATATTTCCGTAGGTGTACTTTAGTTATTATTAGCTCTGTGAAGGTAGCTGCTAGGTTCATTTACAAAGTATTTCCATTGGCAAGAGTAACTGAAGTGCTTTTATCTATCTATTTAAAGAAAAAAAGAAGGCATGGTTCTGGATGTACATGTAATGCATTCCTTACGCTCACTAGTAAACATTGCAAAAGAAATACTAGGAACAGTTAAACTGGAAAGGTATTCTGACATAAACATGAAGAAATATCAAGATGAAAGGAGTAGTTCTCTCCTCTGTAGGCTAAAGGTAAAGCCTAAGACGAATAGCAGACAGTTGGCATTATCCTCATTTATGTAAGAAAGCAGGTCATACACCTAAGGAGCTGTAAAACACACCTCCCATTATACTTCTGCTACTATAATTTCCATCTACCACATCAAGGAAGTTTTAGTTACACACTACCTTGCAGCAAACTGCCATATGATTTAGTGGTTTTTGTAAAGCAAGCAATCTTGAAATGCCTTTCTTAAGGATATGGAGGTGGTGAGTGATAGATCTGGAATATGAATCCAGACATTCTCCTGTCAACATCCACACACTTGGTCTCTCTTTCTGTCTCTTAACTTTAAGTTTTGCTCCTCACTTTTTTTTTCATTTAGAGAAGTGAACCTTGGTTTAGTGAGACTCTGTGGCATTCCTTTATCTGGCTATTACAGGCCAGTACAGACATAACTAATTCATGTTCTCCTAAACTCATTCAACTTCCTTTGTCAAGGTCACCAGTGATTTCTGATTTGCTGAGTTCAACATTGGCTTTTTTTTATTGTAATTAGTAAAAGGGTTACATGATATTTGCCAGATAGAAGGTGCATTAATTCACATACATTGATACCCTTTCACATGTCTTGGTACCCGTTTCCCTCCCCCCCCACACCCCCCACCCGTCTTGGTTTTTCCCCCCTTCCCTATCAAATTTCAAATATCCAAATACAAATAAATTCAATATATCAGATAACAAAGTGAGATACTATACCAATATGAGATAACCAAGGGACAGCAAAGGAGATGAGAGACAACATAGTACATTAAGGACAACAATCATTCATTATATGGCTTTTGTTTCACTATCCTGGAGGTCCTTTCAATTAGCTTCACATTATATGTCCTTATGTATCAAGATTTTGCTCTATTGCAAATCTCTGCTAGTAGAGCCCAAGGTTTCTACTGATTACTTGACCTACTAAGGTTTGTCACTGCTGATGACTACGTCTTTGAAAGAGCGATGTCACCAGGATGGTGCAAAAAGTAAAAAAATACTTCTATTTGCTTTAGACAGATGTTGTATTTCATGGTTAAACATTAGTGGCATCTCCAGTTTGGGGGGAAATACAAGAATGCTGCAGTCATTAGAATGTACTATTGCTTTGAATAATATTAGACAAGAAATTGTAACTATTATAATTTTCATTTTTTATAATTTAATAATCAAGAACTTTCTACAGGATTAGTTAAAATATAATATATCAGTAAGATGCAGAAAAGGGTTGTTACAATAATGATCTTATTTTTTTAATCAATGCTGGCAATAGCAGGATTGAAAAATGAGATTTAATCTCTACTTCTTTAGTAGGCAAAAATGGTGTTTGACTACATTTTCATACTCATAAGTTGCCTCTATCTCCTTCCAGTATTTCTCCTTTGGAAAGTCCTCAGTTGCTGAGTGAATTTCAGAAATTACAGATGTAATGGAAATATAAGTGTCTTTGCCCATCATGTCGGTTACTAATACCATTCCCGGATTACTGCATGACTGCTCATATGCGCCTTTTTCTCTTAAAGAAAGGCTACCTTTGTTACAAGTTATATACCATAGTACAGAGTTGCTTCTCTGGGAGCACTTTTGAGACATTTTTTTTATAATGTCAACTATAGAGATAAAAATAAAGTCTAACAATCTTGCCAGCATTCCTGCATGTCCTGAAGCATTCTCAGGATTTTACATGCTTCATGAATGTTCCCAGTAGCCTATAAGATAGAAACTTTCGTTATCGTTATTTTTCAGATGAGAAACCAAAGCAAGAAAAGAAAGTAACTAGCTCCAAACCTCATTTATACACTGGTAAGTGGTGAGATGACTCAAACTTACCAATCTACTTTGCAGATTGGTGGTTGTTGCTTTTCATCATGAAATCGCCTGAAAATTGAAGAAGTAATCACTGCTTCCTGATGCTTCTTCCTATATAGAGATGTCGCTACATTTGTCCTTGCCAATTCTCTCTGCTTACGTATCTTTTCTTACCTTCTTTGATTGGATCAGAGGTTATTTCCCTCAGGATATATTTCCTTACTTGCTCTGTTGTTCCTGACTGACCAGTCGTGCTGACTCAGAGCAAGGGCACTGTCTAATTTTAGCTTCATGTCCTCATTGTTGCTCTCCCACAGTGCTCAATCTTTTGTTTTCTTTAACAATATATAATATGGGGAAATTGTTTGGTTTTTAATTATTATGAAACAGAACCCAATGAGAATTTTATTATTAAATAAATATGGAGATGAATGTTAAGGATACTCAGGTGCATTCTTTCGACCATATACATTTTTTTTTTGCCAGTCCTGGGCTTGAGCTCAGGGCCTGAGCACTGTCCTTGGACTTTCTCAAGGCTAGAGCTCTACCACTTGAGCCTCAGCACCACTTCCGGCTTTTTTTCTACGTATGTGGTACCGAGGAATCGAACCCGGGTCTTCATGCATGCTAGGCAAGCACTTTAACCACTAGGCCAAACTCCCGGCCCGGACCATATACATTTTTACTCCAACTTCTGAGTGTACAAAGAAGAAAAGACACATCAAAATGAATAAAGAAAAGCTATTTATACCCTGAAAAGTTGGCAGGCCACTCATGGGTGTCTTACTTTATTTTTATATCCCTAGTTCCTAGTAGAGTGCCACATTAGGCTTTTTCCTTTCCTTGTTAAATTAATTTCTTCTTACATTGTCTTCAAGTCATCAGCTTTAATGTTGTAGTTACTATATACTGAACAGTTTCAACATTACTGAATTAATAAACCAGCTGGGTGCTGGTGATTCATGCCTGTAATCCTAACTGCTCAGGAGGCTGAGATCTAGAGGATCATAGTTCAAAGCGAGCCCAGGCAGGAAAGTCCGTGAGACACTTATGTTCAGTTAATCACCAGAGAAGTGAAAGCTGTGGCTCAAAGTGACAGAGCACTAACCTTAAGCGAAAGAACTCAAGAAAGAGCCCAAGTGTTGAGTTCAGGCCCCAGAACTGGAAAAATAAATAAAGCAATGAGGATTAAATAGTACTTATGTAAAGAGTTTTGTGATTTGTATATAACTACCACAAATACATGTTAGTTATGAAACAGACTTTAGAGCTCTTTTTCAAACTGAATAGATTAACATGTGAAGTACTGTTTAGTTTTTTGAATGTAGAGATTTTTTGGTCCAAGGAAAGGAACAAGTGCCTACTATATCCTCTAATTAAATTCCTTATTCAGATGCATGAGGAAGTAAAGGGCAGGTGATGGAAAGTGGGTGAAGAATAAGGCAGAAGAGTAACTAGTGTAGTTAGTTGTGCTGATGTATGTCTGCATGGAATCCTCATATTCAGAGAAATACAGATTTTAAATTATTTCCTTTAGTTCATTGTATTAATAATCAAACTAAGTAGGTATAGTAACAGGCTACATTGGCTCATGTTACTCAAATGAGTAGATGAAATGTAGCTGGGTAATCTTGATTTTCCCCCCATCTTTTTCATTCAGGTGGTGAATGGAAAACTCGTTATGAGACCCAACTCGAACTGAATGATCAATTAGAAAAGCAAATTAGATCTCTTGAAGAAAAAATGGAAAAATGTCGTGGAAATCCTTCAGGTACAAAAGGAATGATGTGTATGTCTTATAAGTTGAATTGAAACTAATAAAATATCAACTGCCCATATTTGCTTTATTGTAGATAGACTATCTGCTATTCGTGTCTATGAACGAATGTCAGTGGTAAGTAAAGGATGGTTAAACAAAACAAATAGTTCAAAGAAATTATGTATATTTTTCCCCAGACGGATCTCATACAAAATTATAAAGGCTATGGCAAGGTCCAAATAACATTTTGTTCAGAGAAGCTATTTAGCATTGGAGAAATTCACTAACAAGGAACAGGACTATCCACATAATCTCCCCATTTCAAAACTGGGCAGAGATTTATACGTAGTCACAAACATACAGAAAAGAAAGGGAATCTCGGTGTACCATCCATCTTATGTATCTTCTGTGTTACTGGGAAGAGAGTTTGAAAAAGAGAGGAATTCCTCAATGGCTGTGGGAACTCGTGCAGTTTCTTAATCACCAAAACTCCTAAGAATTTGGAATAATGATGAAATGAATTTCAAAGTAATTTTCAAAGTAGGCACAGGAGGTAATAGACCAGCGTTCAGCACATATAGTTAACAGATTTATTTAGTGCAGGAAGACAAACGGTACAAAGGGGAAAAATAGCAAACTATGCTTGCACCTTTTTACAAGCTTTCAGAAAGGGGAGGGCAAAGATATAATGAGTGGTCTTTGTCCAAGGGTATTTTTATTTCTCGTGACTTGATCAGAAGATTCCAGTGGAAACTGGTCACCTGGATGTGTAGTTGCCTAACAACTTTCAAATTCTCTATTTTGATTCTGTCACCAAGGAGGTACAAGGGGTCAAAAGATCTTGTGACCTACCTGGGTGTCCCTCCTCCTCCTCCCTCCTCCTCCTCCTTCTCCTCCCTCCTCCTCCTCCTCCCTCCTCTTTCCTCCTCCTTCTCCTCCTCCTCCTCCCTCCTTCTACCCCTCCTCCTCCTCCTCATTCTTCCTCCTCGCCAGTCCTGGGGCTTGGCACTGTCCTTGGACACTTTTTGCTCAAGGCTAGTGCTCTGCCACTTGAGCTACAGTGCCATTTCTGGTCTTTCTGTATATGTTTATGGAGGAATTGAACCCGGGGCTTTGTGCATGCTAGGCAAGCACTCTACCACTAGTTCACACTCCTGGCCCTGGGTGTCTGTTCTTTGTAATCTTGTTTTATTTTTTAAAATGTGGGTGTGCTAGTCCTAGAGCTTGAACTCTGGATCTGAGCACTGTGACTGAGCCTTTTTTGTGCTCAAGGCTAGTCCTCCATCATGTGAGCCACAGCTCTACTTGCAGCTTCTTTCAATGGTTAATTGTAGGCGAGTATCTTAACATATTCTCTTGCTTGGGCTGGCTTTGAACCATAATTCTCAGAGCTCAGCCTCCTGAATAGTTAGGATAACAACTGTTAGCCACCAGCACACAACATTTGTAGTCTTCCGTCTTTTAAAGGTATTCTGCTCATAAATTTAAAACAAAAACAAACTTGTGGGCAGGGATAGGAGGAGGAAGCTGTGAGAAAGCAAAGAAAGGGATGACATTGTTCAAAAATAAAAGCAATGTACTCATTACCTGACTTATGAATTGGTAATCTCTATGTACAATTCCTGAATCAAAACAATGAAATTATATTCAAAATAAATTAATAACCCCAAACTAGGTCTTTTTATTCTCAAACTTATTTCTTCATATAGAGACATCTTATCTCATTTAACACTAAAGATTGCAGGGTAATAGAAGGCATGAAGGTCTATTCATTTTGAACAGTTGATTTTATTTTATGCTGGTCTAGTGATTGTTTTCAGCCGTATTTACTGGTTCTGTCTCAGCTCCTGGATCTGGCTAATTTCTGACATATTTTGTTAGTTTGCCTCATTCTGCTGTGCTATACCTGTACCTATGTTTACACACTTAAAAACACTCACATGTATTTTTCTACATGCATATACAAGTATGTAAGATATATGTAAAACCCAACAGAGAGTCCATAACATTACCTTATGATGAGCCCGAGACTGTTTTTTTCCTTACTGACATCTCATGTCTTGAGAGTTCATTTTAATCCCTGACAAATTACTATGTATTTTATATTTTATACTTTACAAAGCATGCTCACTGGCTTTTCATTTGTTTAAATTTGTCCTTTAAAATAGAGAAGGCTCAAAGCATGATTTACGTTCAGTCTAGAGCATGCTTAGAAATAACCTTTTATACTCGGAACTCTTGCTGAATTTTTACTTAAAAGCAAAATTTTTACTTAAAAGTTCCCAGAAACATGGAAAGTTTGTGGTACTTTTTTTGAAAGTTAAAAATACAGTATTCATCTAATTTGTAAGATTTAACATTAAATACTAATAATAATTTGTCTTAATTAAAACATACGCAATGTGTACCTACTAATGTACACTCTCATCTCAGCTCTGATGGAATATTTTAGTATTATTTCTTTTAATCACATGATTAAAATGGAAGCTATTAAGGGATTTTTCTCAAGCCTATATGATATAAACAAGGAGACAAATTATCTCCCTCCAAACTCCTCCATCCATTTCACTGATGTATTTTGTATTGCGTCTCATAAATAATATATTGTTTACAGATAATTGTAGGTAAAGCACCAAGTTCAAAGCTGCATTCATTTTCAGGTGTCCTGAGGACCTTCACAGTGTTTTATGTTTGTTGGTGGGTTTAGTTTGTTTTGAGTAAGTGCAATTTGTTAGTGATAAATATAGAGAAATCTTGCACTTTGCTAATAATGAAGAGCAACTATTCAAATACTTCTCTTACTCTCAACTCGTAAGTACTCACATTTTATTAAGTAAATCAGGAAAATGATTTATTTTAAAACTAGAATATTAATTTTCTCTCCACTTCTTTCATAGAGTAATGCCACCCTCTTGTGGCAGCTAGAAATTACTTTTAGAGATAGTTAAAGCGTGCCTTTTCTTAGTTTAAGCTAGTCTTAATATTACCTCTCAAATAATGTAGTATGAAATACTCCCTACTGATTATAAGTATAAAATACTCTGGATATTTGCTTTTTGATAACCTAGCCCAGTCCTAAAGAATTTGGATATGAATAACTGGTGTGACATGATAAAAGTACTTTATAACTGTCTAAGGAACAGTTAGTTTTCCAACTAATACCTGAGACTGAGGCTCTGTAATGCATCCAATTGATAAAGAATTTTCTTTTCTTACTTTCATTATTATTTTTATTTGATTGTCAGGGTGCTGTATACAGGGATTGTAGTTACATTAATCAGGAAGTGAGTACATTACTTCTTGAACATTGTTGCCCCTCCCATGTTTTTCTCCCACTTTCCCTCCCCTCAACCACTCATCTTGTTTTTCCCTTACTTTCCATGTTTCAAATAAGCAAACATATATGCAATATACCAGGTACCACATTTCTATACAGTAACAACATGAGAAAAACCATAAGGGGAAAAGAAGAATAAAGAAATAGCTTCATATAATACCTTAAGAAAAACAATCACAATGATACACCTTTGTTTTCATATCCTGGAGTTCATTTCACTTAGCCTCATCCTATGATAGATTTTGAGCTATTATGATCATCTGTTAGGAAAATCTTAAACATATATTAATTATTACAAATGAGGAAAATCTGGGAGCCTATGTTCCTAGAGTCTGGCTTACTTAATATCATTTTTTCCAAATCTTCTCATTTCCTTACAAATGGGGCAAGATCACTCTTTCTGATGGCAGCATAAAATTCCGTGGTGTGAATATACCACATCTTCATGATCCATTCATCTACTGTGGGGTATCTGGATTGGTTTCATATCTTAGCTATGGTGAATAACGTTGCAATGAATGGTTGTGCTGGTAGGTTTCATATAGCCTTTTTTCTGGATATTTGGGTAAATGCCCAGAAGTGGGATTGCAGGGTCATAGGGGAGCTCTATGTTTAGTCTTTTGAGGAACATCCACACTACTTTCCAGAGTGGTTGAACAAGTTTACACTCCCCCCCACAGTGCAGTAGCTATCCCTTTTGGCCACATCCCACTAGCATCCTGTTGTTATTAGATTTCTTGATAATGGCCATTTTAATTGGGGTGAGGTGGAATCTCAAAGTTGTTTTATTTGCATTTCTCTTATGGCCAGAAATGTAGAGCACTTTTTTTTTTTTGATAGTCGTGGGGCTTGAACTCAGGGCCTGAGCACTGTCCTTGGACGTTTTTCAAGGCTAGCATTCTGCCACTTGAACCACAGTACCACTTCCAGCTTTTTCTATCTATGTATTGTCTTCGTGCATACTACGCAAGCACTCTTACCACTAGGCCAAACTCCAGCCCGATGTCGAGCATTTCTGATAAAGAATTTTCTTACCAGACTTGTGATATTCTTACAGTGTGGTTCTCTAACAAATTTTGATCCGAGACACAAAATTATATTCCTCTTTAGTAAAACACTAAGGAAATAGTACTATCCTGGTGAGTTGGCCACAGACCCAGCAGAGAGAGAATGGAAATTCAGATGACCTGCACAAATATTGAGCTTTTTTAATACAGTAAAATTCATCAGTGGTTTTGTGAATAGCAAGGATTAGTGCTGTAGCTTGGATTTGATCAGTAAAGGAACGATTCAAGTACTGAGCGGAACACACACATCCTAGCATTCAACACCAATCAAGAGACAGACCATAGATAAGGACAAGACTGTACTACCACTTGGTCATTGATACAGAGAACAATATTTGTGAAATTTAGACACATATTGGTATGTAAAAACTTTAAATTTTGGCCCAGAGTTTGGCCTAGTTAGAGCTTGCCAAGCATGCACAGAGACCTGGGTTCAATTCCTCAGTACCACATACATAGAAAAAGGCTGGAAGTTATGATGTGGCTCAAGTGGTAGACTTCTAGTCTTGAAAAAGCCCAAGGACAGTGCTTAGGCCCTGAGTTCAAGCCCCAGGACTGGCAAAACTAAAACCCCAAAACTTTAAATTTCTCTGTACGTTGATAGAAGGGCTTAAATGTTTGGCTCTAGGAGACAGAGTATGAATTTCCACGTTTGTAAAAATCTATCATTCAGTCTTCAGGAATAACCTTTATAGACACACTTTAAAGCTGCTAAAGGGGGCCAGGAGTTTGGCCTAGTCTAGGTAGAGTGCTTGCCTAGCATGCAGGAACACTCTGGTTAGATTCCTTGGTGCCACATACATAGAATAAAGCCAGAAGTGGTGCTGGGGCACGAATGGTAGAGCTCTAGCCTTGAGAAAGTCCAAGGACAGTGCTCAGGCCCTGAGCTCAAGCCCAGGACTGGCAAAAAAAAAAAAAAAAAAACCGCCCCAAACTGTTAAAGGGATAGGTACTGGTTTTTGATATGTGATATTTTAAAGTATTATTTGAAAAATGTGAAGGGTTATTTTTAAATTGAATTATTAAGGCAGACTCGATTTTATTATGTTTAAATTTTATCAGGGTTAGAACTCAGTTTTAGGATGTTGGATAAAAGTTCCTTAAGAGGGAATGAAATACTATTCCTTCGTTGGATACAGACTAAGATAATTTAAAGCCTTTGACTTTTTTTGAGATTCACTTGTCTCATCTGAAGGTAGTATGGAGTATATTAAAGGTGTCTTTCTATGATATAATTAGCTAAAATTTAATTGTTGATAGGCTATATCAGTTATCTGCTGTATCTATTTGTAGGTGATTTCTGAACTCTGACCCATTACTCATAAGATGGATGTTTCAGCTTACCTCCTCCCCCTCCTCCCCCTCCTCCCCCCCTTTCCCCTCCTCTTCCTCCTTCTTCTCTCTCTTCTTCTTTCAGTGTGGGGCTTGAACTCAGAGATTAGGCACTGTCCCTGAGCTCTTTTGCTCAAAGCAACACATTAGAGCTCTTTTGCTCAAAGCAACACATTAGCACAGTTCCACTAATGATTTTCTGGTGGTTAACTGGAGGTAAGAGTCTTGTGGATTTTCCTGTCTGACCTGGCTTTGAACTGAGATTCTCAAATCTCAGCTTCCTGAGTAGCTAGGATTACAGATGTGAGTCACCAGCACCTGGCTTCCTTCACATTCTTATCTAAAAAAAAGGAGGTGAAAGAAAAATAGAGAGGTGAAGGCCAGTCATGTCTACTCTCCTGGTTTGAGGCCAGCCTAGACCAGAAAAGGAAGTTCATGTTATTCCATTTCAATTGAGGACTGGGTACAGTGGAGTATGCATGTTTTCCCAGAAATCTACAGAAGATCAAGTAAGATTATACTCCAGGCTAGCCTAGGCATAAAGTGATACCCTGTCTCCAAAATAATCAACAAAAGTACTGGTGGAGTGGCTCAAATGTTAGAGCACACACATAGCAAGCATGAGGCCTTGAGTCCAACCTGATAATAGCAAAAAAAAAAAAAAGAAAAGAAAAAAGTAAAGAAAACAAAAAGGAAAAAAGGTAATTACGTACTTAGTGGCATTTGGAAAATTAAAAACAAAAAATAGGCAAGACACCACAAAGACTTTTTTTTATTAAAACTTTTTATTAACACTGAGTTTTTATATAATATTTAAAATGTCATGTTCTACAAGTATTCAAGAAAAACTCTATATGCAATCACTGACATATACATTTAAAAACATAATTAAAATTAAGCTGAGTCTTTGTATGTCATAGATACATGTCTATAAAACATATATTCTATCATATACTTCCTAATGGATGCCATTGTTTAATCTCCACAAAGACTTTTTTTTTTTTAAGTGGGTCATAGGGCTTGAACTCTGGGCCTGGAGCTGTTCCTGAGCTCTTCAACTCAAGGCTACTGCCCTACCTCTGGAGCCACAGCCCCATTTCCCCTTCCCTAGTGATTAATTGGAGATAAGACTCTCAAGGTCTTTAGTGTCCAGCCTGGCTTTGAACCTCGATCCTTAGATCTCAGCCCCCTGAGTAGTTAGGATTATAGGCATGAGCGCTCGGCTTCCACAAATTCTTCCTTCCTTCCTTCCTTCCTTCCTTCCTTTCTTTCTTTCTTTCTTTCTTTCTTTCTTTCTTTCTTTCTTTCTTTCTTTTTTTTTTGCCAGTCCTGGGCTTGAGCTCAGAGCCTGAGCACTGTCCTTGGACTTTCTCAAGGCTAGAGCTCTACCATTTGTGCCTCAGCACCACGTCCGGCTTTTTTTCTATGTATGTGGTATCGAGGAATTGTATCTGGGTCTTCCTGCATGCTAGGCAAGCACTTTAACCACTAGGCCAAACTCCCAGCCTCCACAAATACTTTTATAGGAAGAAAGAATGATTAGAGGATTTGAAGAGTAGAAATTCAGTAAAATTTAAATAAATAAATAAGCCTAATTGCTATGATGGAGGTTCTTAAACTGTAACAAAGAAGACAACATCTTAACTATAAATTCCTGTGTTCAACTCTCAAAGACTCATTCTACACTGTTTTATGTGGAATTGATAAGAAATCTGACTGGATAAATGCAATTATTGGGTTATTTGTTTATCTATTTATTTTACACTGTGCTGGAAATGGAACCCAGGGCCTTCCTCATGTTAAGCAAGCACTCTACCAATGAGATACAGCTTTAGTCCTTATTATTTGGCATTTCAAATCCTTCCCTACACACAAGTAAAGACTATTGAATTGTATACCTTGTTCATAAAGAAAAATTGACAATGCAAGAATGTTTTATTCTAGTGTCCTTAGATTCTTCCTAACAGAGTTGAGTTTATTTATAAAAGTTACAACTGCAGAAACATTGGTATTTAAAAGTTGTGTCAAGCCAGGTGCAGTGGCTCACACCTGTAATCCTAGCTAGTCAGGGGGCTGAGATCTGAGGATGGCAGTTCAAAGCCAGCCTGGGCACTAAAGAACATGACACTCTTATCTCCAGTTAATCACTAAAAAACAGGAAGTGGGGCTTGTGGCTCCAGGGGCAGGGTGGTCACCTTGAGCTGAAGAGCTCAGGGACAGTGCCTAGTCCCAGAGTTCAAGCCTCATAACCCACAAAAAAAAAAAGTTTTGTCAAATTAGTAGTGTCAGTGATGTCAGAAAGTTAATCCAAAGTTTAATCATTTACTACATGTATGGCTGATCAAAATTAATAGTATTAATAGGAATCATCTTTAAATAAACAGTAGAATAACACATTCACTTCAAGGGTCTGCCTTTGAACCACACATTACACCATATGCTATAAACTTCAAATAGATTAAAGCTTAATATAAAACATCACCATGATTACAAAAAGCTTAGAAAGAAGAGAATGACATATTTATACTAGCTGTGGAAGATAATAGGATTCATTATTTTGGAAGAGAATATTGGAATTAAAATAGATGTGTTCAAGCATATATTTTACAAAAGCCTTGAACTATTTAGATAAAAAAAAGCAAACTTCTCCCAAATGGAGATTTACCATGTTCCAATACTATTTGACTTTATTCAAAAGTAACTAAATATACATGATTATGCACATACACATAAATACATACATACTTTAAATAATTTTTGGGCCAGTTCTGGGATTTGAACTCAGGGCCTGAGCACTATTCTTGAGCTTTCTCAAGGCTAGTGCTCTACCATTTGAGCCACAGCACCAATTCCTGCTTTTTCTATGTATGTGGTACCAAGGGGCCAAACCTGGATCTTCGTGCATGCTTGGCAAGCACTCTACCACTAGGCCATGAGACAATGAACACATTTAAATGTGTTACATTTTCATTTTTACGTACTAGCTATCACCATCACCTGATCAGTTATGTTGTCCAATTGACTTTCATAGGAACCTTGTAAAAAAAACCTTTCTCTGTCATCTCTTGGTGTTTATTTCATCTTTGACATGTCTTCATTAAAAAAACAGTCAGGGCTGGGAGCATAGCCTAGTGGCAGAGTGCTTGCCTTGCATGCACAAAACCCTGGGTTTGATTCTTCAGTATCACATACACACAAAAAGCTGGAAGTAGTGCTGTAGCTCAAGTGGCAGAGGGCTGGCCTTGAGCAAAAGTGTCCAAGGACAGTGCCCAGGCCCTGAGTTCAAGCTCCAGGACTGGAAAAAAAAAATCAAGTTAGCTAGGCATGGCAGTCCACGCCTGTAGTCCTAGCTACTCAGGAGGCTGAGATCTGAGGATGGCGGTTCAAAGTCAACCCAGGCACTAAAGACTATGAGACTCTTATCTCCAATTAAACACAAGAAAACCTGTCTCTTCAGGAAGTGGCTTGAGTAGGGAGGTAGCTGAAGACTTCAGGGACAGTGCCCAGACCTTGAGTTCAAGGCCTAGTACTGGCATCACCATCCTCAACAACAATAAAAATAACTTCTACTACAGTAGGCCCAAAACAAAAACAGAGACAAAACTGGAGGCTGAAGGTATGTGATTGCAGTTGTTAACCGCAGTTCCAAATTCTGAGTTTTGAATTCTTTAAAACCATACTCATTGACTTTGAATCAAGAAAACATTATACATTTGAATATGACAATTTCACTTGTAAATGGGACCAAAATTAGGTTGTAATGCTGTATTTAATTCTAAGCAACTTATTAGTAATTTTTCATGTACTTTTGCTTTTTAGAGTCTTATTTCCAGATATATTTGCTGTTATTTTAAGTGCTCTGTCATCTTCAATTATAGATACAACTAACTCCATAGTGTTGTGCTCGGCAACTATTTCCAGCTTGTTCTCAGAAATAATCTTTAATAAAATTTTCTCTCCTATTACTAAAAAAAGAAAATATTATACATTTGAACTTATTGTTTGAATTTATTGTTATATATTTGAACTTATGGTAGTAAAGCACAGATTTATTTAAAAAATAGGCAAGACACTAAAAGACTATCAATAAAGTTGACGGTCCTTTATTTTAGTAGAGGCCATACATATATCAATAAAAAAGAACAATCTAATAAGTCGGCCAAAAAAGAGAATGAAAATGATTACATTATATATATATTTTTTTTTTCTGGGGCTTGAACTCAGGGCCAGGGAACTGTCCCTTAGCTATTTTGCTCAAGGCTAGCATTCTACCATTTGAGACACAGCTCTACTTCTGGCTCTTTGGAGAGGAGAGTTTCATGGACTTGTCTGACTGGATTGGATTCAAATCATGACCCTGGGATCTCAGCCCCCAGTGTCTAGCTAAGTTGTCTCTTTTAATATAATTATAACTTTGTGGCAGAACAGTTTTAGATCCTATGTTAATCAGGGTAATTAAATCAACTGTCATGTTCTCTGTTCACATACATTCTAAAGGGCTACATTAGATTCCAGTGAATTATCAATTTTCTCTATTATTAAACATTTAAAGTTTTGTTTTGTTTGGTTTTGGTGCTGGTATCAGGGGTTGAAGTCAAGGCTTTGTGCTCTCACTCAGCTTTTTCTAAAGCTCACAGCTGGCCACTCTACTACTTGAGCCATAACTTTCTGCCAGTTAACTGGAGATAGAATCTCATGGACTATTCTGCCTATGCTGGCTTTAAAATGTGATCCTCAGTCAGATAACTAATTGTCTGAATAGATAATATGAGAAGTTTTTATATGTGACAGGATGCCATTGAAACATTTTTTACAGCATTATTTTGTGCCAGTACTGGGACTTGAACTCAGGGTCTGGGCATTGTCCTTTACCTTTTATTCCACCAAGACTGGTGTGCTATCACTTGAGACACAGCCCCATTTCCAGGGTTTTATGGTGGTTAAGTAAAGAGTCTAATAGACTTTCCTGCCCACATTTATCCTTGAACCAGGATCCTCAGATCTCAGTAGTAATCCTGAGTAAATAGAATTATAGACATGAGCCGCTTACATTCCACTTATATAGTTTTAAAATTGCCCCAAACCCCTAACAGAAAAAGGATTTCCATGGATGGGTGAGAGTTGAGGCAAAGAAACGAAGTAGTATATTTTTTTCATAGGCTAAGTAAGAGACAGCAGGTTTTTTTTTTTTAATTTGAGCAGTTTTAATTTATCTTGGCCAGCATTATATGTAGATGAAGAAGAGAGGACAGATTAATATACATATGCATACATATATATTAATACACACATATGAATGATTCCATGAACATAGGAGCTGGGATGAGCCTGGGAGAGTTAAGGATGAACATTGAGGGTCTCAGTTCAAATGACTTACCAATGAGCAAGACTGTGTAGGAATCAGAGATAGGAGGGACATTAAGAAATGACAAGTGTAGTTTTGTCTATGTGTATCTCATTTCTTTGGAAAAAAGGATAGCAAATTCTTATGATAAAAGGGTGTTGAACTTTGTCACAGGCATTTTGTTCATGGAAATGATTGCACAACTTTTGGTCCTGTTTATGTGATACATCACATTTATTGATTTGTGTGTACCCTGGGTTCCTAGGATAAAATCACCTTGACCTAGCTGTACAATTTTAATGTGTTGTTGAATTTTTCTTACAAGAATTCAATTAATTTGCATCAATATTTATTAATATTAGTCTGAAATTCCCTTTTTTCAGCTCTGTACGGTTTTAGAATAGGTGTAATATTTGTTTCATGGATACGTTTGACAACATTTCCTCATTTTTCTATTTGTGGGGGAGTTTAAAGGCATTGGTATTGGTTCTTTGAAAGCCTGGTAGAATTTGGCCCTGGAATTTTCTTTGTTGGGAGACTATTACTGCTGCAGTCTCATTGCTTGTTGTAGCTCTGCTTATATGGCATAAACAGAATTAAAGTTTGGAAGCTCATCTAGAAATTTATCCATCTCTTCTATACTTTTCAACTTATTGGGTATAGTTTTTCAAAGTATTTCCTAATAAGTTTTTGGATATTTTTGGTACCTGTTGTGATATTGTATCTCTAATTTTATTGAGTTTCTTGTCTCCTCCTTTTGGTTAAGTTAGCTAGAGGTTTGTCAATCATTCTTTCAAAGAACTCATTTTTTGTTTCATTAATTCTTTGTATAGTTTAAAAACTCTCTGATTCCTCAATTTTTACTATTTCTTTTCATATAATAGTTTTAGGGTTCTTGTTTTTTAAATTTATTTGATTTTGTTTCTTTTTTTTTGCCAGTCCTGGGCTTGAGCTCAGGGCCTGAGCACTGTCCTTGGACTTTCTCAAGGCTAGAGCTTTACCACTTGAGCCTCAGCACCACTTCCGGCTTTTTTTTTGTATGTATGTGGTACCGAGGAATCGAACCCAGGTCTTTGTGCATGCTAGGCAAGCACTTTAACTACTAGGCCAAACTCCCAGCCCCTTGATTTTGTTTCTATGTAGGTCCCCATAGCTTTGAATTTGTGTTCTCCCTAAAAGTAAGAACTGTCAATTCTGAGAGGTATCACTTGGTAAAACTATGTCCCATGAAGCTAATAACTGTTGGCCACGAGGGGGCACTTTGTAGTTAAGCATGCTTAACTTGTTTATTATAAAGTACTGTCTGGGAACTGTGATTGAATTCTATTATTGTGGTTTACTCTTGTAAGCCAGCAATGGATGATTTTTTTTCTTATAAATTCTCCTTCTCGCTCTTTCTCTCTTTCTTCCTTTCTTTTTTTGTGTCAATGAGTAATGAAGGAGGTAGGGTAAGAAAGGTGAGCAATTGGTTACTGGGACCCCATGTAAGCCAAGATACTTTCCTTTATTAAAATAAATAAAACTGCTATACCTCTGGAACATAGAGCTTCATGTGTAGAAAACAGTAAGAGTGAGATACAGGTCTTTGAGCATAGGAAGTTTGAATAATGGAGCTCTCCACATTCTTCCTCTGCTGTACTCATAGGAAAGACCCAGTTGGAATTAAACCTTATAGAGAGAGGAGAGGATTATTCAGCTGAGAAACCGAAATACCTTAAGACAGTATGTTGGCCCAGATACTCAGCACCTCATAGGCTTCCACAGACTTGTTGCCTGAGGATTCCAGGTGCTAGGGTTTGCAATTCATCAAGGCTATGCTTTTCAGAGACTGTTTTCCTTTAATGATCATCTGTAGAAGAGATGCTAAGGCAGATCTGTTCCTGCGACACCTAAGACTCCATTTTTTTCTCAGAGTTCTCTGATAGCTTTGTCAAATCCTTCCTATTCTGCTTGCCAGCCTAGAACACTTTTCCAGTGTTCTAGTCTTGTTTGCAGTGAAGCTTCAGACAGCTACTTTCTGCTCCATTTTTCTTCCTAAAACTGATCTTCATTAAATATAGCTTGTAAGTGTAAGCTTGATGTTTTTAAATTTTATTTTATTGTTGCGGTGATGTACAGAGGGGGTTACAGTTACATTCATCAGATGGTGAGTACCTTACTTCTTGAACATTGTTTCCCCTAAGCTTCACTTAGTACCTTAAGAACAACAATCATAAAGATAAACCTCTTGTTTCCATATCATTTCACTTAACCTTATCCTATATGGTCATGGGTACATAACTTTTGAGTTTTTCTGATCCTTTGTTAGGAAAATCCTAAACATATACTAATTATTACAAATGAGGGAAACCATGGTGCCTATGTTTCTTTGGGTTTGACCTACTTCACTTAATATGCTTTTTTCCAAGTCTTTCCATTTCCTTATAAATGGATCAATGTCACTCTTTCTGATGGCAGCATAGAATTCCATTGTCTATAAGTACCACATCTTATTGATCTAGTCATCTACTGAGGGGCATCTATTGGTTCCATATCTTAGCTATGGTGAAAAATGCTGCAATGAACATTGTTGTGCCATATAGGTTTAGTATGGCCTTGTTTCTGGATATTTGGGTAAATTCCCAGAAGTGGGATTGCTGGGTCATAGTTTAGTCTTTTTAGGAACCTCCAGACTGCTTTCCATAGTAGTTGAACAAGTTTACATTCCCACTAACAGTGTAGTAGTGATCCCTCCTGGCCACATCCCCACTGGCATGTTATTAGATTTCTTGATCCTGGCCATTCTAACTGGAGTGAGGTGGAATCTTAGGGTTGTTTTGATTTGCATTTCTTTTATGGCCAAAGATGTGGAACATTTCTTCATGTGTTTATAGGCCATTCTTATTTCTTCTTCAGAGAAGTTTCTCTTAAAGTATTTAGCACACCTTTTAACAGGATGGCTGTTTCTTTGGAGATTAGTTTTGGAGTGTTTCAATTTTTTGAGCTGTTGATATATTTTAGATTTGAGGCCTTTGTTGTATGGTTAGTGAAGATCTTCTCTCACTCTGTAGGCTTTTTACTTAACTTCCTAGCTATGTCCATCGCCATACAGAAGCTCTGCAGTTTAATGCAGTCCCATTTGTCCATTGTCATGTTTCTGGGCCTTTATTAAGGAAGTTTCAACCCATGCCAAGGAACCCAAGTGTGTCTCATATTTCTTCCTGTAATATTTTCAAGGTATCTGCTTTTACCTCAAGATCTTTGATCCATTTGGAGTTGATTCTAGTGCAGGGAGGCAGACAAGGATCCAACTTCAGTTTTCTGCATGTGTTTAGCCAGTTATTCCAACACCATTTGTCGAAGAGTTTGTCTTTCTTTCAGCCCGTATTCTTGGTTCCTTTATCAAAGATTAGGTGGCCATAGGTCTGTGGGTTGATTTCTGGGTCTTCAGTTCTATTCCATTGGCCCTCAGGCCTGGTCTTATGCCAAAACCAAGCTGTTTTTATTATTATAACATTGTAGCAGAGTTTAAAGTTTGGTATTTATTTTCCTCTAGCACTGTTCTTTCTGCTAAGGATTGTTTTTGCTATTCAGGGTCTTTTATTATTCCATATGAATTTTTGGATTGCTTCCTCTATATCCTTAAAGAATGACATTGGGATATTGATGGGTATTGCATTGAATTTGTAGATAGCCCTTGGCAGGATTGCCATTTTCACAATGTTAATTCTTCCAATCCAGGAGCATGGGAGGTTTTTCTACTTCCTTAGATATGTTTTAATTTCCCTTTTCAGGTTTTCAGATTTCATCATAGAGGTCCTTTACTTCCTTGGTTAAGGATCTTCAGCTGAAAAATCGAAATACCCTATGACAGTACAGTGGCCCTGATACCTAGCACCTCAGAGACTTCCACAAACTTGTTGCCTATAGAAGAGTATTCCTAAATATTTTATTTTCTTGGAGATTATTGCAAAATGATTTACTTTCCTGATTTCTGCCTTGTTATTTTCCTTGTTGGCGTATAGGAAAACCACTGATTTTTGACGATTAATTTTATACCCTGCTACTTTACCATAGTTTTGAATTAAAGTAGTTTGGGAGTGGAGTCCATCGGGTTCTTTCCATACAGAATCATGTCATCTGCAAAGAGGGACAGTTTTACTTCCTCTCTCCCTATTTGGATCGTCTTTATGTTTTCTTCTTGTCCTATTGCTCTAGCTAGGAATTAAAATACTATGTTGAAAAGAGGGGAAGAGAGTGCTCCATTTTTTTTGATAATCCTTACATTTAACCCTACTTTGGCTTCTATTCTTTAGAAGCCCGGGAAAAAGTCACTGTACTAAAAGTAATCCAAGAAGACATGAACTTAAAGGGAAACTCCCTAACTGTGGCAGGCAGGGAATCTGTCTTGATGGATAGATATGACACCCATTGCTCTGGCTCAAGTGGCAGATCAGTTGCAAAAGACTTCATTGGTGATGATGACCTTAGGAAATGTCCTGGTATGGCAGAATACTGTAGAAGAAGTCGGGGGGGGGGCATTTGAAAAAATGTAAGGTTACTGCCAATTCCTATTGGCACTTGAAGGATAATGAGGAACTACACCTATTAGGCAAATCATATTGTAAACCAGAAAGTATTTCTGGGAGCTTTAGGAAGCCCTCACTGTGAGAGCAGTGGAATTCTAGAGGCAGATACTGTTCCCGCTCAGGGAGGTTTGTTATGTGAAGGGCAAGGCCCAGATAAACATAACTAGGAATCCTAACGACAGACAGGACATTGGATAGACGCCCTAGTAGATATATAATGACAGGGTCTCCATACTTGTAAGAGACCCTTGGCTGCTTACACAAATGTATACTGTGGGAAAGAGGATGGTTGAATATGGCATATGAGTTGACCTTCTCCACCATGGGAATCTATGGCTAAAGTCCCTATCATAGTGGATCAGTGTATCTATACATGCCTCATTGCTTGATATACTTGGAAGTTGAAGTTCACCCCCACATTAGGTCCCTTATCTCTGAACTAAAGGCTATTATGGTAGAGAAGACCAAATGGACACTTCTGAAGCTATGTCTTTCACCACTTCTAAAATCAAGTACAAAACAGAGGCATTTTCTTATTCCAAGGAATTCAGGGATTGGTGCCACAACTAACAAAGATGCAAAGGTTCTGTACCTGTCATAACCCTGTTTAATTTTCCAATCTGACCCCTTCAGAAACTGGATACATCTTGGAGAAAGTCGTAGGCTGCTTACAACTTAACCAATTAGAAGACTTAATTGCAGTAGCTTAGTCCAAAGAGGTGCCATTGGTAGATGTGACTGCTGAGGTTTCAGGTACAGGATTCTTGGCCTTGACATGGAGAATGCATTTTTTAAAAAAAATTCAAGGTAGGAAACAGTATGAAAACAGCTGGGACCTGTCATTGCAGTAAGAAAAGTAAAAATTGAAGTTGGTTACTTTGGGGGATCCATTAGAGAACTAACTTTACATGACAGACAACTATCCTTATAATTTAGCTTTAAAGAGATGAAGGCAGAGTCACAACTGAGACTGCTTACCTGGAGCAGAAGGTGTTAGGACTGTAAACTGCTAAGAACATCTAAATGATTGTTTTGATAAACCACTGTAGTTAAAATCAACAAATTTGCTTTTAAAATTTGGAGACTTCCATGTACCCTGGTTGCATGCACTCTGGTTGATAGATCAAGCAGCCAGAAAAATCACTAAAAGATGAGACTAAACCAACCTGATCTAGTTGACCTTATAGCCTATCCCCCACCCCCTTCACAGATGTAGAATTGGCAAATTCACATAGTAACATTCCACCATGACAGAGTACATGCTGGAGCCTTCCTCCACCTAGCTGGGTTAATAACAGGATCTGGGTTTGTTATTCTGTATGGTACCTGTACAGTACAATAACTGTCACAAAGGAAGTGCTTATTGAAGATATCAATCAGTTATAGAATTGGAATAAGTAAATTGTAGAATGGGGTTGAAAGATAATCTAGGCTGAACGGGAATGACTTCAAAATATGGACTCATTGCAAAGAAACTATATTCAAAATTTTAAGACTCAAAGGTTACAAGTGCAACATAAAACATATGTCATAGAGGCTGTCAGCTGATTAATACTGTTATCCCCTTGCTTTCATTGTGTCACTTTTCTAACTTGGAATAGCCAGAGCTTGGATTCCTGAGCCTCACTTCCCAAGGATTCTAGAACTAATCCTTCTGTAGTTATAGCTATTTTCATTTGTCTCTTATGTATTTCTCAAATATTTTGCTTCAGCTGCAATCTTAAATCACTTTATACTTAAGAATATGGTTGGGGCTGGGAGTTAGGCCTCTTGGTAGAGTGCTTGCCTATTATGCACGAAGAACTGGGTTCGATTCCTCGGTACCACATACATAGAAAAGGCAGAAATAGTGCTGCGGCTCAAGTGCTAGAACACTAGCCTTAAGAAAGCCCAAGGACAGTGCTCAGGCCTTGAGTTCAGACCCCAGGACTGGCAAGAAAAAAAAACAAATATGATCAATATATTGTTCCTTTCTCTTTATTCCACGTAGATTCTTCCCATCTGAGAGATGGTATATGCTTGACAGTATATGATTGACCTGTTAAAACCTTGTGAAGCATTCATTTGATCAAATTTGATGTGATTAACTTTATTTGCAGCGCGCGCGTGTGCGTGTGCACCTGTGCATGCACATATCAGTCCTGAGTCTTGAGCAAAGGTCCTGGAACTGTCCCTGAGCTTTTTTTACCCAAGGCTAGTGCTCTCCCACTTAAGCCACAACTCCACTTCTGGCTTGTTGCTGTGTAATTGTAGATAAAGGCCTCACAGGCTCTCCAGTCCCAGCTGGTAAATGAACCAAGATCCTCAGATCTCAGCTTCTTGAGCAGCTACGATTACAGATATGAACGACTAGTGCCTGGCAACTTTGCCTTTTAATTGCTAGTTTATATTTACAGTATGAGCTGCTAGAGTTTGGATCATATTTCATTTAGGTCACCTCTAAATATAGAAATAATTTATTCTAGTAAGTTATTTGTAATCAAACTTCATTTAGAACTCGAAATGGTTTTTCTAAGATTTAGATTTTTTAATGAATGTATTTAGCATTTTAATAAACCTTTCTATGATAGCCTAACCTTGGAATTCCAGGAGCAGTGGTCCATATATACAGTGGCAATGTGAAATTTTTCCATCAGTTCTTGTTTTTCTTCAGTTGTTCTTTATACCTGGATATTGTGTTTCACAAGAGTAGTTTATGAGATTATTTCATAATTTTCTATCAAATAATTCAGTTAATATGTTTACATGTCACTAATTTTAATCTGATGTATATATTTGAAGCAGCAAGCCAGAAATATTCAATTATGTTACAACAAAGATGTCAATCAAATTTATGTAGTAGGGAGTTATGTAGTTATGTAGTAGGGCTTCTAAGGGATTTGTCACTGGTGTTATTTTGAGAAATTTCTCAGTTTTAGCTGACCTAATTATCTTCTTAATACAATTTAAAAATTATAGGCATTATTAAATAACTGAGAGAAAAAGCAAAAGAGTTAGGATATCTAATATATTTTTTTCAGTTTTGCAGCTTTTAGCTGCTTCCATTTCCATTTGAATATTTCTCCTCATAGACTTAATGACCTCAATTATGATCAACAAAAACTGGGGAAATTTTAGAACAGAATGAGTAATAATTGGAGTTACCAAGATGACCAGTTATTAGTTTAGGAATTAAAGTTATGAATGTACTGAGGAAGTTGATTGTAATTTATTTAATCAACTCTGTGGTATCACAGTACCTTGAGCTGTCTTATTAGCTTCCTGTAACTTTCTTTCAAGAGCTCAGATTCCATGGCCAAATCCTGAACTTTAATGTGTCATGTAGAGGATACTTTTATTTAATAAACAGTCCCTCTGTCGTCTTCAAGAAAAGAATTCACCAGCTATAAATTACACCTGATTTTTCCTTTCAATCATATGTTTGACATGGAAGGATGTTTCACTTTTATGTCCCGAAAGTCTAGAGGTGAGAACTTTGCGTAGACTGATTAATCATAGTGTGTATCATCTCTATTTGCCCCCGTCAAAATTGATTGATTCATGAATGGATACAGGAAACCCATCTTACTAATTCTGGACTTGTTGTGCAGACAACAGAGCTCCGAGTGCCTTTTCTAGGTGGGAGCAGTGTTTTTGAAGGTACTACATTGGACTTGTCAGTATATCTCAACCCCGACTCCTGCGGTCACATTTTCCTTCTACTTGGAGAAGAGAATCTTTAGGTTTTCGTGATTGAAGGTGTGAGCCACAAGGAAGGGCGCATGTGAAGTGAGACTTGAATTCCGACATGTAGTTCAATGCTAGTAGCGCTTTTTTTCCTTTTTGGGTACTGGAACTAATCTTCGTGGTGCACTGTGACAAGTCAAGATTACCTGGACAAGGACTCGTAGATTAGATCCAGGGGTTGATCTATTATGCACTTCCCACGTTCAGAAGGAGTAATGGTATCGTCAAGGCAGTACAATTTTCTTTTTGGTTGGGGTTGGGGCTTGTGCTGGGAATTGAGCTCAAGATCTCTCACTTACTAAGCAAGACATTCTACCATTTGGGCCACACCCCTACTTTTCTTTATTCCCCTCACCCCCTCCCCAGTCCTGGGACTTGAACTCAGGGCCTGAGTACTGTCCTTGGGCTTTCTCAAGGCTAGAGCTCTACCACTTGAGCCACAGCACCACTTCCACCTTTTTTTTTTATGTATGTGATACCTAGGAATCGAACCCTGATCTTTCTGCATGCTAGGCAAACACTCTACCACTAGGCCAAACTTCCAGCCCTCCTCTTTACTTTTTTTTTCATATATTTTTATTGTAATTAATAGAAGGGTTACATTATATTCACCAGACAGAAGGTGCATTACTTCACATACATTGATACCCTTTCTCATCTTTACTTTTGTTAAAGTAGGATCTCACTTTATGTCCAAGTCAGCCTGAGCTGACTTGTCTTTCTACTTGTACTTCCTCATGTCAGTAGATTGATAGGTATGTGCTACTATGCCTGGTCATTAGTTGAATAGGAGTCTTATAATTTTTTGTCCATGCCAGAACCCCCCAATTTCCACCTCACGTAGCTAGCATTACAGGCATAAGCCACCATGCCTGGTAGGTAGCACATATCTAATTCATTATGAGACACTAAGGCATGCTGGTTTTACAAATTATTTCTACTCCTCTCCCTTTTTGTGTAAGGGATAAAATCACATGCCTTTTCATAGTCTGTAACCTGAGAAGCCTGGATAGTATGTGACCAAGTTGAAGTGCTGGCAGGTACAATAACTGGCGTATGATTCACCTCCTCTAAAATTAGTGTCGAAAGTTGATTGCCCTTGTAATGTTAGGAAATGGGATCCTTAAGGGGTTAATGGGTAGTTAAACAAGATCATCGGCTTTCTTGGAAGAATAGGGATTATAAAGCAAGGTTACCTCTTATTTCTTGTCTTTTCTGCATGCTCCCACTTGTTTTTCTGCATCTCTGCCATGTTGTGTCATAGCACTAGACCCTTGCCAAATTCAGCCGCTCATTTTCAGACCTCTAGCATCTAGACTCAGGTAACCTAACTCATACATTACCCAGTCTTAGATATTCTGTTGTAACAGTCGAAAATGAGCAAAGACAGCAATAGTAGATCCAAATATCATTGTAAGTCACTTTCAGATGATAGGTTTGAGTTGGCAAATACTAGGGAAGTAAAGTTATTTATTTAGATGAACTTTCTCAAAAAAGGCTTTCATACATACAAGTCTGCCAGCAGGGACACTTGTTGATGGTTTTACCAGAGTATAAAAAAAGAGCTGTTCAGACTTTTAGCACCTTGGCACCTAAAATCAACAGGTACATTTACACAAAGCCACAATTGCGCCCTGAAAATTTCAGTAGCAAGGTTTCAATGGCATGTTCCAATATTTATTATTTGAGCAATATTGAGTCACTGAGGTAGAGACTCATTCTTTTACATTAACCAGTTGGGTACCCAAACAATCCCTTCTAAAACAGGCTCGCAAGTTTTGATCTTTTGCCTAAAGGAGATTTTGGGGTAACAGTAACCTTTCTTCTCTGAACTAAAAGATCGCCGAACTATGTAGCTGGTTGAGGCACTGTGAATAGGAGAGGAAAGGCAAAACTATCAGAGATGTATGTCTGGATGGATTGACGGAAAGAATCTTGTGCAATCAACTTGTCACTAAGCTGTGGACTGGTCAAGTTGGCATCTCTTGCTGGCAGGTCAGACACTCACCAACCAAAGATGTAGTTGAACCTTGGTGGGAAGAAGTCCTGATGCTGAGTCAATCAGTAAGAAGTCTGGTATTTCAGCCACTGTGGATTACTCTGTTTGTAAGCTCTCTCGGTGATCATGGACAAAGCTGTGGATAATAACTTCAGACCAAGTCTTTGATCCATTGGTTTAATGTCTCTTCTGTTGTGGGTGCTTTCTTTGCAAAGTACAATAGTCAACCATATTTCACACTTCGTTTCCATGTTTGGAGGACCATCCATATTCCTTTCTTCGATTTCTTTGTCCTTAGTCATCAGGTCTGGGAGATTTTTTCTCTTTGATCTGGTGACCAGATTGAGGATTTATAAAATTCTCAATACTTCTATATGTAGTATCTCAAGTTTTTTTTCACCCCTAAGACCTCTCTAAACACACAAGGAGGAGGCTTTTCAGAAAATTAGCATTCAAGATAGAAAATAATGGCATTTGTGAAGGATGCACTGACCAAAAATTTCTGGAAAGTAAAATTACCAAGCCAAAGAAGAGAAGAAGGGTGGTAGAACAGATAGGTTGGTAAATTTGAATAACTGTTATAAAATGGGGCGGTTCAGAAAACTAAGACCAGAAAGCCAGATGACAGATTCAAATTATGCCTTTCGTTGGACATTTCTCCTATTTTTGTTTATGTCTAAATACATTATTGTTGATAAAAATAGTTGACTCCACTTTTCTTATGAAAACAAAGTTTTAAACGTTTCCTTCTGTGTGATGCCATTTTCATCAGTGAGTAAAAATGGACTTAAAAAATAGTTAGCAAGAGAACACACACATACATATACATGCATACATATATACATACATACATAAACATATACACACATTTGGCATGTGTGTGCGCATGTCAATATTGGAGTTTGAACTTGGGGTCTCTCATTATTGTTTAGTTTTTTTGTTTATAGATAGTGCTTTATCACCTGAGCCACACCTCAGGTGTGGATTTGCTGGTGAGATGAGTCTCACACAGATTCCCTGGCTGCCTGGCAGTCTTTGAATTTCCTTCCTCAGATCTCATCCTCCTGAGTAGATAAGATTATGGGCATGAGCCACCAGCACCCCACAAGAGTATGTTGTTTTTGAAAGGTCTTTGCCTGTACTCCTTTTGTTAACAATGGTAGCAGTGGCATGAATGCATGATATTTATAATAATTCTTTAGTATGTGTAGCCTTTGGAATCATCTCACCTGTGTTCAAATCTAACATTAACCATCTGCCATTAATTACCTGTATGTCTTATGTCATTTTATCACCCTGTATACTACAATAGTAAATATGTAATTCTCAATGTTAAAACGGAAATATTAGCTATCTCAAGAGTTGTAATTAGGAAACAGACTTTGATATCTCAGCAGCAAAAAAATGGAGCTGTAATTAAGGTTAAATGAAGGCATAGTATTTCGCATAATAAATACATGGCACATTGTTTGAGCTCAACAAATATTTTTACTTATTATTGCTATTAAAATACGTAGAGAATTATGAAATTACAGAATGTTAAGTGTGGAAGGTCTTCACTAGTGAAGAAGCTGATGGTCTTCTTTATTATTACCTGTAGATGAATATATATAGATATATATTTTTACTCTTTATATTTTCAGGAATCTTTGAATGCATTACTGAAGCAGCTAGAAAAAGAAAAAAGGAGTCTTGAAAATCAAGTAAAAGAATATGCACTTCGTTTGGACCAAGAAACAAAGGTTTGTTTTTGCTTAGAAGCTTGCTGTTACTTCTAGTGTTTTCTAAAAACTACTGTAAAACCAGACACAAATAAACGTTAACCTAAACCTAGGAATTGTCTTACTGGGTATTGTTAATCTTTTCTCATATTGTATTCTTCATTTCTTTTTCTTTTTTTTTTTTAAATTATAGGCTTACCACAGAACCAACAACGAGCGCCATTCATATCTAGCTGAAATGTCACAGGTAATTTTTTTACTTTCAAATTCTAAAGCTTCCTGTGTAAATTGTATTTTTCATTTTTCTAGGCTTTGTTTGTTTGTTAGGAAAGCATGATGGCATTCTAAAAGTTTCTAAATATAGATGATATAAAGAAAAATAACTTTTTTTTTTTGCCGGTCTTGGAGCTTGAACTCAGGGCCTGAGCACTGACCTTGAGCTTTCTCAAGGCTAGTGCTCTTCCACTTGTGCCACAGCTTTTTCTATATATGTGGCATGCATACATACAGTGTTTGCACATGCTAGGGAAACACTTCCACTAGGCCACATTCCTGGCCCTGAAAATAATTTTATGAAGAGATAAAAAGGAGATAAGTTTCCAATGAAGCTATTATTTTGCCTAGTTGCTTCCTTAATAACATAATCCACATAACTCAAACAGATGAATTAATATAATGCTGCCTTTATGAAATTCCAGCCATTTAATTTTGTAGTTGTACATAATAAGGTCTAAGATACACACAGCATTGTTGTTGGTATAAAGTGTATTATAAATACAAGATGGAAGAGTGATGAGCAGTTCTGTATGTGTCTTGTATTGTTGGCATTACAGAGTTGTTTATTTATTTATTTATTTGTTTTTGGTCTTGGGGCTTGAACTCAGGGCCTGGGCAGTTTCGCTGAGCTCTTTTGCTCAAGGATAGCACTCTACTACTTTAAGCCACAGGGCCACTTCCAGTTTTCTGATTGTTAATTGGAGATAAGAATCTCACAGGGACTTTTCTGTCTGGGCTGGCTTTGAACCATGATCTTCACATCTCAGCCTCCCGTGTAGCTGGCGGTGAGCCACCAGCACCCAACTGCATTATAGAGGTTTTTAAAGTGCTAACAGTTATATTTTGCTTCAAGTTCCTTCTGGTTCTTTCTAGTGTATTCTGGTTCCTTCTACTGTAGCTAGTTTTTATTGTCAGAGTAATGTATAGGGGGTTACAGTTACATTTGTTAGGTAGTGGGTACATTACTTCTTGAACATTGATGCCCCTTGCTATGTTTTTCTTCCACTTTCCCTCCAACACCCTCTCCCAATTATTTTGTTTTTCTCCTTCCCTTCCTATTTCAGATAAACAAATAAATGTATATACAATATACTAGGTACCAAAGTCAGATATAGTAACAACATGAGATAACCCATGAAAGGAAAAAAAGAGAGAGTGAAGAAATAACTTCACATAGTACATTAAGAACAACCTCTTGTTTACATATCCGGGAGTTCATTTTACTTGGCCTCATCCTATATGGTGCTATGTTTGCAGTTTTGAACTATTGTGATCCTCTGCTAGGAGAATCCTAGATGTGTACCAATTATTACCCTTCTATTGCATTTTTTAAAAGACTACTTTTATTTTGACGTTTCCTTAATTTACCACCTTTTATTACTTACATATCTTAAATGGATATTTATATATTTGATCTATATTAACTTTGCTTTAGTATGTATTTTAAGATTAGAGTATTGGGTGTCGGGAGCGTAGCCTAGTGGTAGAGTGCTCGCCTAGTGGTAGAGTGCATACATGAAGCTCTGGGTTCAATTCCTCGGTACTACATACGCAGAAAAAGCTGGAAGTGGTGTGGTGGTTCAAGCAGCAGAGCGTTAGCCTTGTGCAAAAAGTGTCCAAGGATGGTGCCCACGCCCTGAGTTCAAGCCCCAGGACTGGCAAAAAAAAAAAGATTAGAGTATTGGCTAGCTTTCAATGCTAACCAAAAGTGTCCAAAGAGCAGTAGAACTGTTGAATCTCAGGGAAAATGTAAATACAAGAGAGAGAGCATGTAGATAATAAGTGTAGTCATGTGAATGAGTAAAATGCATATATAAGGTGAAAAGAAAAAAGAAAGCTCTGAAGAGCAGCAACAATGACAGTCAAGGAAGCAAAAAGTGGATTGCAGTCCCCAAAGCATAGCTAGTTACCCAAGGAGCTAGAGTCAAGCTTACCATAAGGGGAATCTGCTAATCAATGATCTAGAGTGTCTAAGAATGAAACAATAGTAGAATTCAAAAGATGAGTTACTCCTGGGGATTCGACCCCCAAAGGGAATGTAATGAAAATAAGAGTTAAGGCTACAGAGAGCTAGTTGAGCTCATGGTGCAGACAAGATAAGCAGTATCATTGTGTTCCCTTTCAGAAGCTATCGGCTCCTTCTGAGGTAAAACAGGATGCCTCATTTTTTCTATGCCTTTACCCTTAGTATAAGAGTGGGAAACAAAATCAAAGTTCAGAACTGTTTACTGAATTGAACCTAGTATAGATAATACAAAACCCATATCATTAAGAAAAAAGTGATCCACGAAGATGTATTTATACACAGTAGAATTCTATGCAGCCATCTGAAAGAATGACATCGCCCCATTTGCAAGGAAATGGCCATTTGCAAGAAAATGGAAAGACTTAGAAAAAAATCATTTTAAGTGAAGTAAGCCAGACCCAAAAGAACATAGGCTCCATGGTTTTCCTCATTTATAATAATTGTACACACCTAGGACTCTCCCAGCAGAGGATTACAATAGCTCAAACCCTGGATACATAAGGCAATATAGGAAGAGGCCAAATTAATGGACCTCCAGGACATGGAAACAAGAGCTTAATTATAAGCGACTGTTGTTCTTAATGTGTCGGGGTTTTTAGTCCTTGGTTCCTCCCAACCGGCAGGAGGGATAGAGAGAACAGGCCCCGACCAGGACAAGCTGAGAAAGGAGAGGGCCGACTGACCGCCCACACCCAGCCCTCCCTTGTCAGAGGACAATCAGACGAGTCAGGGAGACCCATCAAGGCAGGAATTCGTTTATTGAGGAAGTCCATTCAGCTAATATAGGGTGCAGGAGCCTATCAGCACAAAGGTGGGCAGGGCGGGGGAAGTACTCTCATTGAGGAAGTCTATTCAGCTAACACAGGATGCATGTGCTGTCCCAGAGGGCGGAAGGGTCGGGGCCTATCCCAGAGGTGACCTTACTCCAGGAGAGGGGTAGAGCCTTGTCCAACCTGGCAGCAGGCACCATCTCAGCCAGGTGTGGTCCCAAGACCAGGGAATGAGCACCGGGCTACGAGTCTGGCCTCCTTTTACAGCATAGATTTCCATTTCCCTGATGTGACATGCCCCACATTAATGTACTGTTTTTTTCTCTTCTCTTGTATTGTCCTTTGCTTAATCTTATGTTGTTACAGTATCTGACTTTGTTTATTTGAAAAGCAGGGGAAAATGATTAGGGGAGGGGGTTGGGAGAGGGAAATGGGGACAAAAACATGAGAAGGGGTATCAATGTGTGAATGTGTGAGAAACAAAGCACCTTCTATCTAGCAAATAAAACTGTAACCCCTCTATACATTAAAATAAATTTTTTTAAATAAGAAAGAGGTGATCTATAAAATGCTGTTGAAGCATTTTTTTGTCCTTTGTGGGAGGTGAACTCAGAGCCTGAGGGCTGTCCTTGAGCTTTGTCACTCAAGGCTAGCACTCTACCACTTTGAATTAAAGCACAACTTCTGGATTTCCAGTAGTTAGTTGGAGACATGAGTCTCACAGACTTTTCCTCTAGCTGGTTTGGAAATGATCTTCAGATCTCAGCCTCTAAGAGTTGCTAGAATTACAGGTTTGAGCCACTGCAGACGGTTTTATCTTGTGTTGTTTGTTTTTAATTTTGTTTTGTTTGGTTTTGGCTTCAAATGTTAAAAGATAAAAGATCTTTTCTCTTGAACATTCATTTACTCTTGTTTACCTGAAAAATTCATTTAGATGGTATTATCCTACTCTGATTATACAGCATCACAGAACACTCAAATCTTATTTTAACAGCTTCCTGGGAAGATGTTAATCCAGTTCTCAGTTTACATGTTAATAACGTTTTCTCTCTAGAATGAATTGGTAGTCTTTATAGTTAAAGATGGTTCTGGCCACCGTGAGGATCATATAGTGACAAGAAAGGTTAATGGATGCTTGGCAGTTCTCCATGCTGAATGTATAAATAATTGATTCTGGAGTAGATAACTTGAGCTATTTGCTGAATCTGTTGATTATACTTCTGCTGCTGTCTCTGGGCTTTGTCTCACTTTACATACACAATAGTGTATGTAAATGGAGTTTCCTCATGTCTTCATTCATTTCATCTGCACAATGTATATATAATAGAGTTTATTAAGAAAACAGACATATTGAATTAATGAAAAATCAGAGAGACTGATTACTTGTTCCAATAGCTAATAAAGTTAAGTTTTAGCTTCTGTTGCCATAAGCCTGGAATGTTAGATCCATTTAGAAATGGATCTAAGAGAACTCTGAATGTAATGCTTTTCCTTTAGAGAGAAGAGACCTGAGATGATTCTGTTTTATCAGGTATTTCTAGATTCTTTTAAAATAGTTTTACATTTTATTTATGCATTTGTTTATCATTTAATTCACGAGATGAGGGTATGTGTTACTCAGACTCTTGGTTCAATCTTTGTCCTTCAGCCTCCTTAAGTATCTGGGGTTAAAGGCATATGCTACCACATTTGCTTTGTCAGTCGAGTTGCTGAAATTGTTCAAGTATCATATACTCTTCCTAGTTTTCCTTTCCTGAAGTTCTTTAACACCCTGCAGTTTTTGTTTTAGAACAAGTATGTATTCTGAGGTTATAGCTTATCAAAGAGCTTATCAAACAGGTTATAGCTTATCAAGCCATTGTTTTTCCATTGTTCATGAATTAGAATATTAAGTGTATTAGTCATCACTGGTGAAACTATCTAGGTTCTAGAATACTCAAGCCTTTATATTGCCTGTTCAGCAACTCTATTTTATTACTATGCATTTCGGCACATAAGTTAGCCAATTTGAGGTGCATTCTCAAGAACACAGCTATCAAAGTACTATTGGTTCCTTTAAAATCACTTGCCTTCTCTGGCACCCCAGGGAACCATGGTATTGTTTCCTGTGAGCAAAGCAAAAACAACAGTGAAAAACCTGATTTGCATGTCCAAAAGATCACAGAGAAGCTGCTGTGTGAGATCAGGTATAGCAGGGCCTCCTCAGTGTAGCTATGCCTGTCTCCATAGCCTTATCCTTGCTAATATGCTGCACCGCATTAGGACAAAATGCGATGTGCAGTTTCAACATATGTCATGCTGCTTTCTTCTGTTCGTTGTGCTTGCACCCTTGCTGTTCCTTCTATGTAAGATGTCCTTTCTATGGTTTGTAACTGGCTCTTGTTGCAGGTGGAGCCCCTAGTTGTATGTAATCAGTGCTTATGAAGCATGTGTGCCAACTTAACCAGGGCCCCTTATTATCGTGTTCTACTGATTTTGTTATCTCCCCAAATTGAATGATAACCTTTCTGTCTTTGTACACTAGCCCTTATTGTAGTGGTAACAGCTAGTTGATGTACCCTAACCCCTGAATGAAAGAGGGATGAAGAAATTGCAGTTTTTGCTACAACACAGTCAAACCTGTCATTCTTAGAAAATCATTTGAAATCTTTGATAAGAAGGAACAAATCATCTATCAGATATTAAATCCAGTTTTTCTCCATTTCTTCAAATTTGCCCCCATCTTTATGCATTATTCTTGTGTTTCTCTTATCTTCAAAAGGATTTCATTCTTCTTTTTTAGACTTTCAATTGCTCTTTATTTTTAATATCTCTTTTTCACCTTGGTTTATCCTTTTCTTGTAACACACTCAGTTCTTCCGCCAAAATGCACAAACTATTTTACTTCACTGTCCTCATAAAATTACTATCTCAAATTTCTTTTTCCCAGCTACATTTGATGAAAGAATGGTTATATTCACTGTCTTTGTCTTTCACCTTTCACTGCTCAACTTCCTTTCATCTCTCTTCTGACCCCATCAGTTACATCTTTGGCTTCTTCTTTATTTTGGCAGCGGGAGGGGAAGTAGTACTAGGGTCTTAAACAACTGTTACAGGGCCTTAAATTTATTACGCCTTTTTTTTTTCCTTTTTTTTGTGGGTCATGGGGCTTGAACTCGGACTGGGCACTGTCCCTGAGCTCTTCAGCTCAAGACTACTGCAGTATCCTTGAGCCAAGCCCCACTTCCCATTTTTCTAGAGGTTAATTGGAGAGTCTCAGATCCTTTTGTGCCCAGGCTGGCTTTGAACCTTGATCCTCAGATCTCAGCCTCCGGAGAATCTAGGATCACCGGCATGAGCCACCGCTCCCGTTGCCTTCTAGCCTTTCTTAAAAGCTGCCATGGGGTAGGTGATAGAGTCTTTTATGTCCTCATGTTGCCTTTTATGAGTGTTCTTATCACTTGTGGCGTTAGTTGCTGTTTCTAAGTTGATTGGCCTCAGTTGTTCCTGAATTGCAGCTTATATCATACTATCCAAAAATATGTCCATTTTTTTCATACTTGAATTTTACAATGAAAATATTGTCTTCTCTTCTTATTTCTGCTACACCATACCTATTGTTTCTGTTGTCTTATCTACTTTAATTGCAGCATATATGCACATTTTATATATGCTTAATGTCTGTAAGCAAAACATTCATTCATTCATTCATTCATATGGATAACTTAATTGTCATACATAATTGCATATTTTTTTAAAAAGTCATATGAACTATGGAGCCAAGGTAATGGGAATTCCAGAATCTAGATGATTTATAAAACTGAAAAAGGACTATGATTCTTACAAAGGTACCTGGTTATAGAAAATTTAACAAGATATGTGGCTGTTTCTTTTATCTTCAAAGTCCATCATGAAATGAAATATATGATCCATTCTGTTTTGTTTTGTTTTGTATTGCAGGTTTCTGGCTCTCATCAAATTTTTAGAAGGCAACAGATGGATCAACTGCCTAGAATGAAAGATAATCTAGTAAAAATGTAAGTATAGCTGTATCTTTTCTTCTAATTAATTTTCTTTGTGAACAGTACTAACAAAACAGGTATCTGTTATATTTTGAAAGTTGAACTTTGAGATTTTTTTAGCAACAATATAAAGTAGCAGATGGTAAGGGGACCTAAAGAAACTTATCTCCAATCACTATACATTTTGAGTCTTCAAACAGGGTTACTTTTTTTTTTATTTTTGCCAGTCCTGGGCTTGAGCTCAGGGCATGAACCCTGTCCTTGGACTTTCTCAAGTCTAGAGCTCTACCACTTGAGCCTCAGCACCACTTCCAGCATTTTTCTATGTATGTGGTACCGAGGAATTGAACCCGGGTCTTCGTGCATGCTAGGCAAGCACTCTACCACTAGGCCAAACTCCCGGCCCCTAAACAGGGTTACTTTTTTAGGAATTAAAACAATGCAGTAATCCAGAGGAGTTTAAACAATACCAGTAAATTAAAATTTAAATGTAAAAATATAATTACAGTGTCAGCCTTAAACTTTTCAGTTAGGAAATACATTTATGCCAGTAGACATGAAATATATGTAAGGAACAGTACAGTTGATTGTTTCCTGTATGAATAAAACCAATTTATGAAAAAAATCATTTTATTGGCTCGAAAGTTTTATCTACACACAATTTCCATGGTTCTGTACTAAGTAAAAGGTATTACTGACTCAGTCATTATTTTTTAAAAAATTATTTTATCAGAGTGATGTATAGGTACATTTACATTCTTAAGGTAGTGAGTACATTACTTCTTGAACGTGGTCACCCCTTGCCATGTTTGTCTCTCACTTTCCCCCTCCCCACCCCCCTCTCAAGTTGTAGAGTTCATTTCCAACTTACTGTCCTGTGAATATCAGGGTTACACTGGTTTGCCCTCTGTTCTTTGTCTCATCAAATTATTTTTCTCCTTTCCTTACCTGATTCAAATAAACAAATAAATGCATATACAATACACCAGGTACCAAATTGGTTGTTGTTTTTAATGTACTTTGTGAAGTTATTTCTTTACTCCTTTTTTAATTTTATTTTTTTTGCTTTTTCTCTCTTTTTCTTTTTTCTCTCCCTTAAGATCTATCCACTGTTGTTGCTGTATCTGATTTGGTACCTTAATAATTCTTATATGGAAATATATATTAAAAAATTAGAAAGTTGAAACAAGATACATTAGTTATAAATCAGCTCTTTTCAAATACAGGTCAACGCAAGAAGCACTCAAGGGACATGCAATAGAACAATTTTCTTTGGTGAAAATTAATGATGTAGCAATATTTTGCCTTTGTATAGCTGGATGGATCAAAAAGTTTTCCTGAATAGTCAAAAATAATTCAAATTATGATTATATTGATACATTTTTTAAATTGGAAATACAGCATGGTTTAAATCTTTTTTTTTTTTTATTTTTGCCAGTCCTGGGCTTGAGCTCAGGGCCTGAGCACTGTCCTTGGACTTTCTCAAGGCTAGAGCTCTACCACTTGAGCCTCAGCACCACTTCCAGCTTTTTTCTATGTATGTGGTACCGAGGAATCGAACCCGGGTCTTCATGCATGCTTGGCAAGCACTTTAACCAGTAGGCCAAACTCCTGGCCCATGGTTTAAATCTTAAAGCACATCTTGACAGAGGATGTCTTTGAAAAACAATTAGACCAAGGTGTCAGGGATTCCCCAAGATCCCTCTATGGTCAGTGATTCTCTGTAAGAGAAAGGACACAAAAGCAAAATTAGCAAGGAAAAAGATCATGGGAAGAGACCTGAGGAAACAGGATGCAAGCTCCAATGAAATCGCTGAATAGGACACCACAGACTATCCTTAATTAGTTTAGCAATGAGCGGTGGTAATATGTGTGAGCTACTCTGAAAGCTCATTAAATGCTTAGCACCTAATCAGGAGTAGCTCCTCTGTCTAAATTTCTCGCTCAGCTTTTGCACTCGTGGCCCTTGAGCCACACTAGCAACTCAGCTATTTGCTGATGAGTTGGAAATGCAGTCTTATGAACTTTTCTGCCCAGGCTGGCTTTGAACCATGATCCTCAGATCTCAGCCTCCTGGGTAACTAGGATTTACAGATGTGAGACATTGGTGATAGGCCTAACTACAAATCTTAAGACTGATGATTCCAAGTGTTGCCCCAGTCGTGCAGGGTAAGGGGGTCTCTCACTGCGGATTAGAGTACAAAATTACACTTTGGAGTAGTGCTCAGCATGAATTTTTACATTTAACTGATCATACACCTGACCACAGTTCCACTAGCTCTACCCCAAACAGATTATTGCATATATTTATGCCACAAGTCCTAGACAAGAATGTTTGTATCAGTTTTATTTGTAATGGCCAAAGCTGAAAACAATTAAATATTGGTCACTAGAAGAATGGATCTTTTTATGTCTATTTATTGTATGTGTGTTGGTACATACATACATACATACATACATACATACATACACGTTTATGTAATAGCTACAGCTTGTATAACTATATATACTATATAACTATATATGGCATATATAGCTATAGCACATATATAGCATTTATAACTATATATAGCATATATCACACTTGGAAAATTACCATAGCCTTTGATGTCAGAGGTTAAAAAACAATATTTAAGCATATAATTCCATTTTCATAAAGTTCAAATGATAGGCAAAGCTAAGCTGTGGTGTTAGAAAGCAGAATATATGGGGAAACAAAAGGGGCTAATAATGGAAGGATATGGCACATTTTTCTTTATGATGCCACTACTCGGATACTTGATCTTGGGAGCAGTTATTCTTTATCTTATTGTAATTCATGGAGTATTAAGTTTACATTTTATACTCTTTCTATATATCACACTTTAAACAATGTTTTAAAACTTGGCAGTGGCTTTTAATGTTTGCTTTGGTTGATAGGTTTATATATACTCATGCTCATCAACTTTCATCTGTAATGAAATACTTGTGATAATCCACTTATAAAGAGAGAAGGCTTACTTTACCTCCTATTTTTGGAGGTTCCTGTCTCTGATCTGTTGACTTCATTGTTTTGGGCCTGCCAGATAGCCCTTAATGATAGTAGCAGCACATGGCAGAGAAAAACTGTGTCCATCAAAAGCTAGGGAACAAAAGCAAAGAACAGACTGGAATCCTGTCTCCTTCAAGGAAGTCTGTGATCTAAGCACTTCCTACCCCCAGCCATGCCTCTGAAAGATTTCATGCAATAGCACTACTCTGGAGACAAAGACTTTAATAGACCAAATTCTAGCAGTGACAATGTTAAAATACTCACTTAGAAAGATTTCCTGATGTTCACAATAAATACCCAATGTTTAGGAAATACCCACTTAGACATGAAATTCTATTTCATATAACGTGGGATAGTGTTTGGCTGAATAGCACCCATTAGATTTCTGTCACATGAGCTCATGATCACACTGCCATTGAAAGATTTTCCAGCAATCCTTACACATATTGATTTGAAAAAAAAACAGACGAGTTAAGATAAACAGGGGAAATATATTCTAAAATTAGGTTGAGAAAGAGTAAAAAAAAATTCTACAACAGCTAACATGTAATTTGATTGACTGACCAAAGCACATATTTAACAGAAAACTACATTTCTTGAAAGCAAGGAGCTCAAGGCTGATTATCCCAACAGGGATTCTTTTATTATTTTTTTTTCAAGATGAGACCTGATTATTTTATTTATTTTTCATATATTTTTATTGTAATTAATAGAAGCGTTACATTATATTCACCAGATAGAAGGTGCATTACTTCACAAACATTGATACCTTTTCTCATGTCTTGGTCCCCATCTCCCTCCTACCACCCCCGCCCCTCATCTTGTTTTCACCCCTTCCCTATCCGATTTCAAATAACCTAATACGCATATATACAATATATCAGATATCAAGGTAAAATACTGTAACAATATGAGATAGCCAAAGGAGAGCAAAAGAGATGAGAGATAACATAGTACATTAAGGACAGCAATCATTCATTATATGGCTTTTGTTTCTATATCCTGGATGTTCTTTCATTTAGCGTCATACTATATGGCCTTATGTATCTCGGTTTTGTTCTATTATAAATCTCTGCTAGGAGAGCCCAAGGTTTCTAATGATTATAACAAATGAAGGAAACCATTGAACCTATGTTCCTTTGAGTCTGGCTTACTTCACTTAATATGATTTTTTCTAAGTCTTTCCATTTCCTTACAAATGGGGGAATATCGTTCTTTCTGACAGCAGCATAGAATTCCATTGTGTATAAATACCACATCTTATTGATCCACTCATCAACTGAGGGACATCTGGGTTGTTCCATATCTTTCCAGAAGGGATTGTTAAAAGTAGCAAAATGTTAAATTTAGTTTTTTCCCCCTTTGTGTGAAGCCTCACCTTTTTGCCTATGAAAATTTTATAGAATGATTACAGTAAGAAAATAACAAAGCAGTCCTTGGTTCCCTGGAATAAAATGACTTGTGGGAAATTAATTTTAGAATTCATTAAGAGTCAGATTGTTTAGAAAAACCTCCTCTTGATTAAAAAATTTATAAAAGCCTTCTAGAGTAGAGAAAACACAATCAACCTATCCAACATTAGGGCAATAAGTCAATACAATGCAGAGATATTATAGATTATAATTAGATTATCAAAGAATACATATCTGACATGGAAAAATACCTACATAAATAAGTAAAAATTGTAATACAAAATAGTATAAGGGATAATAGATGGCTTGCATTTATCTTTTTATTATTTTCTAAAATAATCTGTGTATTTATATGATGTTTTTAAATTACATTGAAAGAGGAAAAATAATCCATCTACTTATATACCCTGTGAAAGTCCCTAAGTCAACATAATGAAGTAATACTGAATTCAGTTCAGTATTTTAAAGGTAGTGAGAACTGAAGTTGTAAATAAAAAAAATCTCACTGGCTTTGGAGTAGACAAGTCAAGTTTTGGCTCTACCAGTTATTATTTAATGTGACAATAAAAGTAGCCATTCTCAGACTCACCAAGTTTGGGAAATTTTCAACAACTATTTTTCAAAGATACTTTTCTACCCTTTTCTCTCCCATTCTGTGACACTCATTATACACACATTAGTGCACACAATCATATTTCATGGGTCTCTGAAGTTCTCTTTCGCTCTTTCTCCTTGGTCTTTGTTGTCTGTGACTCAAACTGAATAATTTTCATTCATGTATTTTCAACTTCATTGATTCTTCTGTCCTAACCTGTTGTTAAGCTCTTTCACTGAATTTTTCATTGAGTTACTTTATTTTTCAAATTCAGCATGTTTATTAAAATAATCATTAGCTCCTTATGTTTTCATTTTGGTAACATAATAGGTAAAGAAGGGTTGAAATCTTTCAAGCCTCATTCAGAGACTTGAATTTTCATTAAAATGTTTGTTTATCTTACACTAACAAAGCTGTCCTTACTTGATCTAGTTTGAAAGTGACCTAATGTGAAAAAAAATTTTTCCCACTTTTTTCTCAGTGCTAGAAAAATTAGGAGAGGGGCTGGGAGTGTAGCCTAATGGTAGAGTGCTTGCGTAGCATGCATGAAGCCCTGGGTGTTTGATTCCTCAGTACTACATACACAGTAAAAGCTGGAAGTGGTGCTGTGTCTCCAGTGGTAGAGAGCTAGTCTTGAGAAAGCTCAAAGTCAGTGCTCATGCTTTGAGTTCAAGCCCCAGAACTGGCAAAAAGAAAAAGGAAAATAAAAATTAGGAGAGGAAAAGAGTTGACTTTCATGGCTACTCTACGGCAAATTAAATTATACACAGCTCAGTGTACTGGCCACTTTTCCATCACACATACAAACACACTATGTATGTATCTATCTTTCTATGGATCTATCCTGCAGGAATACTGCAAGAAATTTCTTGGTTTCCAGAGTTAAAAAAAAATGTTAACTTCTCATTTGTTTTATGGAGGACAGAATTTACTTCTTGATTAGAAGGAAAATAATAATTTCTTACTTGATCGTTTTCGGTAACATATATCTCTAATCAAAAATATATTTTGCCAGTCCTGGCATGAGCTCAGGGCCTGAGCACTGTCCTTGGACTTTCTCAAGGCTAGTGCTCTACCACTTGAGCCTCAGCACCACTTCTGGCTTCTTCTTTTTTTTCTATGTATGTGGCATTGAGGAATCGAACCCAGGTCTTCATGCATGCTAGGCAAGCACTCTACCACTAGGCCAAACTCCTGGTCCCAAATGTCTTTTTTTGTTGTTGTTGTTTTTTTCTAGTCTTGGGGCTGGAACTCAGGGCCTGGGCTCTGTCCCTGAGCTCCTTTTGCTTGAGGCTACCGCATGAGCCACAATGCTACTTCTGGCTCTTTCTATTTATGTGGTACTGAGGAATCGAACCTAGGGCTTCATGCATGCTAGGGAAGCACTCTACCTACCACTAAGCTACATTCCAAGCCACTAATCAAAATATATTTTAAAATCGTATTACAGAAAAAGAAATTAGTCTCCCACTATCTCAAGTAAGAATATACAGAAGATTAAGAAGATACATTAGGTCAATAAAGAAAAGATTTCAGGGAAACCTAAGGAGAGGAATTGATCAATTTTTATTAGTTTTCTTTTTGTGTTCCATTCATGGCCTTGCTCTCTATTTTCCTAGCTTTAAATTCCCAGGACATGTATTCAAACGCTCCATCTCATGTCTGTAGAGAAAGCTTTCCACATGTGGGCTCTTGATGGGTAGCTTTCTGGCCTTAGGATCACCTACCCTTGAATTGGTCAGCTCTACAGCTGTGGTGACGATGAGTACGCATAGGTGATGATCTAAGATTCTACTGCAAGCTGAAAGTATACACCTGAAGATTTTCATGTGACAGACTACAATCTTGACAAGCTCGGTGCAATATACAGTTCTTCTGTTGTGACATATAATGTGCTTACTATGTACAGTAGTGACTGAAAATCATGATTAATGCTTTATTCCAGGGGAAGATACAATCCAGTTAATCAGAAGACAGTGACTGTCAAGAAAGGACCAGTCAAAAAGATTACAAGATCAAACCATCTTCCAAAACTCCACCCATGATTCCAGTTCTGGGTAGATTTCTATTTCTTCCATCTTTTCTTTTGTCATTTATAGTATTCAACTTCTGAAGCCAATGTTCAATTCATTTTTCAGGGAATGAAATAGATAAGAGCTATCAACTCTTTAGCTCTTCTTTCTTTGTCTCTTACGAAGACCTACAGGCTGGGAGTTTGGCCTAGTGGCAGAGTACTTGCCTAGCATGCACAAAGCCCTGGGTTCAATTCCTTGGTACCACATGGACAGAAAAAGCTGGAAGTGGTGCTGTGGCTCAAGTGGTAGTACACTATCCTTGAGGAAAGCCCAAGGACAGTATCTAGGCCCTGAGGACTGGCAAAAAAGAAAACGCCTATTCTTTACTAATTCTAAAGTGTCTAATAGAAGTGTTTGTGGTTTTAAAACACCTTTAATCTGAAGGATGATGTAATTATGATTTTCTCTGATAGTAACATTAATGTTTGTTTTCTATTTGGCTACTCATGTTTATAATATTTTTATAACTGTGAACTATATCTTGAATATACATATGCTTCTTTACTCATTTTCATAGGTGAAATTATTGGGTTTAGAAATACAGAAGTCACCCAGAAATAAGTACAATTTCAACTAATAGTGTTTTCACTCATAGCTGGCACTATATCCAAATTGTCTGATGTTACCAGTGATTAATATCATGAATTTATTTACCTCTGTCTTAAAAAAGGTTGCAAAAAGTCCATATGGTTAAATAATTCTGTGTGTCTGTGTGTGTCTGTGTGTGTGTGTGTGTGTGTGTGTGTGTGTGTGTGTGTGTGTGTTACCACCAGTCCCGGAGCTTGAACTCAGGGCCTGGGTGCTGTCCCTGAAGTTCTTTTGCTCAAGGCTAGAAGTCTACCACTTGAGTAGACACAGCTCTAATTCTAGCTTTTGATGATTAATTGGAAATAAGAGTCTCATGGACTTTCCTTTCAAGGCTGGCTTTGAATCATGATCCTCAGATCTCAGCATCACTTTTTTTCTTGGTTGAGGGGCTTGAACTCTGTGCCTAGGCTCTGTCCCTAAGCGCTTCAGCTCAAGGCTAGTGCTCTACCACTTCAAGCCACAGTGGCAACTTTTGGCTTTCTGGTGGTTAATTGAAGGTAAGAATCTCATAGACTTTTTCGCTCAGGTTGACTTTCAACTGTGATTGTCAATCTCAGCCTCCTGAGTAGCTAGGATTACAGGTGTGAGCTACCAGTGCTGGGCTGATTTCAGCATCTTGAATAGCTAGAATAACAGGTGTGATACACCAGATCCCAGTTCCAAATAAGTCTTTATGTGACTTTAAACATAGTATATTGATATGTTAAATAACTTCCTGCAATATATTCTGCATTAGAACGACTTGGAAAATTTTCCTTTTTCGAAATGGAAAGAGTTAGAAAAAAAATCATATTAAGTGAAATAAGCCAGGCTCAAAGGAACATAGCTCAATGGTTTCCCCCATTTGTCATAATCAGTAGAAACCTTGAGCTCTCATAGCAGAGATTTACAATAGAACAAAACCTAGATACATAAGGCCATATAGAATAACGCTAAATAAAAGGACCTCCAGAATATAGAAACAAAAGCTATATAATGAGTGATTGTTGTCATTAATGTACTATGTTATTTTTCATCAAAAAAAGAAATGATCAAAAACATTGGTGGATATGAATATTAAAGGTTTTCTTGAAATATAATTTTTTCCTTTGTCCTTAACCTGACTAAAGATATAAGGTATTGTGACCCATATCATTACAAAAATAATAGATTTTAATGTTTATGCAAAAGGATAACTGAAGTATTACTAACAATTACAGTTATCAACAAAAACAATCAACTTATTTTCACACAGAACTAGGCTATTGTGGAGATTAGATTGAGGAATATTCAGTTCTTAATGATTAGGGTAGTAGATTAGCTGAATATCTTATCATAAGGATTCCTATCACATTCAAGTGTCAAATCTGTGCCAGCTATTTTGACTTACCCTTCAGATGTCAGGTAAAGTCTGTTAAGCCATGATAGATATTGATGAGAACTGAAACACACACTCTCAGTGTTCTAATACCAGTCATACCACATCTAGTTTCTAAACCAAACCACTTTTTACTGTCTCAGTTTTTACTGACTTAGTTTCTTCATTTATAGAGTTGGGGAGATTTACCTACTGAGGAATTATTATTGGATATATTTGGGTCCTTTTTTGTTATCCATTTCCCTCTGAAAATAATGCTAGTTAGCGTTCACTAAACAACTGAGGTATGAAATCAATATACACAAACTAAAAGATAAAAATAAGAGGGGAAGTTTTGCAAGAATTCCCAACTAAGGAAAGTTTTAGTGTTAGACCTTCTAACAAACCGAGAAAAGACATTATTCAGTTCTAAGTTAGGAAGGTTAATCTGTTATGTGAGATTTTATAAGAAAACTCAATTGTTAGCAGAATACTGGTGGCTCACACTTAGAATCCTAGCTACTTAGGAGTCTGAGATTTGGAGGGCTGTGATTTGAGGCCAGCCAAGGCAGAAAAGCCTCCTAGATTAAAAAGAAAAGCCATTGAAAAGCAAGGTTGGAAACATGGCTCAAGTTGTAAATACTAACCTAGCAAGTGTGGCCCTGAGTTTAAGCCCCACTACTGCTAAAAAATTAAAATGTAATTATTATAATAATTGGAGCAAAATTATATGGCTTTTGTTGTGACATACAAATTATATCATGTCAGTATTTTGTGACTAAATTATAATGTTCAGAATTCATTAAAATACCAGCAAAGTAATAGTGAATATATTTGAAAATTTTTAAATAGCTTTCCCAAGTGAAGGAATGTAATCACAAGACTGCATATTATATAATTCCATTTGTATGGACTGTCCCAGTTTAGGCAAATCCATGTAGGAAAAAAAATGTATTATTGTTTGCCTAAAGCTGAGCTGGGAAGGTTTGTGATAGAAAATGATGTTAATGGAGAAAAAATTCCTTGTGAGAATGTTGAAAATGTTTTGAAATTGATTACAGTGACCATTGTACAACTCTATGTGTATATTAAAAACTTATTGAATTGTACATTTTAAATGGATCAATTGCTTTATTTGTAACCTACACATCAATAAAACTATGTTAAAATGCTAAGCATATATTAACATTCCACCATATTTTCTAGGTCATGTATACCTTTTCATAAATTAAGTGATTGAGCTATATAAATCCCTCTTAATGAAATGTTATTTGACTTTCTCAGAAAACATAATATTAAAAGTCAGAACACATCCTCACTAGCACTATGATTGAATGAAGAAGAGACTTCTGGGCAGAACATTCTAACAAAGAACTTTTTCAGGCACTGCACTAACCAGAATAATAGTAAAGAAATAATTACATCCAATATTTTTCTTCGACTTTTTTTTAATCTTCAGATATTTATAAAACACATATTGAGATTTGACTGGTAGAACATCTGCAAAGTCATGAGTTCAATCTTCAGCACCACCAAAAGTGTTTTTACAAAGAAGAAAAAGCAGAACACTAAAAACTGATATTAAAATCACTAAACATGATTGAGGTATGAAAAGATATCTTGAAAATAAAAAGGTATTGTATAATTGTGAGATATTCTTGGCAGTAGGATACTTTTTAAAATAAGTGAACAATTATTAATCTGATCTATAAATTTTAGGCTATGGTCTATTTAGAGAGAGAAAGAGAGTAAAACAATTTGGGAAAGACATATAGGGCAGAATTCAGGAAGCTCTAAATACCTGGTTTCCAGTTGGCTCTCTAAGGATCTTGGACAATGCGAACTCTTCCTGACCAAGATGTGTGATAATAAGTCATTTTAACTTGCCAGTAAGAAAGCTCATCCAGGCCTGAATGTCTGGGAGTATTATTAAGGTTTGGTTACATGGGACGAACTCACCATGGGTTTAACCATTGGTTTCTAGATCTACTAGAAGTAGAATAAGTACAAAAGATAGACATTTAGTCCTTACCTGTCTGGAACTGAATTCCACTTGACCCAGTTCCCCCACTATTGATCAAATTGTTAACCTGCCAAGGGACCAAAACCCTCAGATAAACAATTCTAATAAGCAAGACAATCTTCCAAAGGCTAATACCTGAGAACAAATAAACTATTCATCTTACACTTTTTACCCCACTTACTTAGAAGGCTAAGATCTGAGGATCATCGTTTGAAGTTAACTTGAGCAGAAAGTTCTCGGAATTATATCACCAGTTACCTCACCAAAAAATGTCAGAATAGAGCAAAACCTAGATACATAAGTCCATATAGTATGACGCTAATGAAAGGACCTCCAGGATATAGAAACAAAAGCCATATAATGAGTGATTGTTGTCCTTAATGTACTATGTTATCTCTCATTTCTTTTGCTGTCCGTTGGTTATCTCATATTGTTACAGCATTTTACCTTGTTAACTGATATATTGTATATGTGCTTATTTGGTTATTTGAAATCAGACAGGGAAGGGGGGAAAACAAGATGAGGGGCGGGAGGTGTGGGGAGGGAAATGGGGACCAAGACATGAGAAAGGTATCAATGTATGTGAAGTAATGCACCTTTTATCTGGTGAATATAATGTAACCCTTCTATTAATTACAATAAATATATATGAAAAAAATGTCAGACTGGAGGTGTGTCTCAAAGTAGTGGAGTCCTAGCTGTGAGCCAGCAAGTAAACAAGAACTCTTAAATTCAAGCTCCAAAAAGTGAAATGCAAAACATAATAAGGTGTTTCTAAACTCAACTCTAACCACTGATGTTACCTTTATAATGAACTCTGAAACCCCTAACCTAATTAATAATTTATCTTGCCCATCCAATTTTATATTTACTGACATATTTGTCATTTATTGCATTCTTTATTTCTGTGTGTTTATCCAGATCTCCATCTGAAAGGATCTTTTCTACTTGAAAAACTTAACTTTTAATGTTGTTTGATGATCTGCTGGAAATGATTTTCCAACTTTTGCCTGAAGAAACTGATAACTATCATTAGTTTTGAATGATTAATGAACAGTTTGTTATATAGTTTAGTAGCCAACTCTACTAAGAGTAGATTCCAAATGATTCCAGGAATGGAAGGAGAGGGAAAACAGGAATTCCTTTGAAATTGAAGACAACATGCTAGATTTTAATTTTTAGTTTTCAGTCAGTGCAGGAATTATACCACTCCATTGTCTTACAACTTGCATAGTTGTACACAATGTGTCTTTCATAACAAGCTGACTTATCTCTTTTACTGTTTTTCAGGAATTGATTATTGTAAGCCTCAGGGTGGAATGTACAGTTCTATAGTGTCTAAGTAGGGCAGGCTTACAAGAATACCCTAATCTCAGAAAGAAAGACTGCACAGTACTAATCCTAATATGTTTATGGGACCACAGTGGACAAGCTTAGAGAATGATGATACTAGGTTGTTTCTTTTGGCAGGAATGTTTTAGCTCATTTTTCTCTTAAGCTCTGGCTTCACTCCATGGGATCTTCTTTTTATTTTTCTTCTTTTTTTAAAAGTGATCTTGCTCATCTTTATTTAGGTGGGTGTGAGAGCTTATGCTACCCTTTGTGGATGCACAGCTTACAGGATTCACTTTCTGTTCAAATCTGGGTGCTCCAAAAGGAATGAACAGTTCTTTTAAAAGTATTTTTCATCTAAATTGTGGTAATAATTCCACCAAAAAGCTAATTCTGTGTATAAGGATAATAATTTCAGAGCATGGTTTCCTTCTTCAGCTTTTCACTATCTAAAGAGATACCCTAAGTTTGGCTTTTAGCAGTCTTTTGTTGCTCAAAATGCAACTTTTCTAAATCTTTCATACTCTGACATACCCAAATTTCTAGATTTTTTTCCCCCATCATTCTTTCTCCATTCTCTTTGAAAATGTGTTGGCCAGTTCTTAAAATTGTTTTTACTCTTCTGCCTTATCGACGGTAATAAATAAAATCCACCACAGATTATTTTTATTTTCTTTTTTCCCAACATCTTTACCTACATCCTAGGACAGGATCTGCTATAACAAATGGGAGCCTCTAATATTTTAACATCCTATGTTTATCACCTCTTCCCATGACAGATCTGGTAAGTTAATGCTACCTGTTTTAATATTCTGCAAAGATATCTAATTTTAGTTTATTGGACTCTGTATGCGATTTAAAAAAATAACTTCAGCCATGTGCTGGTGGTTCATGCCTGTAATTCTAGCTACTCAGGAGATTTGAGGATTGTGGTTTGAAATATACCTGGGCATAAAACCATGTGAGACTCTTATCTTCAATAAACTGCCCAAAAAAGCCAGAAGTGGTTCATATGGTAGAGTACTGTCCTTGAGCAAAAGAAGCACAGGGACAGTGCCCAGGCCCAAAGTTCAATCTCAAGGTCTGGAAAAGGAAGAAGGAAGAAAGCAAAAAAGAAAGAAAGATAGAAAAGAAAGAAAGAAAGAAAGAAAGAAAGAAAGAAAGAAAGAAAGAAAGGAAGGAAGGAAGGAAGGAAGGAAGGAAGGAGGGAGGGAAGTACTGACTCTCTGGCTTCAGAGAGTGGCACAAAACTTTTATCAGAGCAATCCATTCTCATTTCACTAGTAGAAGTAACACTAAGCAGTAAACGATAAATATTGAACAAGGAGCTGGTGGCTCATATCTATAAACCTAGCTACTCAGGAGGTGAGACCTGCGCGAAGTCAGCCCAGTGAAGAATGAAAGAATCTTGTGTTTAATTAACCAGCACAAAGATAAGTGGAGCTGTGGCTCAAGTAGTGGAGTGCCAACCTTAAATAAAAATGCCAAGGGACAGTGTTTAGGTCCTGAGTTCAAGCCCTGTTATGGGCACACACAAAAATAGTCATTATAGTTCGGGAGTAAAAGGAGAATGGGAATGAAAGAGATGCACAATGATTTCAATTTATGACTGGTGACTGTTAGGCTGAGTGATGAAAAATATCCACACTATTATACATTATTTTACACATCTGTATGCATTCTTGGGTATGTATGAAATTTCCCATACAAATGGAAAGAGTTTCAGATTTCGTTTTAGTCATGTTAGTATCCATCTAATTCTTCACAAGTAAAGAAGTGAATGTCCATTTTTTAAAATTTTTCTATCTCCCTTCTTCCTAAGATTGTTGGAGTTGTTTGGTTGTGGAAATTCCTTCTGCCTTAAGCCACCTGTCATTACTGCTATGGGAAAATGAGTGACATCACTGGAGGCTCCAGGAAGCTACTTTGCTTCGTCTAGTCGGGACTATCCTGCCATCTGGACCCTGTGTGACACAGACCATAGTTGTACTGTCACTTCAATTTAGGTCCACATTCCCTATGAAGAGCTGTGGTTAAAATAGGGAAGGTTTGGTAGGGATAAGTCATTTCTTAAAGTGAATTCATATGGTGGATTGTAAGAAAATTCATGTCATACTGTAACCTAGTGTAGGGAATCCTTAGAAGTTGGTCTATTGGATTATTCGTTGGTCTAAATCAATAGATTTTCCACTGCCAGAGGGCAATATTTCCTAAATTGCTGGGAAAATATATATCCATTACCAACTTCTAGGTACTAGGAAATGAAGTCAAGCAAAACAATCTGCGCCTTAATGTGCTGTTCCAAGCAAGAAATATTGTTGGGCAAAGGTATGAGAGGACGTTCTATAGTCCTTAAACTGCTATAAGAAAACCTGCTTCCTGGTGTTTTATTTTGCTGAACTTTGATTTTGCCTTTCTAAGAAATTATACTATTGGAGTTCTCCCTTGAATATACCATATTTCAGTTAATACATTTATACACATTTGTGTTCACCTCACCCCCGTTAGCATGGCCATTATTAAGAAAACAAATGATAACAGTTGTTGTTGAGGATGTGACCAAAAGGGAACTCTAATACACTGTTAGTGGGAATGTAAACTTGTTCAACAACTCTGCAAAGCAGTGTGGAGGGTCTTCCACTGTAATTACACTCCTGGGCATTTACCCAAAAGATTATAGACGAGGATACAGTAAAACCATCAGCACAACCATGTTTATTGCAGCACTATTCACCAGAGCCAAAGTATAGAATCAGCCCAGATGCCCCTTGTCATATGAAACAAGAAAATGCGGTATGTATACACAATGGAATTTTATTCATCCATTAGAAAAATGATCTTGTACCATTTGTAAAGAAATGGAAAGATCAGGAAAAAATTGAAATGAGAGACAAAAGATACATGTTTTCCCTTATATGTGGAATATAGATTTAGTTTTTAAACTGATAAGTACAGTGGGTGGTATGCCAATAGGTATAAATACATATTAATTTCAGCTGGACACAAATATTCAGGATTCCAAGAATCCTGTATGGACTTAAGAATGCTTTGAAAATACTTTCCCCAGACTGAGCACAAAAGAAAAGTGTCAATCAGTATACAATAAGGAAGAATCCAAAGTCAGAACAAATGAGAACATTCAGAGGTTAATATGTTAAACCTCAGACAATGCAGCTGTTGGAACTGTACTTTCAGGTTAGGAGAGTTACATGATGGGAAGAAAGCATGAGAGTTTCTAGCCCCTTTGATGCAGGGAAAATGGGGCAGGAAAAATTTTAGGCTGAATTGAGAACCAAAGAAGGGTAACAGGTGAATTAGTGGCTGAGGACCAGAGGAAGAATCTGAGTACTTTCCAAATCAGTGAAATAAGTCCACAGAGGTTTGATGGCAGGTTAAAAGCAGCTCAGCATGTCTCTGGCTTCAGGTATTTTGTTCAATCGACACTATGGTTCCAAAAATATATCTTTCCAGGCTTCTATGGTTTGTGCTTGTAATCCTAGCTACTCAGAAGACAGATCTAGAGGACCATGATGGTTCAAATGAGCCATATTTCAAAGAAACCACCCCAGAAAAATCTGAGAGACTTCATCGCTGATTCAACACCAAAAGCTGGACTGGCTGGTGCCAGTGGTTCATGCCTATAATCCTAACTACTCAAGAGGCTGAGATTTGAGGACTGTGATTTGAATTCAAGCCAGGCAAGAAAGTATGTGAGATTTTTTTAAATCTCCGATTAAGGAGGGGTGGGGGAGAAAAAAGTGGTAGTAGAGTTGTGGCTTAAGTAGTACAGCCTTGAGCAAAAAAGCTCAGTGACATTGCCCAGGCCCTGAATTCAAGCTCCAGGATGAGCACAAAAAAAGCTGGGCTAGAGATGTTTCTCAGGTGGCAGAGCATCAGCCATGAACAAGGAAATCAAATGAAAATCCAAGAAAACATGGATTTCCCTGGAATCCACTGAGGTTCTCTCTCCTACAATTTTGAGAATGTGCCATGAAGCAATCACATTGGGAGTGGCATCTATAAAATTTACCGTGAAATAGCCAGATGAAAAACTTCCTTTGGATTGCAAAATTTGAGTTTGAAACTCCAAAACTACTAGAGTATGAATCATCTATATATCCAATATTGTTTAGAAACCCATTCAGAGCATGTGCATATTACAAAAGGCATATAGTCATAATTTAGTGTGGGAGGACAACATATAACATGACTGCACATAAATGTATTTTCTAAGACAGATTGAATTGTTACTTTTATTTCTTCTAATATAATTCACTGTGCAGAAATATATTTTATAGTCTCAAAGTATGATCAGTTTTCCATCAAAAGTACAGTAGCATATTGATAGTTTCAGGAATCACAGAGACTGTTCTGGAAGTTTGCCTCTAATATCAATTTAATTCAAGAAAATGGAAACTAACAGAGATTAAGTGGTTCATATTCTAAACGCGTTATATTTTGTGAGCTTTATGGTAGGGTTTCTCAATTTATACACTAGTGCTATTTGGGACAACTAAATGACATTAGCAGCCTCTCTGAGTTCCAACTGCTGGAAGCCAGTTCACAGCTCCTACCATTTTGCAAGAATAAAATCTGACTGTAGACATAGGTAAATGTCCCTTGGGGAAGCAAAATCCCCTTCAAAGAGGGACATTGTTTTTATAGTAAATATGTATTCATTTATAAAGTTAGTGCTTTCTGTCTTTCTGTTTCTAATTTTTCTGAATATTAAGAATGAAAACATTAATAGAATCTTTAGAAGCTGTGCTCTCATGTTCTAGATACTGAAGAAATTTATTGTATGTTTTCTTAACATAGGAGGGATGACCTTCACATTGTATTAGAAGTTATTATTATTTTATTATTATGTGTGTGCTAGTACTGGAGCTTGAACACAAGGCCTTGTGCTCTCATTTGCCTTTTTTGCTCATAACACTATCATATGAGCCGCACCTGTACTTCCCCCCTTTTGCTAGCTAGTTGGAGCTACAAGTTCCACAGGCTTTGAACTACCATCCTCAGATTCTCAGCCTCTTGAATAGGGAGTAGTACAGATGTGAGCCACTAGCATCTGGCTTTAAGAAAATCCAAAATACTCTAAAATATTAAACTGAGTACGGATGTGATATTGCATACCTGATTGACTGAATGTGAGGAGTTGCACAAAATTATTAAAATTTTTGTATAAAATTTCCTTTAGGCTATGCATATAAAGAACTGATGAAAATGAATTTCACTTTTAATCTTTCCCCCAAGATATTTCATTACATATGTGTAAATATCCCTAGATCAGGAAATGAAATCTGAAACATTCAAGCATTTCCAATTAGAGCTACTCAACCTGTAATAGCTAACACAATGCAAATAGTTGTTACACTATTTCCTTTTAAGGAAAAAGATACTTTTTCAAAAATCTCTTGGCATTTTGAGTTAGGGTCTTAAGTAACTCTGTAGTTGCTGTTCAATAGAACTCAAGAAAAAGGGTGAACAAAAGAGGAGTAGCTACCAGAAGACTTGCTTATTGCATGAGTGCTCAGTAGAGGAAGTGAGGCCACTAAACCACAGGACCAAATCAAGTCTTCCTACATTGTCTCTTAATTGGAATATAATTCCTAGCCATTTAGAAAAGCACCAGAACACTATACTACAATGCCTTCTGTATCCATACATGTATATATACATACAAATATTTGTACTGATGCACATAAATATATATGCGTATGTACATAAGTATGTAATATAAAAATGTAAGTATATATGTATATATGACTATATAAAAGAAACTTTGTTAACCCATAACATAATTTTAACTGGAAGATTGTCCAGAGAGTGGAGCTGTGGCTTAAGTGATAGAGTGTCAGCTTGAGCAGGCCTCAGTACATGCATAAAAAATAAACCTAATAAATAAATTTAATAAGATAAACTGAAAGGAGGAAAAAAGGTCTTTAAAATATTATTTTTTTGTACTGTGTCTGGGGCTTGAACTCTGGTCCTGGGCTCTGTCCCGGAGCTTTTTCCTTGGTGCCCAAGGCTGGCGCTATACCATTTGAGCCCCATCTCCCCTTGCAGGTGTTTGCGCTTCGCTGGGACTTTCCTGCCGGGCTGGCTTCGAACCCTAATCCTCTGTCTCAGCTTCCCGAGGATCACGGGCGTGAGCCACCATTGGTTCCCGGGTTTTCTTTTAAAAATTATTCTTAAGCAGGTGGGAAGGAGGGCAGTCAGAGGGGGAGCACGAAGGACTCGGACCCCTCCAGGGGGAGGACAGGCACGGTGGACCGGGTGTCAAGGCTGGACTCCCAAGAGCGCGTCTTAGAGGCCTGGCCGGAAGTCCCGCGTGGCGTCGGCGGGGTGGCTCTCCCAGGCGAAGGGGGTGTGTGTGTGGGGAAATGGAAGGGTGTGCCACAGCGCATGCGCCTGGGGCGGAAGGGGGGCGGGCACTTGAAGGGTTGCAGCGCGCGTGCGCACCACAGCTGCGGCGGGAAGCATCACGTGCGGAGCTCCTCCTGCTGGAAAGCCGCCCGGGGCTAGGCACGTGCACCGCAGAGGCCATGGCCGCCTCAATTAGCAGCCAGGAGCCGGGAGGGAACCCAGGCCAGGTAAGGCCAAGGCAGAGCGGGGAGTAAGAGGAGGCAGCTGCGTTTATAACCACGCTGGCCGCCCTTAGGGCCCAACCCAGGCCGCCCTCGTTGAGGGAGCAAGTGGGGAAGGCCCACGTGAGGGCCCGGGTCGGCCCTGCGTGGGGGGTGGGGAGTGGGGGGGGATCCTGCGTGACGCCCCAGGCCGCCTTCCCTCCCCGGGGGGGGGGGGGAGTGAGGCTGCCTCAGGGCTCGGAGGAGAGAGAGGTGCAACCTGCTGCGGAAAGGAGGTTGAGGAAGACGGCGGAGGAAAAAGCCCATCCGCCGTGGATGGGGAGCTCCATCCACGCCTTGTGTTTTAGTTCAATACTCGGGGCCGAGTGTGTGGTCCGTTGGGTTCTTACGAACAGAATCCTGAGAGCACAGGATGAATTAGGATGGCTGGGTCTGACGGCAGGAAGGTCTACGCGGATTGCATTCCGGCCCTGCCCAAGTTGACGGGCTTTTTGTTGGCGGCGGTTTTTCTTGTCATGTGAACTGGCCTGGCATCCCCGGTTGACCAGCAGAACTCCAGGCCGCTCGTGTGCAAGGCCAAGCGGTGGGCTACGGCATACCCTGCGCCCCACATCCGCCCCCCACTCCCCGGGCATCCAACGCCTCTTCTGTTGAACTTCCCATTGGCCTCATGGTTTTGGCCACACGATCTTAGTTTAAAAATGAAAGGCGAGGAAAGCCAGGCCTTGACTAGTCGGGAAAACTTCAGCCAGCTTCCTTGGCTTCTTGAATGGTTCCGACTTCCTGGACCAAGCAGGCCTGGGAGTCGGGCCTGTCCTGATTCTCCCTAGGCCTTGCTTCCGTCGGCTCATCCCTCTGTCCTGACAGCTTCCTTCAGAAATAGACTTCATTTACCACGTCCCTAAACCATTTAAGCACTTTTTAATCATTTCAAGGTAGAGTAGAAGGACCCACTAACCTTCTAATGAAAGTACTGTTTTATGGTGCAGGATTAGGCAAAGCTGACCAGAATGGGATTCTAAATAAAATTAAATATCTGATTAATTGTGGTTTCCCCATCTCTGGAGAGTGTCAAGCTCCTCTACCCAGCTTTGTGTGAGAAGAGCATCTTGCTCAGTTTCTCCAGCTAAAGCTGCCTGATCCCCTGCCTCATGAGGAAACTGGAAAATCCCAGGACGGCTTTGGGCTTGTTTAGATACTGCTGCTGCTGATTGTCTACACTGCTCTCCTGGTGATAAGAGTGACATAAACAACAACTCACTAAAATGTACAATGATTGGCTTTAAGCACTTCCACACCTGCTGTTACTAATTAAGGGTTTAGCCTGCCCCGGATTGCAAATGGAAATACGGTGTTTTAAAAAAATTGTAGAGACTGGCATGTCCTTCATGCTGCTGTGACCCCAGAAATGAAGGGAAGTCAATCAAGAATATTGGCAGTGATGTCACATCATAAAAACTGGCCATAGTTAAAGGATATTTACCAGTGTGTTAATAGGGTAGACCCTGACCCATGCTCTTTAGGTTTTGTTTTTAATTTCCTCTGTATTTTCTAATGAATATACATTGCTTTTTTTTTTAAAGTGCACTTAGCAATTCAAATAGCAAAAAAAAAATTTCTGTCAAATGAAGGCTGGCATTGGTCCAAATTATGGTTCTGGTAGGTGAAAACCTTAGATATACTGAGAGGTAATTTTTGCAAAGCAGCTTTCATCCCTTTTATTATCAGTGGATCTTCCTCATTGCCTGTGTTCATATGTTTCACTATCAACAAGGTATTTCTTTAAATGAATAAATATTCAGGATTGTGTTGATTATAAGCTTTCCACTTAATTTGAGTAACTGGCTAGTGGACTTGCTAATTAGTCTGATTACTAACATTATGAGTGTGTTACAGCACTGATTTGGTACTCCATGGTACCGCAGGGAAAGAAGCCTTTGGTAGAGTTGCCTTTGTTTTTTTTTTTTCTGCCTCCCCTATGCATAGCCCAAGGCACTGTGCACACTTGGGACTCCAGACTTGGCTGGGTGAATGGTGCTTGTTCTTTCTCATCCCATATTGGTCCCCTGTACCCACATTCTGGCCTTTGTGGCTGGTTTCTTCTTCCTTTTTTCTCCTTGATTTTCATTTTTTTCTGGGGGAGGATGTTGAACTCTAGGCCTGGTGCTTGTTACACCTCCAGTTGTGATTTCTATTTTTTATTCTTAGGATAGGATCTCACTTCCTGTCTAGACCTGCACTGCTCTGGTCCTGAATTGCAGTCTACCTATTTTAGAGCACTGTGTACTATGGCTTCTGAAGGGATATGAAGCACTTTTGTCTCAGTAGCCCTTAAACTGTCTTCCTTCCAATCTCAGACTCCCAGAAACTAGGATTTCAGACATGAGCCATGCCCTATCACCTGCCTCCCAGCCTGCCTGCCTCCTTCCCTCCCTCCTTCCCTCCCCCTCCCTCACCTCACTCTCTCCCTCTTTCCTTCCTTCTTCCTCTCTCTCTCTCCCCTTCCCCCGCCCCCCCCCCCGTCTCTCTCTCTCTCTCTCTCTCTCTCTCTCTCTCTCTCTCTCTCTCTCTCTCGTGTGTGAGAGTGTGTGCACGTGGTACTGGGGCTTGACCTCAGTGCCTCGAGCTTGCCTTGAGCCAAGCTTTTGGCCCCTATTGCATTGGTTATTTTGGGGGTTGGTTCTTATTTGATGCCCAGCGAGCCTGGTCTTCTGTCATCCAGCGTATAATTTTTCTTGGGTTCCCTTTGATAACATTCCACTGCACCTAGCTATTGGTTGAGATGGAATCTAGCAAAGCTTGTTTGCTTATCTATCTATCTATCTATCTATCTATCTATCTATCTATCTATCTATCTATTTTTGTGCTGGGGCTTGAACTCAGTGTGTGAGCATTGTCCCTGACCTTTATTGCGCAAGGCTTGTGCTCTGCCAGTTGAGCTACAGCTCTACTTCGGTGCTTTTTGGTGATTAACTGGGAATAAGAATCTTATGGATGTACTTTCCTGCTCAGAGTGGCTTTGAACAGCTCCTCAGTTCTCAGCTTCTTGAGTAGCTACCATTTTGAGATTGTGACCAGCGTAAATTTCTTTTTTCTTTTTTCCTGGGACTGGCTTTGATTCTAGATCCTTGGATCTCTGCCTCCCAAGTAGTTGTTATAGATGTGAGCCACCACCGCCTGGCTTCGCTCATTTTTAATTCTCCACAAGACTTATGGACTCTGGGGACACTGGGATCAGAGCCATGAGGGGGAACATTTTTGAATACCAGGTGCTACTTGAAGAAGGGGCCTAAGTTAGGCTGCTGATTTTCATTTTCTCAATTAGCCTTTAGCTCCTCAGTAGGTCTTTTTCCTACTTTTGTGACTCCAATAATGATGCAGAGAACCATCCCTTTCAGAGCTAGGTTCAGTATCCTCAATATATTTTCTCCAGATAATTATACCTTTTCCTTTCCCCTTCCCTCTCAGGTGAACTAACATTTGCTGTGTCCTTGGTGCCTGGGTTTGCTATTAGTTGAGAACATTTAGCAGTCCCTATCTCCCACTAGGCATTGTACAAATGCTTGTCTTTGTCACAGGCATGCAGTGGAAGTGCTTTCCTCCAGGAGGGGATCACCATCTAAGTGTCTTACTCAGCCCTCATAGGTACCAGAACTAAGCTGCAGATGTAAAAGCCCTTGTTCCCTCCACACTGAACTAAGCTGTTAGAAACTAATCAGTAATGATTTTGGTAGAAAGGAAGCTCATGCACTCCTCTTCATTCCAAGCACTGAAAACCAAGCTCTCTGAGCAGCAGAGAAGATTGCCAGATTATAAGACGCCCCCTCCAGGATATGACCTTGTCTGTTCCTTCACTCTGTGTTCCCTGCACTGCACCTGTCCAGTGGACCCAGAAAATGTCAAGAATATTTAAGCAGGCACACAGAATGGCAGGATGGCTTAAGGACAAAGGAGATGCTGGGCACCAGTGGCTCATGACTGTAATCCGAACTACTCAGGAGGTTGAGATCTGAGGTTTAAAGCCTGCCTGATCAGGGAAGGCTCTGAGAATCTTATTTCCATTTAACCACTGGAAAACTGGAAGTGATACTGTGATTCAGAATTGGACAGCAGTTCAAGCACAATGAGTCCCACAACCAACAATAAATAAATACAAAGAAAATAACTTTTCAAGTGGAAAAGTTTACAGATTTTTCATCAGAGTTCCAGTATATACATTGTTTGTATAGTTATTCATAATTCACTCTTTTGTTTTCTGAAGGTTCTCTAAAAATATGGTTACTGTGTTCCAAGTAGGTTAATTTGTGTGCACGTGTGCACGCACGTGTGTGTGTGTGTGTGTGTGTGTGTGTGTGTTTGTGTGTGGTTTGCTTCAACTATAGAGCAATGGCCCACACCTATGATATGAGGCCAAGATATGAGGATCATGGTTAAAAGCTAGCACAGGCAGGAAAGTTGATAATAATCTAATCTCCAGTGAATCATCAAAAAGCTGGAAGTGGGGCTGTGGCTCAAATGGTAGAGCACTAGCTTTGAGCAAAAAAGCTTGGGGACAGTGCCCAGTCACTAAGTTCAAGCTTCATAAAAAAAAGGAAACTGGCCAGGCCCAGGTGGATTGAAGTTTGAAGCTAACCTGTACAGAATAGTCTTCAAAACTCCAAAAATAACCAGCAAACTACCAGATTGGAGGAATGTCTTCAGTAGTATAACACCAACAGGGCAAACCAGCTAAGCAAGTACAGGTCCCTGATTATCACTCTACTTGTAAGAATTATTTGAGGTCTCAGTGTTAGGGTAACAAAGCATGTACTAGTATTGAATAAATCAGATGCTACAGTGGAGATTCACAATACAAAGTATTCCTGAAATGTTACTGGAAACAAGGAAAAGCAAACACATTGGAAGGGCCCCAATCCTCTTTACTATAGATATCCCAAATTTCACTGTTTCCTAAAATGTTAGTGAAGCCAGACACTATGTCTGGGACTACTTAGAACCTGAATAACAGCAGCAACAACAACAATAAGAAGATATGAAAAGAAAATGTTATAGAATCTTCTAAAAATGTAAACTTGTTAGGATAAGTGTTGGTGAAATAGCTTGTAATAGAAACCATACTAAGGAGTTTAAATTTTTATCCTGAATTGGGATATGTGGGACATGTGCGACTGGCTTACAGTGCTGAATTGAACAGACACACACACCTTCCCACAAACTCTATAGCAAGTGATATTTCCCAAGTGAGATGATGGCTTCAGTAAGTAAATATCATGGAAAAATGAGGTGTGATTATCTTACATTAATGAGTGGGCACTGGTGATTCATGCCTGTAACCCTACCTACTTCCAGGCAGAAAAGTCTGTGAGACATGTAGCTTCAGATAACATCATCAAAATACCTAAAGTAGAGCCATGATCCAGATGGTAGAGTGCCAGCCTTGAGCAAAACAGGCTATGAGTTCAAGCTCTAGAATCAGTATACATAGTGTTTAACACAATGTTGGTTCAAAAAATAGCTTCTCTCTAAACATTGAAGAAAAAAGCCGGCATTGGTGTCACTCATTCTGTCTTAGCTACTCAAGAGGCTAAGATCCAGAGGTTCAAATTTTGAATCCATTCGGAGGTAGAAAAGTACAAATTTCCATCTCCCAAATAACCATCAAAAAGTTGGACTGGAGACATGGCTGGAGTGGCAGTATATCAGCTGGTAGAGCACCAACTATTAGCAAGCAACACAGCAGGCTTGAGTTCACACCTTGGTACTGGCAAAAAAATCCACAAGAACACTTGAAATTTAGAAAGCAGATGAGATCTAATGTCCACCCAACCAAAAGTAGAGAAGCTACAGCTTAACATACAAGAAAAGAAGAAACGTTATATACAGACCTTTTAGTGACTCAGTGTTAGAGCATGGGCCCATTGTTTACAGAAACCAAGATGAAGTAAAGGGTGTTCACTTGATATTGAGTTAGCTGGATGCAGAACACTGAAGCTTCTACCAGTTCATTTCTTCCAGTGGAGATGAAGAATGGTGAATTTAACCACCAAGCAGTTCTGGTCAGGAGGAAAACCAAGTTGCTTTGTTTCCAGCGTGATGTTTGCCTTTACTTTGACTGTTAGCCAGACCTTGTGCTTACATTCCCCTTGTGCTATTGGTGCCATTAAAGGCAGTCACAGTCTTCGGGGGGGGCGGGGACACAGCTAATCCACATCTACCTGGTCCTTAATTCATACATGCTTGGGTACCCAAGGATTGCCAATGGCAGAGCTAGACATGAACACACATCTGGGACATTACAATCCCGCCCCAAGGTGATAGTATTCGTAGGTGGGACTGTTTCATGGTATTTAGGTCATGAAGGCTATGCTGTCAAGGAGTACACTTATGAAGAGGACTCTTGCTCCATGTGAGAACACAGTGAGAAGTTGCCATTTAAGAACAGAAACCAGAAATTGTGCCTTTACTTGTGCTATTTAGCTACTTAGTTTAGATAATAGCTTGATAATTGGCTACGAGAGAGTAGAAATAAACTTCAAGAATTCTGATTTGTATCTTCAGAGAGATGATCATATTTTGAAAATAGGCTGTGAAAAGTCACAAAAGGAAAAAATCTTAAAAATTAGCAAGTTGCATAGTTATGAAAGTGCAAAATGTTCTGAAAGGACAGAAGATTGTATTAGAAGTTGAAGAGTGAAGTATTAATTTGGGATTTTCAAAGGCCAAAGACTTGTAAGATGGGGGAAAGAGAAAGCACAGTATAGAGGTATTGATCAAAGAAATAATAGAGTAACATCTCCAGAGCCACAGAATGAATATGAACCATACTCAGATACGTTGTAGAGAACTGTGCGCACCCAGAAGACAAAGGGAAGAAAATACTCCAGAGAGAAAACCATTTACTGTTTTCATCAGCAACTCTAGATATCACAAGAAAGCAGATCATTATGTTCACAGTTCAGAGACAAAGTAATTATGACCTTGGCCAGATAAAACTGTCATAGGGCTGTGAGAGCACATCGAAGATGTTCCTAGATATACCAAGACATCCCTTTGTGGCAGGCTTTAGAAGAATTTCCTATCCATGTACTAACAGACAGAAGCAAATATGAGCTATAAAAAATAGAGACAAAGAATCCTTAAGTATAAATGTAAATTTAAAATGTGAATAATTTAGATAATGATTAGAAATAGAATTCCAGATATTCACAGCATTAGTGCCTGAGGTATGGGCTGGTTGGTGCTTTGTTTGGAGAGAAGCTCTGTGTGTTTGTGTCTGTCTGTGTGTGCATGTGTGCTCATACTGAGGCTTGAACTGAGCCTGGATTCTATCCCTTGGCTTTTTCACTCAAGGTGGGCACTACACTACATGAATCATAGCTCTACTTTTTTTTTCTTTTTTTTTTTCGGTGATGGTTAATTGGAGAGACTCACAGACTTTTTCATGTTCAAGCTGGCTTCAAAATGATCAACAGTTGTCAGTCTCTTGAGTAGCAAGGATTATAGGTATAGGCTACCTATATCTGTCTGAGGCTATAGATTTAGATTAACTCAGCATCTTAATTGAAATACAATTGGATATACATATGCTTGCTAAAAATTAAGTACTTCTCATATCTCAGTGGCTGAACTACAATAACCTGAGTAACAGAATAAATAAGCATCACATTGGATTGCAACACCAAAGGATAAGCAAAAACTTTTAAGTTCGTGCTAATAGAAATGATTGGCTAAATAAGTAAATGAAGAGAGAATGGAATAGTTACAAATGTAGAAAAATTGAAGGAACTACAAACTAACACAGGAATGTCATTTATAATTGTGATTCATTTGCTTGTGGATCTGAAGGCTAGAACCACTGATGAGTGCTAAATTAGCACTCATTAGGTATGACTTTTAGCAGAAAGGAGTTATCTGCTAAGTTACAGTCTTTGGGTATCTCCTCCAGCAAGTTTGTTAATGATCTTTTTTTTTTTAACATGTAGCCACAGTTACTTGATAATCTTGTTTGTGCTTTGGAAGGTAAAGCCCTTTGTGACTCCCTTCTGAACACAGCATGTGCAAAAGGAAAAATGGTGACTTAACAGTGCAGAGATCTTACCAGAAATATCTTAACCAGGTGATTCAGGAGCACAGCCCAGGGAATGGCTCCTTGATACATAATGCTGTGCAAAAGGCATTTCACATCTGTGGTACTCCTCCTAAAAACCTGTAGCCAAAGTCAAACCAGGAGACAGTGTCAGACAAAACTAAGTTACAGGATTTTCTATACAATACCTGACATACTCCTTAAAAGTTAGGAAAAACAGAAACTTTTCTAGATGAAAGGAAATAGGAAGACTAAATACTAAGTACTATCTCAGATGGGATCCTAAGAAGGATAAGCAGGGAAAAAAGTGAAATCCAAATAGTCTTATTTAGATAATAATATTATGACAGTATTAATTTCTTAGGTTTTTCGTTTTACAGATTGATTGACAGTACCAGGCTTGAATTCAGGACCTTGCTGTAGTCTGAATTTTTGCTGGTTAATTGGAGATAGACTCTGGAAGACATTTCTTTCTGGGTTGGTTTTGTACTCTGATCCTCTTGGATTGCATTTTTTTTTTAGTAGTTAGCATTACAGATGTGAGCTACCAGCACTTGTTTGTTTTTAATAAGGTCTAAGTGCTGTAATTAACCTGGTTAGGGTTTTTTAATTATGTAAAGGAAAAAACACAAATTTCTAGCCTAGTGCCATGACTCATGTCTTAGAGACTTGGGAGAGAGAGATCAGGAGGATCACAGTTAGAGACCAACTTACATAAAAAATTAGAGGAACCATCTCTCTTATCTCAACCAATAAAATTAGACATTGTGGTATGTGCCTGTCATTCTGGCTATGTGGGAGGTATAAATAGATCTCAGTCTAGGCCAGCATAAATGCAACATCCTACCTGAAAATTACTAAAGCAGAAAGGTGGCAGAGCTCAACTGTTTTAACAAGCAGGAGGCCCGGAGTTCAAACCTCAGTAGTGCCCTCCCATCCAAAATAGCCAGTATCCTTGATGATAATGGTATCATTGTTATATGAGGTGTTAATAGAGAAAATGGAGCTTCTGAGAATTTACCATGCTCTGTGAATTTCCTTTGCACATATAAGTTAAATTCAAAATAAAAAGTAAGATTAGAATAGAAATAAAGGATCTAATTCCCAGAACATTGTAAGTGTAGTATAGGGAAAGTAAAATTTGATCAGCCTAACAGAAGACACAGAAAGAAAGAAAAAATTATAATAAAAAAGCTGGGCACCTGTGGCTCACACCTGTAATTTTAGCTTATGGAGGCTGAGATCTGAGGATTGCGGTTCAAAGCCAACTCATGCTTGAAAGTTCGTGAGACTCCTATTTTCCATTAAAACCCAGAAAACTGTAAGTGGAGCTGTTGCTCAAGTGGTAGAGTGCTAGCCTTGAGTGAAAAAGCAAAGGGACAGCACCCAGGACTTGAGGACAGACAGACACACACACACTATCATAATATATATATACCTATATATGCAAATATATGTATATAAGGCATATAAACAAATATATAATATACATATATACAACTATATATAAATATACATATATGTGGAAACCTGAAGTAGCAATTCAGAAAAATTACAACATTTCATACTACATTATAAATACTTGACAATTAACATTAGCTAATTTATTATCTTAATGACATTAATATCATTACTTATTGCCCTACATCAAAAACAAAAAAAGGCTTGCAAAATACTAAAACAATAAATTACATGCCACTTATAAAAGCCACAAAATTAAATGATATAAAGAGGTCCAAAATAAAGGGATATAAAGAACTGACATCTGTATAGCAGCTAAAACTGAAAGTTCAGGTAAACATTAAAAAAGCAACAGTCATATTTCATATATTTTCTTCATATAATTATCAGTATATAGTTATATACACTAACATACTTTGTCAATAGATTCTGTAGTACCTGTTAGTATTACACTATAAATGTAAGTGGAAATAGTAACTATGACTCTCTTAGGTACACGAGCCATGATTATTAGCAATAGAGCCTACAATTAGAGAAACTGATAAATGGACCATATCATACTTAGGGAGATTCGAACACTTCTAACAATGAAAGGCCAAACAGACCTAACAAAGAAAGTAACAGTGTTTGCTCTAAAAGACATAGAGTGCTTTGTGCCCAACAGAAAATATCCAGAGAACATTAACAATTGTATTAGGCTATAAAGAAAATGTCCCCAAATTGTAACAGGTAGACCAACATTGCACCAGACACATTAGCAGTTGACAGTGCATGAAATAATAAATGAGCAGCTATGAGAATCCTTGAAAATTAAAAGTACCTTTATGTAAGAATTTATAATAATTGAATTTGTTAATAATAATAATTACAATAGAAATATAAGCTGTAACTGTAAACTAGCAATGAGTGGACAGGAATGCACTACATCTGAAAGTTGATGAGATACAACAATGTCCCGGTGGCAGTTCATCTGCTCCCCTAATACAAATTTCTGTAGTGATGAAAATCTTTTGTAATTGTGCCGTCCAAGAGGATGGTAGCTAGTTATATATGGATATTGAGACAGGCTACTGCAATTGAGCTGAATTTGAGACTGTACTAGTCCACACAGTTAGGCCCTAAAAAAGCATTACTAGAAAAAAAGGTAGAAAAATTGACCATTCCTAGTTGGAAAGCAGCATGAACTCAGTAATGAATATGTATTTTAAAATTCAAACATATAAAAATATAAATGAAATGGATTTCTGAAAACATACATAGGCAAGGCTAGGCATGATAACTCATGCCTGTAATTCCAGATAGAGAATCATGGCTCAAGGCTGACCCAAGACTTCATTTTAGTTAATAGACTGAGCATTGTGTCAGCCTAGTGACATGGGAGGGACCTCAAATTTAAGGACTGAGTAGGCAGCCAGGAAAAAAGTAGTTAAAATTCAGAATATGTAAAAATAATGGAACAATCAGAAAAAGCACCATAAATAGGCATAATGAGAATGCATAATAAATAGAATGGGAAATAAAATGAACAATATAAATGTACAGTTTACTAAAATGAGAAGGTATTTACATTAATTAGAAAAGCACCAATCAGAGGAATGATTTTCTTCTCATAATATTGACAAAAATTTCAAAAAATTTAAGAGTAGTTCGTCTTATTAAGAATTTGTGAAAATGAGTATTCTTACTATTACTGAGAACATCATATTTAAAATCTTTCAGAGAAAATACTTTGGCAGTGTCTAAGTTGACAAATGAAAGCATAATTTCTGATCTTCCAATGTTCTAGGATACACGCTTATTTGCATAAATGGGTACTTATAAAAGCTTTTGTTTCAATATTACAATGACATACAAATCCCATCATTAGGAGAATAATTCAGTTAATCATTAGTGTTGGAAATTAGAAAGACTGGATCATATACAGATGAGTACATCCACTGCAGATCCCAACAGATGGTAGAAAACCTTTTTAAAAAGAAAGTCTATCATCTTAGAAAATGAGGATACTTTCAGCAAGTCAGAATTCTTTTTTGCGGGGGTAGGGACACAGGTCTTGGAGTTTGAGTTATGGGCACTGTCCCTGAATTGCTTTGTGCTGAAGTATAGTGCTCTGCCATTTTGAGCCACACCACCATGTCTGGCTCTGTCTAAGTAACATGTTGGAGGTAAGAGTCTCACAAACTTTTCTGCCTGGGCTGACTTCAAACTGTAGTCCTCAGCCTCCTGAGTAGCTATGATTACAGGTATGAGCCACTGGCACCTGACTTAGAATACTTTTTTTCTTATTTTAATGTATAGAGGGGTTGCAGTTATATTTGCCAGATAGAAGGTGCATTATTTCACACACATTGATAACCCTTCTCATGTTTTTGTCCCCATTTCCCTCCCCCTTCCCTAATCTTTTTTCCCCTCCTATTTCAAATAAATACACACACACACACACACACACACACACACACACACACACGCACACACGCACATAATACACCAGGTAACAAAGTCAGTTACTGTAACAATATGAGATTAACCAAAGGGCCACACAAGAGAAGAGATAAAAAAAAACATAGTACATTAAGAACAAGTCACTCATAATTAAGCTCTTGTTTCTATGTCCTTCAGGTCCATTAATTTGGCCTCATCCTATATGGCTTTATGTATCCATGGTTTGAGCTATTGACTCTCCTCTGTTAGGAGAGTCCTAGGTTTGTACTAATTATTACAAATGGGGGAAACCACTGAGCCTATGTTCCTTTGGGTCTGGCTTACTTCATTTAAAATGATTTTTTCCAAGCCTTTCCATTTCCTTGCAAATGGGGTGATGTTCTTTCTGATGGCAGCGTAGAATTCCATTGTGTATAAATACCACATCTTCGTGATCCAGGGGTATCTGGGTTGGTTTCATATTTTTGCTGTGGTAAACAGTGCTGCAATGAACATGTTTGTGCTAGTAGCTTTAGTATGTCTTTGTTTCTGGATGTTTGGGTAAATGCCAAGTAGTGGAAATGCTGCATCATAGGGGAGATCTATGTTTAGTCTTTTGAGGAACTGCCATAATGCTTTCCATAGTGGTTGAACGAGTTTACACTCCCACCAACAGTGTATTAGCAACCTCTCCTGGCCATATCCCTGCCAGCATCTATTGTTATTAAATTTTGTGATCATGGCCATTTAACTGGAGTGAGGTGGAATCTTAGGGTTGTTTTGATTTGCATTTCTTTTATGGCCAAAGAGGTGGAACATTTCTTCATGTGTCTATAGGCCATTCTTATTTCTTCTTCAAAGAAGTCTCTCTTTAAGTCTTTGGCTTATCTTTTAATGGGAAGGCTGTTTCTTTGAACATTTGTTTTGGAGAGATTTAATTTTTTGAGCTGTAGATATATTTTAGATATGAGGCCTTTGTCTGCTTATGGTTAGTGAAGATCTTCTCCCACTCTGTAGGCTTTCTATTAGACTTGCTAGCTATGTCCTTTGCCGTACAGAAGGTCTGCAATTTACTGCAGTCCCCTTTATCCAGACTTCTTTAATTTGCTGTGTTTCTGGGTCTTTATTTTTTTCATATATTTTTTATTGTAATTAATAGAAGGGTTACATTATATTTGCCAGATAGAAGGTGCATTAATTCACATACATTAATACTCTTTCTCATGTCTTGGTCCCCATTTCCCTTCCCCCCACCCCTACCCCTCATCTTGTTTTCCCCCCTTCCCTATCCAATTTCAAATAACCAAATACAAATATATCCAATATATCAGATAACGTGAGATACTGTAACAATATGAGATAACAAAGGGACAGCAAAAGAAATGAGAGATAACAGTACGTTAAGGACAACAGTCACTCATTATATGGCTTTTGTTTCTATATCCTAGAGGTCCTTTCATTTAGGGTCATACTATATGGCCTTCTGTATCTAGGTTTTGATCTATTGCAAATCTCCTGCTACGAGAGCCCAAGGTTTCTACTGATTATGACAAATGAGGGAAACCACTGAGCTTATGTTCCTTTGAGTCTGGCTTACTTCACTTAATATGATTTTTTCTAAGTCTTTCCATTTCCTAACAAATGGGGTGATGTCATTCTTTCTCACAGCAGCATAGAATTCCATTGTCTTTATTAAGAAAGTTTCGACCAGTGCTAAGGAGGTCTAGTGTAGCTCCTATTTCTTCTTGTAAAGCTTTTAGGGTGTCTGCTTTTACCTCAATGTCTTTGATCCATTTGGAATTAATCCTGGTGCACGGTGACATAGAAGGATCCAACTTTAGCTTTCTGCAAGTGCTTAACCAGTTCTCCCAGAACCACTTGTTGAAAAGGCTGTCTTTCTTCCATTCTATTTTCTTGGCTCCCCTTATTGAAGATTAGGTGGCCATTGGTCTGTGGGTTGATTCCTGTGTCTTCAGTTCTATTCCGTGGTCTTCAGGCAAGCTGTTTTAGTTACTATAGCACTGTAATAAGAGTCTAAAGTTTGGTATTGAAATACCTCCTGGGCTGTTCTTTCTGCTAAGAATTGTTTTTGCTGTATGGGGTCTTTTATTATTTCATATGCAATTTTGGATTGCTTCTTCTTATTTCCTTAAAGAATGACATTGGGTATTGATGGGTATTGCATTGAATTTGTAGATAGCCCTTGGCAAGATTGCCATTTTCACGATGTTAATTCTTCCAATCCAGGAGCATTTCTTCAGTTCTGCTTTAATTTCCTTTTTCAGGATTTTAAAGTTTTCATTATAAAGGTCCTTTATTTTTTTAATTTTTATTTATTTATTTTCATATATTTTTATTGTAATTAATAGAAGGGTTACATTATATTCACCAGATAGAAGGTGCATTACTTCACAAACATTGATACCCTTTCTCATGTTTTGGTCTCCATCCTCCCCACCCCAGTCCCTCATCTTGTTTCCCCCCCCCTTCCCTATCCTATTTCGAATAACCAAATAAACATATATACACTATATTAGATAACAAGGTAAAATACTGTAACAATATGAGATAACCAAGTGGCAGCAAAAGAGATGAGAGATAACATAGTACATTAAAAACAACAATCACACATTATATGGCTTTTGTTTCTATATCCTGGAGGTCCTTTCATTTAGTGTCATCCTATATGGCCTTATATATCTAGTTAAGTTAATTCCTAGGTACTTTATTTTCTTTGAGGCTATTGCAAAGGGAGTTGCTTTCCTGATTGCTGCCTTGCTCTCGCTCCTCTCATTGATTTTTGAGGGTTAATTTTATACCCTGCTACCTTGCCAAAGTTTTGAATCAGCTCAAGCAACTTGGGAGTGGAGTCTATAGGGTTCTTTAAATACAGAATCATGTCATTTACAGAGAGGAAAGTTTCACTTACTCTTTCCCTATTTGGGTCCCCTCTTTGCTTGCTTCTTGCCTTATTGCTCTGGCTAGGAATTCTAATACTGTGTTAAAGAGAAGTGGAGAGAGTGGGCATCCTTGTCTCGTTCCTGATTTTAGAGGAAATGGCTTTAGCTTTTTGCCATTAAGCATTTCTCTAGCTGTGGGTTTGTCATACACAGCCTTTATTATAGTGAGGAATGTTCCATGGATTCCTAGTTTCTCCAGAGCTTTTAGCATAAAAGGGTATTGAATCTTGTCAAATACCTTTTCTGCATCTATTGAGACAATCATGTGGTTCTGTCCTTGCTCCTGTTGATGTGATAATTATATTATTTGACATACGTATATTGAATCAACTTTGCCTCCCTGTGATGAATCCTGTTTGATCATAGTGTATAATTTTTTTGATGAGTTCTTGTAGACGGTTGGCAAGTATTTTGTTGAGCAGTTTTGCATCAATATTTCTCAAAGAAATGGGTCTATAGTTCTCTTTCTTTGATGAGTCCCTGTCTGATTTCGGGATGAGGGTTATGGTAGCTTCATGGAATAAGTTTGGCATAGACTTCACTTTCACTTTTGTTGAAGAGCTTGAGGAATATTGGTGTGAGCTCTGCTTTGAAGGCCTTATAGAATTCAGCTGTGACTCCATCAGGCCTTGGGCTTTTCTTGGATGGGAGGTCTCTTATCCATTTATATTTCAGTACTTGAGATAGGTCTTTTTAGTTGTATTAGGTCTTCTTGTTTCAGTTTGTTAATATTGGCATAAAGGTTTGAAAAGTATTCCCGCTCTGAATCTTGGTAATTTCTGTTGTGATATTTCCATTCTTGTCCATGATTTTGTTTACTTGTATGCACTCCCTTCTTTTTTTTTTTTGCCAGTCCTGGGCTTGAGGTCAGGGCCTGAGCATTGTCCTTGGACTTTCTCAAGGCTAGAGCTCTACCACTTGAGCCTCAGCACCACTTCCGGCTTTTTTTTCTATGTATATGGTACCAAGGAATCGAACCTGGATCATTGTGCATGCTAGGCAAGCACTCTACCACTAGGCCAAACTCCCAGCCCACACTCCCTTCTTTTTTTTGGTAAGATTTTCTAAGCCTCAATTTTGTTATTTTTTTCAAAGAACCAACTTCTTGTTTTGTTGATTCTTTCTAGAGTTTTTTGGACTCCAATTCATTTAATTCTGCTTTGATTTTAATAATTTGCTTCCTTCTACTGGGATTGGAATTGGTTTGTTGCTCTTTTTCTAAGAGCTTAAGGTACACCATTAAATTGTTAGTTTGCAATTTTTCCAATTTCTTAATGTAGGCACTCACAGCTATAAATTTTTCTCTGAGTACTGCCTTTTCAGTGTCCCAAAGGAGCTTGTATTTTTATGCTCCTTTTTGTTAAATTCCATAAACTGTAGGATTTCTGTTCTGATCTCCTTGATGATCTCCACTGATGATTCAACAATGTGTCATTCAATCTCCATGAGTTATAGGATTTTCTTTGGGGGAGATTGTTGTTCAATTCCAATTAGATGCCCTTGTGATCTGAGAGAATGCAGGGAATAAGTCCACTGTTTCTGAATCTGTACAGGTTTCCTTTATGCCCTAAATGTTGTCTATTTTAGAAAATGTTCCATGTGCTGCTGAAAAAAATGTATATTGTGTTGTTGCTGGGTGGAATGATCTGCAGATGTCTGTTAGGTCTAGTTGGTGTTTACAGTGGTTCAATTCTGAGGTTTCTCTGTTGAGTTTTTGCCTTGTTGATCTGTCCATAGGTGACAGTGGTGTGTTAAAGTCACCAGCAATCACTGTGTTTGGATCTATGTGTGGTTTTAGTGAAAGTAAAGTTTGCTTGATGAAGTTAGGTGCTCCGGCATTAAGCGTGTAGATATTTAGGATAGTTATATCCTACTGGAGGAGTGATCCTTTTATTTGTCTCTTCTCACTAATTTTAGTTTGAAGTCTATTTTATCTGATATGAGGATGGCAACTCCAGCCTGTTTTTGGGGGCTGTTGGCTTGATAGATTTTATTCCAGCCTCTCACTCTTAAAATCTATTTTTTTTGTGGCAAGATGTGTCTCATAAAGACAGCAGAATGATGGATCTTGCTTTTTGATCCAATTAGACAGTCTATGCCATTTAATTGGGGAGTTAAATTCATTGATATTGAGGATTAGGATTGAGAAAGATTTATTAGTTCCTGCCATTTTTTTTCATTAAGTCCTGTGGTTTATTGGTTCTTACACTAATTAACTGGTATGAGTTTTAGGTGCCATTTTTCTGTCATATCATGTTTGTGTTGATTTTCAATGTGTAGAACATCTTTGAGAAATTTCTGTAATACTGGTTTATTGCTATATATTGTTGCAACTTTTCCTTGGAGTGTATGATTTTTATTATTCCCTTAGTTATGAATAAGAGCTTAGCTTAGTGTTCTTGGTTGATAGTTATTTGTCTATAGGGCATGACATACATCCTTCCATCCATCCTTTTCTTGTTTGCATGGTCTATGCTGAGAAATCTGTGGTTATTCTGATTGGTTTTCCTCTGTGGGTTACTATACTTTTATCCCTGGCTGCTTTCAGGATCTTTTCCTTGGTCTCTACTGATCCTGTATGGATTATAATGTGGTGATGGGATGTCCTTTTCTGGTCAGGTCTGTTTGGGGTTCTGAAATCTTCTTGTATCTGGATAGGCCTGCCCTTCTGGATATTTGGGAAGTTCCCTAAGGTATATTTCCAATTCCATTGACCTCCTTTTCCAGGCCCTCCTCAATACTGATTAGTCTTAAATTAGTCTTCCTAATTGTATGTTGGAGCTCATGAAGAGATCTCTCATATTTTCTAGATTTGGTTTGACTCATTTTCTAGTCTTTATTATACTATCTAGATTATCTTTGACCTTGGAAATTCTCTCTTCTGCATTGTATAACCTGCTATCAATACTTCCTACATTTTTTTTCACCTCCGTTCCTTCCAATTGGTCATTTTTGATGCCTGCATCTCTTGTTTTAGATCATGTATGAGCTTGATTTTGATTTGAGTTGTTTCTTTGAAGTCCTTTAGCTTAGCAGCTTTATAGTAATGAAGCAAAGGGATAGATGAAGATTACTGACCTAAAGTGATAGAAAGGGAAAAATAAATGAATACAAAATTAAGAAAAAAAAATAAAACTTATAAAAAATAAAAAGGGTTCTAAAAAGAATATATAAAGAAGAGAGGAAAGTATATATGAAAGTGATTAATGATAAAAATGGGATAGTTCTTAAGTCATAACTTTTTTTGAAATTTTACTACTTTTTCATTTCCATTTTTACTTATTCTTGCTTTCTTTTTTTTCTTGCCATTTTACCTCCATCACTTTTTTCCCACCTCTTTTAAAAAATTTTTTTCTTTTCTCTTTTCTTCTGTGATTGTGATCACTCCTGGATACATAGTGAAAACATTACGTACAGACCTGTTACACATTATACTTAAATTGACCAGTCCTTTGCTTTTTAATCTATTTAGTGTTTCTTGTTTAAGAATTCATAATAGTGAGCTGTCCTATTTTTTTAAATCATTTTGAGAGGTGGTGATGCTGGTGCCACTTCTCAGGCTCCAGTGGTATGGCAGGGTCTTTGCCAGTAGTCAAGATGGCCCTGCTGTTGGCTGGTGGGGGAGGGGCTACCTTCCCAGTGCCGTTCTGGGAACAGGAGTGAAAATTTCTATAGTAGGGTACTCACAATTCTCGGTTGTCTGAGTCTATGAAGCTGGCAGGTCTGTTCCTGGGGTAGGTGAAGGGTTAAAGCTCTGCCTGTAGCTGGTAGGTTTGAGCTGCAGCCAGGCATGCTGTCTGCTGAGGTTCAGGAGGGAGCCTGTAATCTCTGCTGTCCCTTCTCTGGACAGTGGCTGGTGCCGCAGCCACCAATCATGTGTGCTCCAAACTTTGTTCTTGAGCAGGCTGCCGTTTTCCTCTCTGACTGAGATTTCTATGGGGCTAAAGCTTTCTTAGGATTGATCTTCAGGCATACACTTTCCGCTACAGTGTTAAAACTGATATCTTGGTGAGAGCTCAGAAAGACTTATCCTGAATTGCTGCCATCTTCTGCTGATTTCTGACTTAGAATTCTTGATACATTGTTGAACTATATTATTAAATAAAAGATTTGAAAAATAAAAGTAGTTATATGTTGGTATCATTTACTGATATGTTTGACATGACATACCTATCCTGAACTGGAAAAGTGATTCAAGTTGTAGAGCACTAGCTGTAGACAAGCCCAAGTGAGAACATGAGTCCTCTAGTTCAGTCCTTAGCACTGGAAGCTTTGCTTTCCTCTAAACTTACCTGGTTTCTTGTTCCTCATCTGTTCTTCCCTCCAGCTGCTGGGAAATGGAGCTAAGCTGCAGAATGCCACCTGGGGGCCATCTATACCAGCACCTCCTCCTCCATACCTGTGTTTTTGGCAGGCTGTTGCCATCCCCTTCCCACCAGGATTTCCCACTCCTCCATTCAATTCTCTTGGCTTAAACTCCCTTCACCTCCCAAGTCTATTTTCTCAGTGGATACTTCTGGTCTGGCATTTCAAATTATGTTCTTCTTAATTCCATTAGTTCAAGTATTGGGCAATTCAAATCATTGGGCCTTTTTTCATGGGCTGAATTTATTACACAGAAATAAAAGGTGAAGATGAACATTCTGTTTTTATTATTGTACTTGAAAATACCCCCAGTTGTAAATAAAGAAAACATTGGTCCCTAACAGTAGAATTTGAATAACATGCATATTCCATTCAGATAATTTCTTTCAGAATTTCTTAGGGAATTCAGATCATTGCTTGTTTTCCTATAATATGTATCACCTAAATAAATTGCATGGAAAGGTTACTAGTTTGTTTTCTCTTTGTAGGAAACAGATATTCCAGCAGGAAAAGGGAATATGAGAGATTGGACGGTAAGAATCTTGCCAGTTGTGTTAATCAGACAAGAGAGACATTTGTAAAACCACAGTAGAATTTTAGTAGACAAAATTCTTACAATTGGCATAGCTTCCAGATGGTCATTCCCCCAGTACTGGACATAAAACTACTATTTCCTGCCTCCCAGTTACCTCTGATGTGTGATTGTGTTATTTTCACCTCCTCTTATTTCATCCTCACAGATTTGATGCTTTCTCCTAGATATTAACTATGTGGTGCTTCTTTCCTTCTCTTTCAGTCAAAACTAGACCTCTTGTTAGTTGGAGATGTCAATGTTCACCACCTGGCTTGCGCTGTACAGAAATTCTTTTCAAATACAGAGGAAGTAACCATCACCATTTGTGATGCAAAGAAGGCAGCCACACTTGTAAACAGCTGTGTGTTTAATATGATTTTCCTGAGGATTACTCCTGTCCTAACTGCAGAGGAGCTGGAAGCTATCAAGTCAATCAGGTACCCTGTAAAAACTTGACTCTGTGGCTATAGGCTTTAAAAATGTCTTAAATGAAGGATTATTTCCACTTTAGTATGTCGTCTTGGACAGGATCCATAGGTGTGTCAGTTTCCGGTACTAGTTAGATAGTATCACTGTAAGACCTACCATTCTAACTTGAGGAGTAATAGGTACAAGGGAAAATGAACTGGACCAAGAACTTTTTTTTCAGAGATCACTAATTGATTTGGCAGATATTAGAGAAGGCAAGCATGTTCAGCTGCATTTCTTGCTGTCTGGGCTGAAGCTATCTCTTGGAGCCATGACCATATGGATTCATCAAGTCTATAACCTACCACCTCCAACATTGCTGTTTTGTCTTAGAGCTCCATAGACATTCTACTTTGGTGTGGCCTATTCCAACTCCCGAGAACTGGAGTCCAGTGGTAGGAGAGTTAGGATCTTCCTAGACATTATATAGGATTGTGACATGATCAGAGATGTGTTCAGCAGAGTGAGCTTAGAATAAATTTCCTGTGAAAACTTCTGAGAGAGAAATTGGAATTATAGATAGTATAGGAATATATGAAAGACAGTCAGAGTTACAGATCCTAGGAATTTCTATGCTGGAGAATGCTTAGAAATAATATTGTGTACCTGAGTGAACAGGAAGAGCAACCAAATACATGAAGAGATAAAGAGTTGGATGGCAAGAAGCCCAAGCTGAGTCACTTACTATGGAAAGACAGACACTGCTCTTTAGATGTCTTAAAACAACTGGTCATGTGCACTCTCCTCTCTTACTTCTCACAATACTTCTTATGTGCTAGGCAATTGTTTTGCTACTAAGCTGTACTCCTGGACTTCTGTATTTGATTTTCTACTGGGAATATGAACTTCAGACAAACCAGGCAAGCTGTATTCCAAATGGGATCCCACTCCCTGAAATTGTTACTATGCTTCTGAGCGTGTACTTATTCTATTATATACATTAAAAAATCTGTTAAAGAATTTCCCTAGCTGAGGTCTCATTACAATATCTCATTTGTATAGTGTTTTTTTTTCCTTTAAAGCATCTCTATGGGGTGAGTAGGGTGGTTTTGTTATCTGAATTTTGGTGGATGAGAAAAGAGGCTGAGGTTTTCTTTATGACTATACAGTGTATTTTCACACAACTCCACTAGAACTCCTCCCTCTTCCTTCAGGTTCTTTCTAAACATACATAATCATTTGACTTTTGAATTGAAGCTGCCTCTTTACATCTGTGAAATTCAATACTTAGTATAATCTAAACATAGCATAGTTTTGGAAAGACATTGGACAAAGCAGTTTGACAGGTCTCTTTGTTCCAAAAAGATGATCCTAGATGATGTACATCCAAAGATCCAAAGGTGATGTACATCTTTGCATGGAGTGAAGCATTATGTGTGCTCATTATTGAAATTATGTTGCATTCTGTTTGAGAACAAGCATTCTGTTTAGTGACAGTCATTAAGATCTAGGAGATCAAAGGAGTTTCCTGTCTATACTCCAGATTCCCCTCATTGTAGATTTCATTGCTCTGCATGGCATCCACTTAAGATTTTTCTGTTTTCTTGTTTCCTTTCTTTTTGTGGTTTTGATTTTATCTGTTCTTTTTTCTTTCTTCCTATTATGGTGGTGCTGAGGATTATGCATACTAAGTAAGCACTCTGCCTATAAAGCACACCTATATCCCAGAGCTGAAAATTGCTTATTAGCCAAGGGAAACAGATATAGCTAAGCGACTAAGTAGATACAAATATTCATACTTTCTGCTATAAAAGTATTTGTTTCACATAAAGGGGTAAATGGTGGGATATATTAAATTAGTCTTTCTTGTCTCATTGCACTGTTCTCAATTTGCAGTATTAGTCCTAACAGCCAAGTATAGGTTGTTATAGCTATAAGTAAATATAGGAATGAATGTCTGGAGAAGTGCCATTGGAAGAATGGACAGTAGTGTCTAGTTGTGTGTATGTGTATATGTATTGATTGCAAGGCCTCATACTTTTCTTTGGCTTTTGCGATTGTGCTGGTGCTGTGCCTCTTGAGGTCCATATCTACTAACAGCTTTTTGTTAGCTTTATAGAGAGGAGTCCTGAGGATTTGTCTTTCCAAACTGGCTTTGAACCTCAATTCTCAGCCTTATCTTAACCTCCTGAATAGCTAGGTGTGAGCTACTGGAGTCACTTGACTGAGTTCTGTCTTTTGTCTGTTTTTCTTTTCTTCCTTTCTTTCATTCATTCATTTCTTTGCTAGTGCTAGGCCTTGAACTCAGGGCCTTGGCACTATCCTTGGGCTTTCTCAAGGTTAGACCTTTATCATTTAAGCCACAGCACCATTTCTGGCTTTTTTCTGTGTATGTGATACTGAAGAATCAAACCTCGGTCTTCATGTATGCTAGGCAAGCACTCTACTACTAGGCTAAACTCCCGCCCCTGTATTTTTTTTTTTTTTAAATGAAGGTATTTTCGTTATGGACACTTTGCTTTTGTGATACTAGCCTCAGAGTATAGGAAATTTCCTTTCTTGTCCTAGAAATGTGATAAAGTTATGATTTACAAGTCATTTAACCCTGTGGAAGATGTTTATATTTTTTAATGTGTAGCTTTTCTTAGGATAGGTCTTAAACATGTTCTGTATTAGTTATAAGGCCTTAATTATTTTTTTTCTGAAATAGCATGTCTTTTGTGCTTGGAATAAAATGACTATCTCCAAATGAATAGTCTAGATTAGCTTTTATTCTATTTTATGGTAGCTTTTTTTCCTCCTCAGATTAGTTTGCTGTCTTATAGTACAAAGGCTGGGGATTGGTCTAGGGAAGTTTACAACTACTTCAATTCCAAAGGCTGGATTGTTCTAGGGAAGTTCACAACTACTTCAATTCCCTTCTCTATGGATGCCTCCCCTTCCAGGAAATGAGAAACCTGGTTTGGAGTACAAATGTCCATCTTTTTACAGTATTAGCTCACACAATACAAGTATATGTATGTATAATGTATGCACATTTTTTTTGCCAGTCCTGGAACCTGAACTCAGGGCCTACCACTTGAAGCTTTTTCTATGTATGTGGTACCGAGGAATCAAACCCCAGTCTTTGTGCATCCTAGGCAAGCAATCTACCACTAGGCTAAACTCCCAGCTCCTGTATATGCATTTTTATTGAAAACAAGAGTTAAGTTTCTTCTATTAGATAAAATTTAGGTTTATTTCAGAATTAAATGGAAGCCACCTACTTTAAAGATGCTAAAACTTATTCTTAGAGAACTGTTTTAAACTCATTGATCAGTTTAATCACCAATAAAATAATAAAACATTATATTATTATAATTCTCAAAAATTATAGCAATGACATAAATTGAGCATAGGTTAAGATTTCTAACAGTATTCTCTAATTTTCAGTTTTCATGTATTCATTGAACAGAACTATTCAATGGCATATATATATATATAGTGGTATTATCTACATATATACATGTATATTGTATTATTAACATTTAAAAATAATTGTAGGATTCATAGGCTTAGCTCTAGAATTCCAAGATATTTCATTCTTGGCTTAAGTCAGTTGTTAAACTAAGTTATACTTAACAGGCAGATACTTGATAATACAGGTACATCCTGACATTTTATCTTCTAAAAGAAAATTAAAGTATGCTTTATATTTATGAGTAGTATGCAATTGTCTCTTAAAAATTCAGTAGTTCTTGAGAGCTCAGTGCTATTTAGTAAAATGATTGAAAAATGTGGCTTCAGCTTCTCAATTTACAAATCAAGTTTAATTTCATCTTTTCCCTATATTACTCCAATTGTCTGCTCAGTCAACTTACCAATTCATTTAGAAAACTCACTCTTGTGGGCCTTAAGGATCTGCAGGTTGTCCTCTCATGTTTCCAATTCTGAAACATCCTTGGCTTATCGTATAACCATATTATATGACTTGTTCTCTTGAATACTTACTAATAAGCAGACTAACAACAAAACATCTGAGTATAATCATATGCGATACAATATATATTGTATTAATACTTGATGATTGCAATAAAAATTTTGTTCATGCTTTCTGTATTTACTATGCTATACTTTTTCATTTCTTTGGTGTCGGTCCTGGTGCTGCTTGAACTCAGGGCTTGGGCACTGTCCCTGAACTTTTTTGTTCACTGCTGGTGTCCTACCATTTGCAATAGCTCCATTCTGGCTCTATTTTTTTGTGCTTAATTGGAGACAAGAGTCCAGACTTTCCTGCCAGGGCTTCCTTCAACCTGCTAGCCTCAGATCTCAGCCTCCTTAGCAGCTAGGATTATAAACATGACCACCAGTGCCACCAGTGTTATACTTTTATGTTAGTTTTGAGGGTATTCCTTCTACTTAGAAAAACAGCTTTTACTGTGAAATAGTATGCTATCTAATACTGGTTATGCCTCCTACAGTTTATGGTAACTGTGTTACATCAGAAGGCCACATCAAGCGACAGACTAGGTGTGTGGAACTACTCACTCTGATGTCTACCACTGATGAAATATCTCACAACACATTTCTCAAATGTGGCTTTGTCCTATAAATTGGTAGTGGGTGTGAATAAGAACTGAGGATCTACAGATCTTTGTAATTGTTACTCCTAGTTTTTGCAAGAGGAGCGCTTTCTGGAATAGCACAGTAGGAACGGGGCACGTTGACCTTCCCTGTGGACCAGATAAACTGTCAAGGCATCACTGCATTTCATCATCACAGCTCACCTCTTCGTAGCAAGTGAACTCTGTTCTCCTGTTCATGTTCTCAACTTACTGTAAAGGGTTGTTTCAGTTGAGCAATTAAGACAGAATCTCATTTATTACAAGGCTCATATGTACCATGTCAATTTAGTTTGCCTTCTTTTGGCCTCAGAATGCATAAATGATAGATGTATTCAAAATGGCCAAAACCTGAGGAGGCTCAGGCCTATTATTCTTGCTTCTCAGGAGGCAGACATAGAATGATATTAGTTCAAAGCCAACCTGAGCCAAAAGTTTGTGAGGCCCAATGTCAACTAGTAAAAGGTGGTATGGTTATACACATTCATCCTTCAATCTGTTCTAGAGACAACTTGTGACACAAGTGGTAGAGCACCTGCCTGACAAATATATTGCCCTGGGTTCAAACCCCAGTGCAAAAGAAAAAAAAACCCTAGAACCTTAACCTGAAGGTGTCTTTTATTCTATAAGATCATTTATCCTTCTTGGCTGATAGCTTGCAGAGGCCAGTTCTCAACAGTCTTATGTCAAGTTTTTGTTTTCTGCCTGACAGGGACACACCTGGGGATGGAGCAAGATGAAAGTGGGCATGCTGCAGTTTGAGCCGACAGCTGTCCTTGGCCCCTCAGGGTGCTGTGGGCAGGAATAGAATTGGCAAAGTAGAATATTGGCATCTAGTCTTACTGATGGGGTCAGCTCTCAGGAACCAGCATGACATTTGAAATTGTTATCTGTGAAACATGAAGAGGAATGAATAATCCCAAGTTGATCAGAAAATACAGGAGATAGCAATTAAATGTACTCAGAAGGCTTCAGTCCAAAATTTGTTTTTGGTAGATGGAAGAAGTGGTATTAGTTGGAGCAGAGTTTTGTTCTGTTTCTTGAGTTGCTGCTTAGTTTTGTTTTAAGGGAGGCCTCTTGGGTTGGGTGATCCTGAAAACTGGAAATTTTTTTTGGTGTATTGATTTATGCAGCATGTGAGTGAGAAGCTGAGCTAAGCATCAGAGTGTTGAATTGTGGGAACTCGATAGGTAGCTGGAGTCCCTATGAAGCTCTATAATTAGGCTTTTACTGGTGGTTGAGTATTTGGTTTGGTAGAGCTCTGTACTAATGGAAAAATTCTAGAAATTTGAACTCTAATGTTATGCTTGTAAGTTACTAAGGCATATGTAATGTATATTTAAACATATGCATATAAGTCCATCTATTTAAGTCAAACATATTGGTGCCAGTAAAGTCAATTTTTATGGTTTTCCAAAAATACGCATAGGATAATTTCTAAAAGCAAAGGGTTCTAGTTTTTCTTTTCTCTAATTCTAGAATATTTTCAGTTCTAATTTATCCTTGGCAAATGTATAAATATATATTTTAAAATAAATATATAAAAATTATTTTATTTCAGCTATCTAGTATTTTTCGTCTGTATTCCTACCTGACTAGTCTGTTTTTTTTCTCCCTCTTCTTTTTCATCCTGTTGTCCAGATTTCCATTATACCCTGAACTTTCCCATTGCTTAAAACAAATGCTTCCATTATGTCAGGGCCATCCTGTGAGTCCCAAGTTCCTCCTTCAATGCCTCCAGGCCTTCCACAGTCATTCATAATATATATATATATATATATGAGCTTTTTTAACCACTTGAGCCAGCTTTTTGGTGGTTCATTGGAGAAAACTGCCTCATGGACTTTCCTGCCTATGCCAGCTTCAAACCTCAGTTCTCAGATCTTAGCCTCCTGAGTAACTAGGATTTCAGATGTGAACTAACAGTGCCTGACATAAATCATATTTTACCATATTTAATAATAGTTTGTTTTTCTTAGATACTATAAGTTTTGCTTTTGTCAGTATTGTCTTTGGAGAATCATTTCATTTTGGTAAATGCCAAAGTTTAGCTGCCTTACTGCATCCCTGAGTTGAGTATACCTCTGAAATTTTTAAATATTGATTTTGAAAACCTCAAGTACATAAAAGTAGAATAGAACAGTGTACATCTAGGTCCCCATAATACAGTTCCTGTCCAGTGATTTTTCAGCTCTGTTCTCTCTCAAGTTCCTCTTCCCATCAGTGAATTATTTTAAAGCAAACTTTATTTATTTATTTATTTATTGCCAGTCCTGGGCTTGGGCTCAGGCCTTGAGCACTGTCCTTGGACTTTCTCAAGGCTAGCACTCTACCACTTGAGCCTTAGCACCACTTCCGGCTTTTGGCTATGTATGTGGTACCGAGGAATTGAACCCAGGTCTTCATGCATGCTAGGCAAGCACTCTACCACTAGGCCAAACTCCCAGCCTGAACTTTATTTTTTTCATACATAAATAGTTTAGTAAGTTCCTCATGAAGAAAAGAGCTAAAAAAGTTAACTTAAAGTACTGATATCATATCTGAAATGACTAATTCCTAAATATTTACAAAATATTCAATATTTATTTTTTCTGTTTACTTTAAAACTATATACAAGATTCAACTTACCCTTCTATATTTTTTTATTGCTTTTCACATTTTTATTCAGTTAGATATATCTATCCTGTATATCTATTTCTTTTCATTTTCTTTTCTTTTTGTGTCAGTTCTGAACTTAAATTCAGGACCTGGGAACTGTCCTATAGCTTTTTCACTCAAGGCTAGCACTATACCACTTGAGCCAGAGCTCTGCTTCTGGCTTTTTGTTAATCATAAGAATCTCATGATCTTTTCTTCCCAAGCTAGCTTTGAACATGATCCACAGATCTCAGCTTCCTGAGTAGCTAGCATTGCAGGCATGAGCCACTGATAGCCACCTCATATGTATATATTTAAAAGTATCCTTAGTCATATATAATTTCTGAAATTCTGGATTTTGTTTATTTTATTCTTATAGTGTTCCCCAAAAAATGTTCCTTTTTATCTCCAAATTTCTTATAAACTTAACTGTTAAGCAACTCAAAAAAGTGAAAGTCTAAATTATTTTTCCTTTAAGTATAAGTAATCATTTCCCTCATTGATTTGATATGCTACTTTTACTAAACTTTCAGATTAATGCCATTGTTTTAGGTTTTCAGGAAATGAAGAAAATCACTGTAGTTTACTTCCTAGTAATTAAGCTAGAATTCCAATTGTTTGAATGTTGATTTTGCTTAACTATAACATTTCTTTCTCTCAGATTTGGCAAGAGGGAAAATATACATTTGCTGTTTGTTTTTATAATCCCTGAAAATTTTAAAGGTATGTACCTGCTGGATATAGCATTTGTTTTTCCTTCCAATGGAAATCATGAGGTCACTATTTAACACACAGATTCTTAGGTTGTGTTTCAGGGTATGGAGCTGATATTACATTAAGTGAACCACTGACAATGGAAAAAATGAATGTTGTGCTAAAATACTGGAGAGCATATTTCACAAACAGTGGTAAGTGAAAATTAAAATTTTAAAAGATTGAGAAATTCTATATAGAAGTCAATGAAAACCATGTTTTTATGTTTTTTTAATGCACTTCCCAATAAACACTGTATTTTCTCAGATTTAACGGTTTTCTATGTACTATAATGAATAGGTAGCCTTTTTAGCCATATGCAAGAGAAAATGAGTGTTAATAAAGAGAAATTTCCATGATACTTTCAGAGGTTTATAGTGTGTTGTGATATAGTGTGTGATAGACTCATATGTTTGTTATTTTATTTTGTTGTAGAAAAGTTGCTTCCTTTGTTTTTTCTGTAAATGGACTACTATCATTTTTTATTCATTTAAAATGAATATTTATACTGTCATTATATGATTGACAAGCCAGTAACCTGGAATTCAATAATAACTTCCTATATGGCAAAACACTAAATAAATTACCTCTTGTGATGAAGAGTGATTATCTTTTCTCTTTCAGAGTTTTAGACACAGAGAATGTGTCAGTACTTCAATTAGACATCGTATTGCTAATCTCTTATTGTATTATGTGTATTACTAACATCTAAACACTTGATTAAATTAGCTCTTCTTGTCAAAGAAGAACAGATTCCATGTCTGAAATTAAAGTACTACAGGAATTAATATTGGTCAGTGACTTTGTTTGTTTTAGACTTGTGAATATGCTAAGATATCTTGTAGAACTAATATGAGATCAAATGGGGAGAGATTGGTCTAGGGCACAAAGATTTACCTGTGTGTAAAATGAGTAAGTTCTGGAGATCTAATATATATAGCTTGGTTACCACAGTTAACAGTACTGTACTTAGTATTTAAAACTTGTGCCAGGTGCAGTGGCTCACACCTGTAATCCTAGCCACTAAGGACACTGAGATCTGAGGATCAAGGTTAAAAGCCAGCCCCAGGCACTAAAGAACATGAGACTCTTACCTCCAATTAGTCAGAGATCAGGGACAGCACCTAGGCCCAGAGTTCAAACCCTATGACCCATCAAGAAAACAAAACAAAACAAAACAAAAAAAACCACTTGCAAACAAGGTAATTTTTATATATGAAGAAAACAAATAAAATGAATAATTACCTTTTCTGTCAAAGGTAAAGCAGTTAACTTGATTGAACTTATTCATATGTTTACATCATCTTCTTTGTACACCCTAAATATATTACAATTGTTTATTGTAATTCTGCAAGGATGGAAACTTCTTTTTTTTTGTCAGGTGTGGGGTTTGAACTCTGGGCCTGGGCTGTATCCCTGAGCTCTTCAAGCTCTTCCACTTCACTTCCGGTTTTCTGGTGGATTAGTGGAGATAAGAATCTCATGGACTTTAGTGCCCAGGTGGGCTTTGAACCAAGATCCTTAGAGCTCAGCCTCCTGAATAGCTAGGATTACAGGCATGAGCCACTGGTGTCCAGTGGAAACTTTTTTTTTATACTGTTTCTGGGCCTTAAACTCGGGGCCTTGAGCTCTCACTTACTTTTTCTACTCAAGGCTGGCACTCTACCACTTGAGCCACAGATCCACTTCTAGTTTTTTTGGTAGCTTATGGGATCTAATAATCTTTTGAACTTCCCTGCCCAGGATGGCTTTGAACTGTGGTCTTCAGATCTCAGTCTCCTGAGTAGCTAAGATTATAGGGGTGAGCCACTAGTATCTGGCTAGAAACATTTTTTTTTTAGCTTTTATATTTTTAAATTGTAAGGGTAATGTACAGAGGAGTCACAGTTGTGTAAGTCAGGTAATGAGTACATTTATTTTTTAAAAAATCAAAACTTTTGGGCCGGGAGTTTGGCCTAGTGGTTAAAGTGCTTGCCTAGCATGCATGAAGACCCGGGTTCGATTCCTCGGTACCACATACATAGAAAAACGCCGGAAGTGGTGCTGAGGCTCAAGTGGTAGAGCTCTAGCCTTGAGAAAGTCCAAGGACAGTGCTCAGGCCCTGAGCTCAAGCCCAGGACTGGCAAAAAAAAAAAAAAAATCAAAACTTTTAAAATTAAAATTGAGATTAGTTTTTCTTGAACTCTGCCTGAAAACACTTTCAGAATTATTATTTGTAAATATCTCTTCCAGATGAAACATGATTCCACTCATCTGCTTTTTAAAATGTTGTCTTTAAATATTCAGATTAGTGAATGTGCTTTATAGACCCCTTGGTTCTCAGCAGTGGAGTTTCTCACAGCATGTGGCCAGTAATGGTGGCTAAGTTCTCTGTTGCAGTCTTTCTTTATCTGGTTCTCAGGAGAAATAGAGCAGCTGCTCACATTACCTGACCAGCCTCCTGCTAGTGGTCATGGCGGTATCTGCTTCCAGTTGTCTCATCTTAGCTCCAAGGATGAGCAGCTGCAAAAAATATTTTTTTTACAGAGACCATATTTTGACAATGCAGCTGCTAATGAAGACTCATGCATATTTTCTGTCTTGATACTTCACCTATAAATAGGACCTTGATAAGTAAACTTAGCTGAATGTTTTAAACACACCTGTCACTAAACCCCAAGAATGTAATTGAAAAGAAGATATCCTAAGAGTAAAAGTACACAGTGTTCTAGTTCTACTTTCTAAACTGATTGGTTTCATGCTTCACCAACTAAAATCTATAAATTGCCTTCTATTAAAAATACTGCTTTGTAAAATCATTATTAGTGATTTTGGAATTAAAATGGTCTCTTTTAAAAGGTTCATTTAAGAATGAAAATGCTGTGAGGAACGAAGAATGTGGATTTTCCCTGCAGAGCTCCAGCAGTAAACACCTGGAATATTTTTCTACCAATCTATTTACTCGGTTAGTTTTTGTTGTATTTTTTCATATTTGCAGTTTTTATGGTCTGCATTTTATTGAAGAGATTTCTGGAGAACATGTAACTTATGATGCTCATTTAAACACTGAGGGTGATGTATAAAATCTTTTCTAGAAAGATAAAAACGACAGGGCCAGGAGTTTGGCCTAGTGGTAGAGTGCTTGCCTAGCATGGCAATCAACCCAGGTTCGATTCCTTGGTACCACATACATAGAAAAAAAAAACCAGGAGTGGTGCTGTGGCTCAAGCAGTAGAGCTCTAGCCTTGAGAAAGTCCAAGGATATCGCTCATGCCCCGAGCCCAAGCTCCAGGACTGGCAAAAAAAATTCTGTTGCAAGTCTTCATGTACTAGCTGGGTTCTGATGGCTCATGTCTGTAATGGTAGCTACTCAGGAATGCTAGCTACTGAAATCTGAGGATCCCTGCTCAAAGCCAACTTGGATAGGAAAGTCTGTGAGATTCTTATCTCCAATTAACAACCAAGAAGCTGGAAGTTTAGCTGTGACTCAAGTGATACAGTACCAGCCTTGAGCAAAAGAGCTACATGACAGTGTTCAGGCCCTGAGTTCAAAACCCCATACAATTAAAAGATAGTAAGTTCTCTTGGGGAAAACTTTATTAGTTTCCCACTAATATTGTTAAACTATGTAACTAATCATTGTTAAACTATGACATTGATAATCAAGTTTTTTTTTAAACAGTAAAATCCTTTCTTTAGGCAGAAGTTTGGAGACCCAGTATTTCAACAGGCAAGAACAGTATGAGACTTACCTGTTACCTACTAACCAACTGTCTTTCTCCTTGATGTCTTTTTAAACTTGTAAGCTCACCACCTCTGCTTCTGAGAACATCCTTACAAAAGACTTTTGAGATTTTGTTAGATACATCATGTAGCTTGTAGGATAATCTTTTGGTATTCAGGAAAGTTTTGGTGTGTTGGTCTTTTTCCTTGAAAGACATTAGAACTGGCAATTAAGCCTGCATTGAACAAGCTATGCTAATATTGATAGCTTATAAAAGTTTTATTTTTACAGGTGGCTCACACCTGTAATCTTAGCTACTTAGGAGGCTGATCTGAGTATCACAGTTCAAAGCCAGCCCAGACATTAAAAAGTCCATGAGACTCTTATCTCCAGTTAATCACCAGAAAACTGGAAGTGGCAAAGGGTAGAGCAGTAGTCTTGAGCTGAAGTGCTCAGGGACAGTGTCCAGGTCAAGGTGTAGGGCAGTAGCCTTAAGCTGAAGAGCTCAGGGAATACACCCAGGCCCAGAGTTCAAGCTCCACAACCAACAAAAAATAAAAAAAAATTTTTAAAGGTTTATTTTTTGTGAATGTTGTCCTTAGAACTGTTTTCCAAGGAGAGTTGGGGCTGGACATAGTGGGTAGTGCAAGGCCAGGGGTGCTGGAAGTGGTGAGAAATTTGAGTCACTCCCGGAATTTGTAGAATGTGGCCACCTACTGTTTTGAACAGGGAATAGATTTGGCATCCAGTTGAGGGTGAACCAAAGATGAGCTCACTTAAATATTGCACAGAGCAGTAGCTTTATGGATTTTATTTAGAATTAGCCTCAAAGAGCCTTACTGTACCTAGCAGATATCTTATCTGGGATATGATTATGAAGGGAGTCATGATTTTTTATAGCACTTAAAAGCAGTCTGTACTCAGACTGAGTCTTTTGTCTTCCCTTAGAATTTAATTTTATTATGTTTGCTAGTCCTGGCACTTGAACTCAAGGCCTGAGCACTGTCCTTGGACACTTTGCTCAAGGCTAGTGCTCTGCCACTTGAGCCACAGCATCACCTCAGCTTTTTTCCATGTATGTGGTACGGAGGAATCAAACCTAGGGCTTCATGCATGCTAGACAAGCACTCTACCACTTGGCTATGCTCCTGGCCCTTCCCTTAGTATTTTACCAATATAAAGCAAAAGTAAATTTTCATATTGAGTTAATGTCTTGTTGGGTAAAGGGAAAAGGATTAGTTTGTAAATTTCTATGTTGATCTGATTTTTGTTTTAATTGCAGGTTCCAGGCTTTTAGTTCAGGGCCTAGGCACTGTCCCTAACCTCTTTTTGCTCAAGGTTACCACTCTACCACTTGAGCTACAGTATCACTTCCAGCTTTATCTGTTATTAATTGGAGATAGAACCTCATGGACTTCAGCTAGGGATATAGGCATGAGCCACCAATGCCTGGCTAGTCAACAAAAAATGATGTCTGAAGAAAAATAGAGCCAGAAAGAATCCATTAGATTTAGACCTTTACTTTACTGATCATAATTGGAATTGGGCAGGTCCTAGTTGTTGAATTCTTTATAGGTTTTGTAGTTTGCCTTTCTTTCTTTCTGTAGGGCAGAAACAGGTATGCTCTTGGGTTCTGTGGAAATAAAAACCATTATAAGTTGAAAATTTTAAATACAAAATATATTTTTATTTTGTTTATTTTTTTGCCAGTCCTGGGCCTTGAACTCAGGGCCTAGGCACTGTCCTTGGGCTTTCTCAAGGCTAGAGCTCTACCACTTGAGCCACAGCACCATTTCTGGCTTTTTTCTATGTATGTGGTGCTGAGGAATCAAACCTTGGTCTTCGTGCATGCTAGGCAAGCATTCTACCAGTAGGCTAAACCCCCGGCCCCACAAATACAAAATATATTTAATACACCTAGCATACTAAACGTCATAGCTAAGCAGTCTTGTCAGTTCCGAACTTGAACTCAGGGCTTTAAGTTCTTGTGTGGCCTTTTCACTTAAAGCTATGCCATGAGCCATACCTCCATTTCTAGATTTTTGCTGGTTAACTGGAGGTGAGAGTCTCCCTGATTTGCCTGATCCACCTGGCTTCCAAGATCCTTAGACTTTAATCTCCTGTAGTCAGATTACAGGTGTGAATTACCAGTGCTTGGCTTTAGTTTAGGCAGCCTTTTATTTGCTCAGAAAATATTTGCTTGTAGTTGGATAGAGTCATCTAGTACACAGTCTATTTAGGAACATTGAACATGTTTAGTAATTTGAGTCCTGTAATGAAAATGAAAATGGCATGGTGCTATTGGTACACTTTCACACCATCATGAAGTCAAAATATTGGAAATGGAGTCATAGTCATTTGGGTACCATGTATAATAAATGAGGTTAAAAATTTTCAGTTTGGTTATATCTGTTATCTAGTATCAGTACATTTTAAGACTTTGATCAGTCATTGCTTTTGTGATGATTTTAATACATTCTTTTGAAATTTTGAATGACAACATGCCTAGACTAAATACAAGGTAAGAAGCAAAAAGATTTAAAGAATCATTATTTGATTAGTGAATTGGTGCTTGTTTAATATTGCCTGACAATTTTCCTCTTTAATGTGTGGTATGATTTTCTTTTATTTCCAGCACTAAATCTGTTAGACATGACATTAGACTTGAATTAAATGCCTCATTGTCAGATTTTGAGAACAGTAAAAAGATTTTTCTTCATTCAAGCAAAGAGAAGATGAGAAGGTAAATACTGATACAGTCCTTTAAAATTGTTTAAAAATTGTTATAAAGATGAGTAAAAGTCTTCCCACTTCCTTATGAATGGTATAATATCATTCCTTCTGATGGAAGCTTAGAATTCCATTGTGTATATATATACAACATTTACTTGATCTGTTTATTTGCTGAGGGGCATCTGGGTTGATTCTACATCTTGGCTATAGTAAACAATGCTACAAGAGACAAGGATGTGCTGCTAACTTCATTGTGACCTTGTTTGTGGTCTATTGGATAAATACCCAGGAGTAGAATTGCTGGGTCTTAGGGAAGCTCTGTGTTTAGGCTTTTGAGGAACCTCCATACTGCTTTGCAGTGGTTGAACAAGTTTACATTCATACCAATAGTGTAATAGAGTCCCTTTTGCTTCCATCTCTTTTAGCATCTGTTTTTGTTAATTTCTTACTAATGGCCTTTCTATCTGGGGTGAGGTAGAATCTCACTTGTTTTGATTTGCATGTCTTTTATGGTCAGAGGTGCTGAACACTTTTTTCATGTGTCTATCAACCATTCTTCTTCTGAGAAGTCTCTCTTTTAAATCTTCAGTCCTTTTAATTGGATTGTTGTTTCTCTGAGGGTTATTTGGTTTTTTTTGGGGGGGGTTAATATATTACATGGTTTCCCTCATGCGAATGTACCCATAAATCTACAAATAAACACACTAGATGGTAGACTCTAGACATTCACAGAACGAGTTCAAAGGTTATTCTTAGAAGATGGTCACAAAAGGCTCAACAGCTATGTGCATATAATCATATAAAATCATGCTTACTGAAATGAACTCCTTTGTCTCTGTTTATTATTTCTGTACCTTTTGTAATGGTCAGGAGAAACACAGAAATGGTGGGAGAAAGGTGAACAAATGTAGCAGTGATACTAGACACTGTGTTGAAAATGACCTATAACAACTGGGGGGATTGGGAAGGAAAATCTGGGAGACAACGAGGGAAGAGGTGACACTGTACTCATTGACTTCTGTAACTAACCCCTCTGTATATCACCTTTACAATAACTGAAGGATGATGTACAGAGGAATTACAGTTACATATTGCTACAACATGATTGGAGAACTGAGATTTCAACAAAAGGTCCTTCCCTTCAAAGCAGGTATCTGGCTAGAGTTTAGATTTATAACTAGGCTATTTTTTAAAGAAAATTATGTTTACACAAAAGTCATGATAGAGAGGGAACAGACTATGCATGCTCTGAGAGTTATCTGAGACCAGAGGAGCAAGCTTCTTTGAAGGGACAGCTAAGGTGAGCTTGCAGGGTAAGTCACTATTTGATTCAGAAGCTGGGAAAGGGGTCAGGAAGGAGGGAAAGGGAATAAGATGGAGGAATTGAGTTTGTTCAGAGTGCACTGTGAGCATTATGAAAATATCACAATGAAACCATTCTCGGATTACAACTGTGGAGAATAGCAGAAACAGGCTGACATGACCAGAGTCCAGTGAATTCATGGAATCACAGGTATGGTGCTGGCTATGAGGATCTGAGTGATAGAACACAAGAGATGGCATAAGAAGCTAGTGGGTAAGAGCTAAAAGTGTTGTGCCATGGCATTTGAATAGCACCCTGTACTCTTGCCAAGCCACTGGAAAAGATTTTTAGCAAAGGAGAAACAGTGTAGCTGGATGTTAAGTGGGACCCGAGACAAGAGGCCAGAGGAAGTCTGTGGTAAGCAGGGAGAGACCCTGATCACTATTAGAAGTAGCATAGGGACGATTAAGGCTATGGAAATGAAATTCACTGCTAGCGGGGTGGAAGGAGCAGGGAGAAGGGGAAGAGAAGAGAGGGTTGAATAAGAAACAGTACTAGAGGGGGTGAATATGATGAAAGTACATTATACATGTGTGGCAACGTCATGATGAAATCCTTTACAATGACAGTTTAGCAAACATCAATTAAAAAGTTTTTACCTGTCTCTGAGAAAGTGGGGAGGGGAGGAGAAAAGGAGAGATACAGCCAGTTTTAGGTATTTAAGTTGATAGAATTAGTATGGCATGGCTGAAGGAAGAGTCCAGAGAGTTACTGGTAGTATGCTAGGAGGTACAATAGGGTAAAAGTCTGAGGAGGGGAAGATAAGAATTTTTGTTTGTTGAATTTGAATGTCAGCAGGGTTTTGGTAGAAAAAGAGATTGCCACTTTGATTACAGAGGAATATCTAATTTGGAAACATGGGGTGAGAGGTGTCAGAGCACAAAGTCTATTGAAGTAGTGGATGACTGTAATGGGGGAAGGGACAGTAGAGAAGATACAATATAATTCAAGGCACAAGCAGCTAGGAAGAAGTTGGGAGCAAGGAAAAGTGAGGGCTATAAGAAAATCAAATACAAGCAGCATAGAGAGCAGGGAGTAGATTCCTCAGGAATATTATGATATTGTGAATACAATATATAGTCCATATTATGCTGTTACAGTATTATTCCAGAGTATTATAGTTGGATATCTGTATTCAGGAAAACCTAAATGTCACTGATATCATTAAAGATGACTATTTCTTTTTCTGGCATGATTATGAAAGAAGCCCTGTGGCAGAAAGGTAGGAAGTGAAAGATTGGGATATCAATTGAAAAGAAGGAGAATGTGAAGGTATGAAGTATGTTTCCGAGTATGCTTAGAGTAAAGTGAAATGAGGATGACACTGGGCCAGATTTCAGTGTGTTTGTGTGTATTACAAATGAATTCATCATGGAGAAAGAGTAAGAGGTCTTGAAAATACATTATGGCTATATCTATTTTCTTCTGTCTCATGCTTTTATTGGTTAGTAATTTATGCAGGGTTCAACCAGACATTTCTGCCTGTAAGACATTAACAGGTAATTTAGTAGTTTTGGGCTTTGGCTGTCCCAAGTCAGGAGGGTACAAGACAAGACATCATATGTCTAGAAGCCTTGTAGGAATGATGGGAAGTCTAATTTTCATCTTTGTGACTATGCCTTTTAAGCAGTTTTAATGGGTTACTTATCCATTTCCCTCTTCCTCCTACTGCCAGTCAGCTGTTTTACACATGGTTTGTTTTTTGTTGTTTTGCTTTTAAACTGCTTAACGTAACAGTTTCATTAATGTTAGAGACATTATGCATGTGTATAAGTGTTTTGAATATTTGCTGTTGCAATTTTTTAAACTACTCCTATTTTTCTTTAGTATAATAGGGTTATTAAAACTTTAGCTTATGAATTCTAATATTCTTGATGAAGTTGTAACTGGAACTTTAGACTATAGGCCCAAGTTTAGGATCCTGAATTTAAATCCTAATACCACCAAAAAAAACACCCTAAAACACAAAAAGCAAGAGTGAACAAGTTGCAATGAAGGTCAGAGAAATGATATTTAATTAGTCATTCCCATGCAGTGGCAAGAGGCAAAATAAGTACTTCAGTCAATCTTTAGTGTAGAGATTATTCATTAAAGAAAGAATTGGAGCAAGGGGTGAAAGATGGGTATAATTATTAGACAGTTCCAGGTAAAGTATGGCTGCTTGATCACTATCTCCATCCTGGTTGTGAGGGGACTCCAGAGAAGTAGTTATCCTTGCCATCATTTGTCATTGGGTTAGAATGTAAGTAAACTAGTGTTGCCTGAGTGGTGATTTGTCTTGTTGTATCCTACAGAGGTTCTGCTGTTTCTTTTCTTGGAGGTTGTCTTTTTTCACCTTTCCTTTTCTTGTTGCAAGGATGATATGAGTTGGGTTCCAGAGTAAGGGAATGTCTCGGACTAAAGAACACAGTTCAGAAATGGAGACGGGGATACCAAAGTTCTGTCCTGTTTTCAGTCCATTAATGAACTCAAAGAGTCAGTTTTCAGTCAAGCAACTTCTAAGGACTTGTTAACAAAATATCCTTTATGATACATGTGTAATACACCAGTGTGTTTGTCTTGAAGGTTTGTACTTTCCCAAGTGATGCCATCATTTTTTTTTCTGTGTATCTGAGTGTGACAGATGATGGCTTAGTAGTTTTCAGGGTAGTTTTCAGTTTACCTGGGTAGAAGTACAGGTGAATTTTGCCCTGGTTTCCCACAAATGAAGGCTTTTCAGGACTGATTGAGTCTTGGAAGTTCTAAGAGAGTAGAACAAGGGATTCATAGTGCTTTGAAAGATGTAACCAAGTTTCCTTCCGGTCAGTTCGTGTTATCTCGAGACAACTTTGTACAGACCAAAGATCCAAGGACTTAGTGCGAACTAAGAACCTCAACCCAGATTTCCTTCAGCCTCAGAGAATCACTTTTAACTTCACTTTTAAAATCAGATTGGTCTGTCCCTGATTGGTTTAAGTAGCATTATTAATCAAGTAGACTTCTTGAGCAGATGACAAAGTCACAACATACTTTTTAATCATTGTTGCCCATTGAAAACTGTAAGATTAGATGTATCCCCAAAGCCTATTATTGTTTTTAGTGCCATTATTCTTCAATTTTTTCTTATTTCCTTCCATATATATGTATATATATAGATGTACATATATCGGGTATATATGTGATATACATATATTGTGTATTTATGTATATCTATAAATGTATATAGATTCTGCGTAGTGTTTATATATAATACATATTAATAAATGACTTTTTCTTTTTTATTGTAATTAATAGAAGGGTTACATTATATTCACCAGATAGAAGATACATTTAATAATCATTGCTACCCCTTCTCATAATTTTGTCTCCATTTCCCTCCCCACCCCTTCTCCTCATCTTGTTTTTCCCCTTCCCTATCCTATTTCAGATAAACAAACATATATGCAATATATCAGATAACAAGGTAAAATGAGAAATAACATAACACATTAAGAACAACAGTCACACCTTATATGGCTCTTGTTTCTATATCTTGGAGATAAGTGACCTTTTTTAAATTAAAAGCTGGAACAAGTGTTTGAATTCAGATTCTCACACTTGCTCATCTGGTGCTCTACTACTAGAACTTTGCCACCTCTTCTTTTTTGCTTTAGATATTTTTCAGGTGCGGTGTTGAGGTTTTGCCCTGTGCTGTCTACAGACTGCAACCTTCCTACCTATCCCTCCCACATAGCTGGAATAATGAGTGTGAGCCACCACATCTAGTCACCATACTACACTTGTTCTTTGACTTTTCATGTAATGTTTAAAATAAGCCTATCAATTTATTGATTAGAGCTGTGTTCAGTAGACGTCTATCATTTGAGGAAAAATTGATGCTGAATGATACTGATATTTTTAAATTAAAGAACTTTTAATCATATCATTTTGTAGCTTATTAGGTTTATCTCTGACTATTTTGTGAGATTTTAATAATGCTGTTTTAACAATATTGTTTTATAATTTAATGCAAATTTTATATACATTTATAGATTGTTAACAAATTTGTTAAGTAAATTTATGATTTATTAACCCAGACTTTCACTAATAACATGAAAAATAAATGTATTTTGTGTTTTGGCCTAGCCTAGTATCCTGTGACTTTGTTTTATCTTTTTATCACTTCTAGTAATTTTTTTTTTTTGCCAGTCCTGGGCTTGAGCTCAGGGCCTGAGCACTGTCTTTGGACTTTCTCAAGGCTAGAGCTCTACCACTTGAGCCTCAGCACCACTTCCAGCTTTTTTTCTATGTATGTGGTACTGAAGAATCAAACCTGGGTCGTCGTGCATGCTAGGCAAGCACTCTACCACTAGGCCAAACTCCCGGCCCCCCACTTCTAGTAATTTTAATAGATATTTTTATGAAAATTATATTATTTGTGAATGAATTCCCTTTACTATTTCTTTACCCATCTCTGTGGCTTTTATTTGTAGTTCTTGGCTGACTGCCCAGACTAACTCCTTGTAATCCTTTTGAGTTTGAAGTGATGCAAGTAGATGTCCTTGCTTTGTTTCTGATCTTAGAGGCACTATGTCAAGGGTTTTGCTGTTATGTTTATGTAAACTGTAGGTCTCTGGGTATGTATTTTATCAGTTTACAGAAGACCCCTTCTCATCCTTTAGGTTGTTGTTATAAGTAGAAGTAAGGTTTTGTTAATATTTTCATATGTATTAAGATGATTCCATAGTTTTTCTTCTCTTAAAAATAGGAGCTTAATTCATTAAAGTCTACTTTGCTTTGATGTAGTGTCTTTTATTTGTAGGTGGATTACATCTGCAAATATCTTCTGGGTAGAAATGTAGATCATTGATTTTAACAAATTGTCTTCCTCTTCCTCCCACTTGAGCACTTTAAAATTTTTTAAAAAGAATTTATTACAACAGTGATGTATAGAGGGGTTACCGTTACGTTCGTAAAATAGTGAATATATTGAACATTGTAGTTGAGTCATGCCCCCAGTCTTTTTGATTTACTTGGTTTCCCTAGGCAGGCTTCAGAAGACATCTTCCTACCTCTATCTACCATCTGGTTTGGATTATAGGTTAATATTAACACATTTGGTTTGTTGTTGAGATATGGTCTCTCTTTAACATTTGCCTAGACTGGCCTTTAGCCACAATCCTGTCTCTGCAGAGTAACTGTAATTCGTTTCTTCTTTTTTTGTATAAGCACCTAAACTAAAACAAATTTCTTTTTCTAAGTAGGCTTTAGTTGTATCTTTATTACTTTGATATGTTTTCACTATCAGTTGGACTACTTGTAATTCTACAACTTGATTTCTACATATGGAGTTTTTACAAGTATTGACTTGTGGTTTAATTATGTTGTCATCTGAGAGCATGAACTGTAAGATTTCTCTCCTTTGATGCATTCAGAGACTTACTTTGGGCAGACTGTGTTCTCCCTTGATAAATAATCCACATGCATTTGAAAATAATATGTAGTCTACCATTTCCAGATATATGGTCTATAAATATCAACTAGGTATGGTTTATTGATAGTGTTTTTTGTGGATTTGGTATCTGTACTTTTTTGGGGGTGAAGGTAGGAAGCTTGGGGTTGAACTTAAGCTCTTGTACTTAGTAACCACTCTACCATTTGAGTTATACCTCCACCCCTTTTTTCTCTCTCTTTTGAACAACATGTCACATTTATGACCAAACTAGCCTGGACCTCAGTTCTCTTATTTATGTTTATTCTCACTATAACTAGGATAATAGGCATGAACCACTGTGCTCAGATTTTACTGTTCAAGATGGAGAGCTTTTGAGTTTTTGCCTAGGCTGGCCTTGAATCTCAGTCTTCCTAATGTTTGCCTCCCGAGTAGTAAGGGTTACAAATCTGGTACTGAATGACATCTTTTGAGGGTTAAATTCTTCAGTGTTGACAACAGACCTACTTTTCTCTCTGTCCCTAGCAGTGTTTGTTTCAAAATGCATTATGAAGCTGTATAAGGTGTCTTGCTTGTTTGGAGAGATTGCCTGTTAATTATTAGGAAATGATGTTAGTTTATTTATATGAGGAATATTTGTCTTACAACCACTTTGATATGGCTTTCTTGTTAGTGTTTGCATAATTTTATTGCAAATTGAATATGTCTTCATCCTTTTCAAAAGTTGCTTCAAATGACATGAATTTAAATCTTTTTCTTATTTTCATTTATTTGTTATTTTTGTAGCATTAGAGATTAAACCAGGATCTCAAGCCTGCTAGACTGGTGTTATACTACTGAGCTATATTCCCAGCTCTCATTATTGTTTTTCATTTACCCATTATTCATTGTTTAATTGAAGTATCTAGTCTTTTCACATATAATTATTATTTTTATTCACACTCACATTTATTTTATTACATAGTAAGATATTGAGCACTATCAAACACATGAATGCATTTGTATATGCACCCAAGCAAATAGATCATTTCACAATTCCTGGTCTACTTCTTATTTTATTCTGCTTTCAAAATTCTCATTGTCTATTATTTTTCTTACTTTAAAAAATTTATTGTCAGCGTGATGGATAAAAGGGTTATAGTTACATTTGTAAGGTATTGGGTACATTACTTCTTGAACATTGATACCCCTTCCCATGATTTTCTTCCACTTTCTCTCCCCTTACCCCTTCCCAATCATTATGAAATTTGTTATTAGATCCACAGTTTTTCTGGCTGCAGTTATCTGTACAGCATGAGAGTAGTTGGCCCAGGAGAGAGTGTTTACAGAGTTGTGAGATCTTCTAGCTGGTGGAAAGACAGCCTTTCTCTAAATGGGGAAAGGATCACACATGCAAAAGGAACAATTGTCTTTGCACAAGGAAGAAAAAGATACTAAATTATTCTCTATTACAACTCTTTGATCAGAGAACGAATCAAGTATTGCTGTGAGCAGCTGCGTGCTCTGTTACCATATGAGCAGGGGAGAAAGAATGATATGGCATCAGTTATTGAGGCAACAGTTGATTATGTGAAATATGTCCGCGACAGGATCCCTCCAGCTGTTATGCGCAAGGTATCCATTCTCAGAGTCTTGGATTGTACTTTTGTAGACAACACTTTCATGCTCTAATTTTATTTATTTGTTTTTTAGTAATCACAAATGTGCCTCTGTACACATGTGAAAATATCTATGCATAACTGCATCTGTTTATATCTGCAATCTGTTTTCTAGATTTCAGAAGCCATTAAGAACAATAAGAAGTATTGGAAGAAACCAAAGGCTGTCCAGCTTTGCCTCCAAGGCCCAGTCACATCTCAAAGGTATTTAGGATCCAAAGTGTGCTTGTTGTTTGCGTCTGAGTCTGCTGCTAGAGGTATAGCTTAGAGCAAATCCACATGAAAGTGCATGCATTTGTTACAGACCAGTGTACCTTTCTCTTTGCCAATGTTTACTTGTAAATTACAGTGATAGACATACATAATTTTCTCAGGCTTGTAGTCCTTTCATCATATGACTCCTTTTTTTATTCCTGAGGATGTTAAAGTGGTGCTTTGTGGTTGTAATGATGGCACCAATGCAGCAGGTTATGATGAATCTCAAAGTTCCTCTATCCTAGAGGTCAGAGGCTCTGGAGTTCAATTTTAGTTAGCTGTCCTTAACCTCATTGGTGCAAAATGACTACTTACTTGGATTAATAGGATGATGTGAATAAAAGGAACCTACAGAGAAAGACCTAGTCATTCATAAAAAGAATTATTAAGGTCTTCTTCTACTTATTCTAGTACATAATTATCCAAAATTGTGGCTCTCAGGGTTTTTAGAATAGAAGAACATTTGAACGCAGCAATGTTATGTTGTTTTCCTGGAGAAATGTGCTAAGTGATATTTTTTGTCCTTTTAAGGAACAGTACTGTGTTGACAAGCAAGTACTCACCTGTGAGAGAGATCCAGTTAGTGGCAGATAAGTGTTTGGATGTATATTCTGAGCCTGCGGCTGGGGGATCCTTGGATGAATCTATGAGAGGTGAGCCTTACCTAACACTTTTGCCTCTCATGGAACACTTGAGGCTGCAGAGACACCTCGTGTATCTCTGGGCCCCTGTGAACTTAGTGCCATAACAAGGGAATCAAGTATAGTTGGAAATCCACATTAGGATCTCAATATATAGCACAGATTGGCCTGAAAATTGATGTGTAGCTCACATTGGCCTTGAACTCAGATCTTTCAGATGCAGCATATTCTTTTTCTTCATACAAAGTGCAGGCAATCCTTACAGTTTCTCTACTAGATTTATCTTCAGAATGCTTAACAGTTACTATGATTTATTTATTGTCTCTATTCTCCTTCTAGAATGTGACTCCCTTCAGGAGGTTAGGAGTTTCCTTGTCACTTGTTTGTTTATTGCTGTACTTCTAGCACTAGAGCGATGACCAAGCATATAGCAGGTACCTCAGCAATGTGGTATTCATGTTCCATCAGTGAATACAAACATTCATTGTAGAACACGTGTTTATTCACTATGAGGAATCTTTGTTATGTATGTTGTATAAGCCTAGGCATGGCCTTGTGCCTAGAGAAATAAGAAGACAGGACTGTGCACTGATGGTTCATTCCTATAATTCTCACTATTTGGAAGACTGAAATAGGGAGGAATGTCATCTGAGGCCAGCCCGGCCAAAAGGTTTTAAAAGACCTCTTCTTAACTAAAACCCACATGCTGTCGCATGCACTTCTCATTCTAACTTCATGAAAAGTATAAGCAGGCAGATAGAAGTGTAGGTGCATATGGTCATATAGGATGAGGCTAAGGGAAATGAACCCCAGGATATAGAAACAAGAGGTTTATCTTTATGATTGTTGTTCTTAAGGTATTATGTGAAGTTATTTCTTTTCTTTCCCCCTTATGGTTTATCTCATGTTAATACTGTACTTGAATTTTTATCTGGTATATTATATATAAGTTTATTTGAAATAGGGAAGGGAAGGTGAAAACAGATGATTGGGAAGGGTGGGGGGAGAGAAATTGGGAGAAAAACATTAGACGGGATAGCAGTATTCACGAAGTAATGTACCCACAACCTGATGAAGGTAACTGTAACCCTTCTATATGTTACTCCAACAATGAAATACCATTAAAAAAAGATTGGTAGCAGAAAGACTCACAGATGCAAACATGTGGCTCTTCCATCAGGGTAAGTGCATAGCAGAGGTCCCATGTGCATGGATCGGAACATAGTAGGAATCATGGGAACATGAAGTTCCTAAGGTTGATATCTAAAGTTGGAAGAGAAAGGGACAAAATAGAATACAGCTGTCTTTGTTCATCTAGTCAAGTAGACGCTGGGGAAATTTATTCATTGGTATAGATTCTTATCTGGACTTAGGAGTAAGAGGAGACTAGGAACAAAAGTTTCCAGGAGCCATAATTGGACTACTTAGCATAGATCTATAGCTGAATGTTACATAGGATACCTAAATCTTCCCAGATTAAATAAGGAAGAAGTCGGGTTGCAGTCATGTGCCTGTTAAATTATTTCTTCTATATGTACACTGTCTACGTGCCACAGTAACACTGTTTCCATGACAGTAAGTTTACATCCCATTTTCCAGTAGACTACTCTCAGACCCACATAGATATAGTAGGACTATAGACTTAGTAGAAGACCCAGAAGGCCAGTGAATGAAACCGTCAATTCAATTTTATATATAATTTGCTGCTTAAAAGCCACATTAATCCTTTTCTGACTGGCTAAACTCATTACTATTCATTTTGTATATATTTTCTTCAAGTCATCTTCCAAGTATGTTTTTCCTCCAGTATTCATGTGTGCAATACTATTATACAGTCCTCATCACCACGTTAATGGCTTTAAACAACAAATGACTTTTATAATAATTTCCTTAGTCATTGTCTTGTTGCTACATTTATCTTTTACAGTTTGACATCAGAGAGATTTCATATGCCATGTATTGGAAGGAAAGATCTTTTAGTTACTGTATGAAATATAAATGTATAATGATATAATTTACTTAATGATGGAAAATCTGCCAAATTTTATTCATGGCTGAATGGAATTGTTCTTTTCTGCATACTTCTTTGCTTTTTAGGGATGGCCAGTTACAGTTTTGATGGAAACCAAGTATACACATACACACCCAGAAACACATCAAAATACTCAGAGAGAGATGATACTGGAGCACTAATGTATCATGTATATATTGCATTAAGTGTTATCCATCAGTGTTTGAGTATAACAGTGGAAAAAGTGTGAACTGTGAGGAAGTAAAATGGAGGACAATTTATTTACAATACAGTAGTTCAGAGCTACAGATTGCTACTCAGAGCTGACAGATACTTGTTTTCTTTATTACAGGTCAGTCAAGCTCCACTTCAGAGAATACTATTGGTGATCTGTATAAAACTCGAATTCCCAGTGCAGCCCTCTCCCTTAATTCTTTCCATGCTGTCAAATACTATTCTAAAGTTATCCTTTCCTATAATTCAGCTGCTGTAACAAATCAGAACATTGACATTCATTTGCCATCAGCCATGCCCAAAGTCTCAAAGTTTCTTCCCCAGCAGTGCAATTCCATGCTGGGACAGACATGCACAGGACAACCCAACTGCTTGGTAAGTTTTTGGAGGGCCATGGGTCAGATTGAACTCTCTTCCCCATCTCCTGGCCTGTACTTTATTGTTATTAATGTGATTGCAAAGCTGTTAAACTGGGACATGAAAGCTGAGACCATTTCTAAGGTACTTAGCATGGTGGGTGGACACCAGGTACTACTAACTCAGTTTACCTCTTGTCTCCATGTTTCATATCCTGCATATGGCTCAGCTTGTTTGGAAAGACCTTTCCAGATGGAGCCTGATTTCCTCTGAAGCTGACAGCTCCTTATCTTGGATCCCTTCTTCCAGCCAGAATTACTAGGATGCCCAATCCCACTTCCCCACCCACCTTCTGCTTTCTCCGGCTGACAGCAGTCATTCTTACCACATCCAAACCTGTCTACCAAGTATAGCATAGGTGATTGTTGAGCACCTATTACGTTCTGGGAGTGTGCTCATCCATTACTCTAAGAATACAAACATGATCTATGATCTCGTAAAGTGTCATGATGATGCAAAGAAGCAGGCTAGTTGGAGTCTCAAGAAAGTTGGAGACTGCTTATTTCTGGAGCAGTACTGTCTAAGCCAAGATCTAAAGACAAAGAATTAGCCAAACAAGGGGTTCAGAGTAATGCATGAGAGTAAGAGCATGCCACACAGGTGATCAGCATGTGCAGACTGTGCCCATGTATACATGTTAGATGAACTGCCTGGGTTAAGTGAAAAATTCAGACCAGGTTGGGCTGCTCAGAATACACTTCACATAGTTGCCAGTAGTGGATTTGGATGTTATAATAGCTAACGTATTTGAGCACTCCATAAGCATTATATACTTTTCATACTTAATTTACGTGATCTAGGGAGTCTCTGATGCAGACCTTTGAGGATAGTTTCTGTTGTTTTTTTCCACCTGACATCTGAAATCAAGAGTAACAGTGACATTCCAAAAAACTTATGAGAAAAATATTCCAAAGAGAATTAAAAGAAATATTAGAACATGAGGTACTTTCAGATTTATTCCATTAGTATTTCAAGAACAGTATAAATGAGAGAAAGTTACAACATTGATTATTTGATCGATGGACTAAGGAGTCCAGCTATGCTGCCCAGTCTGGTGGTGACCGCCTGGGCTCAGGGAGTCGACCTGCTCTGTCCTGAGTAGTGGGGAAATAGGCATGCATCACACAACCTGGCCTATTTGTTTTAGTTGTTGACACAATTATTCTGTATGTGTTTGTTGCAGAATTATTGTTTAAATAAAAAAATTTTTAATCTGTAGATTTAGTAAACACAGCAAAATAACTCACTGTCAGATTAGGACATAGAAAATACAGGTACTATTCAATTAATGTGTTTTTCTCCTTCCCTGCAGCAGCAGTATTGGGCATATTAACAGCACATGTTTGAAATTACAGTAGACCACCCACGGGCGCAATTGGACGATACAGAAGAGAGGAAGGAAGAATGGTTTTGAAACCCACATCCAGAGACTAGTTTCAAAAGAGTTGGCACTGTCTGACTTGAACTAAATGTCCAAAAGCTTTTGCAGATAGGTAGAACGAGAGGAAAAATGTAGTTACATTTTTATTCATCAACATATTTGGACCGCTCCCAGCTAGAAAGCCATAGGGATGTGTGACCTTTTTCTCCTCTAAAAAAAGATTCCATTTATGAAAAATTCACAATAGAAGGGACATTCCTGTGAACTTAATGACAGGATAAGTTTGGGAAGCTGAATTGATATTCCCATGTCACTGCACAGATAGTACAACTTATTTTTACTATCTTTGAAATACTGTCATTTATTTTTCAGGTGATGTCTTTAGATTTGACATTTTGAAGTTTCCTTCTTTATTCATCACCCAAACTACAATATCTAGAAAGATGCTCAGAGGGGTTTGCCTCGTCACTCCCTAACTAATGAATAAACTGATGGGTTTGTTCTGGCATTTTACAATCCTTTCAGTGAAATGTTAGCTAATAGAAAAAAATTATTTCTGGATCTTTAGTCACAAACTAACATGTCTGTGCCTTCTTGGTTTTTTATCTCTTTTTTCCTATGGGCACTAGAAAAATAACTATTGAACAAGGAAAGAAAATTGCCTGTTTTATATTTCACCAAAATGTTCTTATGCAGGAGTTTTACTATTCAGAGTTGATTCTGAAAATCCACTTTTTGCTTTGTTTAATAAATTCATGTTTCCACTTTTAAAAGCATTGTGTAAGGAATTTGATTTTACTAGAGTTTTGAGAATTTTTAATAATTTCTTTAAGCGTAATGTTCATGTTAAATTGCATTAATTTTCTTCAAGGATGACAAGGGAATTAGTGAATGTCTGGCAGTCTCAGCAAAGGAACTAGAAGTTTCCAACTAAGGTTCTGTGCTTATTATTACAAATGGGTGCTCCATTGCCTGTCTGTAACTACTGTCCTCCATTGTTTCTGGGGCTTTTACTTTGATAGGATTTTTCACTGGATCTCCAAGTGGAACACATGTAGTCAGAAATTCTTGAATGGAAGACCTACAGAATAGGATTTCCTAGAACAATCTGTCTACTGGTGCTCTCTCAATCACCTTTGATCCCCTAGAATGTGGGGAGGAACCTACCTGATCCATTGTTTGTTAAAACTTTTTAATTTTCTTGGTGGCAGTCTTAGGTCTTGCACTGGTGGGGTAGGTATTGTCCCTTAGCTTTTTCACTCAGGGATGGCGCTACACTACTTGAGCCACAATAGCAATACCTTGGCCTTTTGGAAGTTAGTTGGAGATAAAAATCTTACAACTTTACCGCCCAGGCTGGCTTCAAACTGATATCCTAAGACCTTAGCCTCCTTTCAGTAGTTAGGAATATCCTCAAGCGCTAAGGCTCTCTCTCCTTTTTCAGTTGGCTGAGGGACTGGAACTCATGGGCTGGGCTCTGTCCCTGACCCAGTTTTGAACTACAGTGTCACTTCCAGTTTTCTGTTGAAGATAAGAGTCTCACAGACATTCCTGCCCACCTGGCTTCGAAGCGTGATCCTCAGTGACTAGGATTACAGCTGTGAGCAACTGGCACCTGGCTTAAAGCTCTATTTTTAAGGCTAATTCCACCATCTAAATTTCACATGTGTTGGAAGTATTTTCTAAAATTGAAATTGCATTTTTAATAAATTATGTCCTTCCAGGTAGTTCAGTTTTTAAGCCAAAGAGGAAAGGTTAGCTGGGCCTCAGGCCATAGAAAATGGACAAGATTTTCTTTGTGAATCACGCTGGCTGGTCAGGAGACCGTGCACTACTACTTTCACAATGAGATTGGTCTAAGATGCATGCTTAGAATCAGTGACAGCTTGTAGCTTTTCACACTAGCTTGTAGCTAGTAGAATTAGTAAGACTTGGTAAGTGATCTGATATGGGTTATGAGGGAGGCCAAAGGAATAAGGGGCCCCTTTGTTCCCAGCTTTGGTAGTTAGGATTGGCATTCAGGGAGAAAGATAGCACTCAGAGCCATGCCCTGGAAAATGACAAGTTTATTGGGAACAGATTTCACTAGAGATGTGGGAGGATATCCTAGGGAATGTACAGTATGGCAGGAGGTCTGGTTAAAATGCTGCCATCAGCATCAAGAATGAAATGGACACATCAGTGACTCAGCAGGACCTTGTACCCTGAGATGCTATTATACCCTATCCTTCAGCATAAGAAGTCACTTGGGCTCCAAATGGCTATGGCATTGCAGATCTCCAGAGTCAATGGTAAGACACAAAGGCCGGGGCACAAGTTGCCAGTGCCGCCCTGTGTTTACCAGGTATTTCTTTAAAAAAATTATTTATTGTAAGAAATCAAGTTTTTCACATTTCTATCATCTAAAAAAAATCAAAACTTTGGTAGAACTTTTTCTAGTCCGATTAAAGAGCCACAACTACTGAAGCAGAGGAGCTTGCACTCTTTGACATGGAACTTTAGTGCCCTGTGTTCCTCCCTTCTGCCTTGTTCATGGGTGACTTGCTTGATCTAGTTTGACTAGAGTTCTAGTTTGACTCTTAAAGGGCAGTTGTGTCCTATAAAGAGGAATCACTTGGGAGTTTGGGAAAAACTTATTAAAATTCAGATTCTCAGGCCAGGCCCTGCAGAGTCTACCAAAATGGTAGACGTGGACGGGCTGGTACCTGGAAATCTGCATTTTAACAAACACTGTTATGGGTTTGCAGATCTAACCCAGTGCACTTAAGCACCGTATAAAAATGGAATAGAATACGAAATTCTTCGTTGACTTCCAAACTTGACAACACCTGTAGATTTATTAAAACCATAAATTTCAGGATTTTCTCCCATGGAGTCTGACTCCATCCTTCTAGAATAGTCAGCCTACTATTGGGATGTTTAGGTAAAGCACAAACAACTCAGTCCTTCCCTAAGTTGAAGGGATCCACTCACCTCCACCCTCCACAAGTTTTCCTGAGGAGGTGTTTTCATACACCGTTTCAGTAAGTCAGATAATTGGTTAGTGTTATACTTGTGAAATTCAGAGGTAAGTAGAGAGTAGGAATATCTCAGGAAACTAGGGTGTAGTCCATTTCATTTATTGTGGTAGAAATTGGTTTATCATGATATAGGTATGGAGGTGCTGTTATTTTCCCATTGTTGAGTGTATGAACTCAGGGTTTCATGCTTGTTGTGCTGTGTGATTCTGTTTAACCCACACCTCTAGTGCTATTTTTCCCCCATTGGTTATTTTTTAGGGTAGAGTCTTACTCTGCATACCTGAGCCCCAGTCTTTTTACTTTTATGGCTCCTGTTATTGCTGGGATTGCAGACGCACACCGTCTGCTTTCATCTGGAGTCAGGTTCAGACTATTCTGTCCAGGCTGGCCTGGCACCATGAGACTCCCAATATCAACCTCTCACAAACCTTGGGATGACAGGCACATACCACTGTACCCAGCTATGAGTTGATAGGTGTCATGTGGAATTTTTTGTCTGGACTGGCTTCTAATCTCGATTTACCTTGTACTCAGCCTCTGAAAGGGCTAGGATACATATATGAACCACTAGCAAGCTGCTGAATACGCTTACAGATTTTTTGTTCTTGTGAAAAGACTCAGATGGTATTGTTTAAAGTAGAGTGTCACTTATGCAAAATTAGGCACATTGAGTATGTCATCTCTCTGAGTGGTCTTCACATAAAGTTTTTGAATACCAGAACTGGAGCTTCCTGGCAGCTTTCTCTATGGAGGAGCCCCAGGCTCTTCCTTAGCTCTCTGCTTTCCTCCCATGTGTCTCCATGCTATATGGAGTAAGGAAGCAGTAAGCCCAGGATCAACCTGGTTAATGAGGTATCAAGAGCTGCTTCTATCACCATGGAAACATGGCACTCTAGTGGAAGACAGAGGCACCCTTATCTCTGCATTTTTCAAGTTGATTTTTTTCCATTCCATTATAATATTTTTCAGAAAACAACGGCCTGGGCACTATCCCTGAACTTCTTTTGCTCAAGGCTAGTACTTTACCACTTGAGCCACATCACCACTTCCAGCCTTTTCTGTTTATGTGGTACTGAGGAGTTGAACCCAGAACTTCATGCATACTAGGCATTAAGCCACATTCCCAACCCTGTTGTTTGTTTGTTTTAGTTTCCTAATGGTGCACTATAATTGAGCTACTTTTTTGTGCTATTTAACTGGTAAAATAATTTTACACACCTTACTACAGGAGACATTCTATAGTTTTTTGTTCCAAGATACTGGAAATTCTACCTTTACCTAGGCTCAGAGACTCAAATGCTAGACAAAAGCCTGTAAGCCTTGGACGGCATTAAGGAAAAGTGATCTCTGAGATAGCAGTTAAGCAGATAGCAGTTACTGGAAAAACAATTTGAATGTGAACCGATTGACTCTATATTACAGGACATCTTAAAGGGTTGATCATAATCTTATGTAACAGAAACTCGAAGGCTCTACTCTGAGTTCACAAATACTGCTTCTCTATCTTGAGACGTGGGAGAATGGATTGAATACAGGGAAAGGAATTCCTTTCCTGACCACCATTGCCCTCACTCTATGAAGAGCAAGCTATGAGTTTCAACATAAATATTATTGCTGGCCACTGAGACTTCCTTGCTCCTTTTAAGAAACCTAGTCACAGGGTTTAACTGGCAGAGTATGTGTTTACACTGCATATCACTATCCATTCTCCCTCCCAAAAATGGAAAACCTACAACAAAGGATGCAGTTAGACACTGCTCTCTTGGGTGGGATTGTGTAGGCAAAGGGCGGTTACAGGGAGATCATGTTGAGGGATTTGCACTTTACAACCTTGGCTTTGTTCCAGTTCAGACTAGCAAAGACACTCCCAGTCTACCCCAACAGAGGATGGCAGAATTCACTCTGTTAAGGAGCCATGTCTGTTTACTGGCCTGCCTCAGCAGAGGTGAATGCGAAGGCACTCATAAAATTGTTTGCTGAGGGTTACATTTATGAAAAGGAGGTACCGAACTGGGTGTTTCATCATAGGTTAACTGCATTAAGAGAAATAGACTTAACGTGTTAAATTTCCACCAGTGGAATTGGCTTTGTGTCATTTGGGTATTTCGTGCAAATGCTAATGAAAGCTCAAGAATACTAATCAGATCCCATTGGCAACCAAATCACTCATGGCAGGCTTCCAGCTGAAAATTATTTCTCACTGTCTACACTTGGATATTCTTCTCTCATGTAAACAAAGAGGCACAGCAATTGCTGCTTGTTTCCTACGAGGCCCAGTCCCACCTCCCCCAACAACTCCCTCATTTCGCTTTAGTTACTCACTTCCAGAATCTTCTCATGAAATAAGTACAGCTTTCTCCTATCATCAGATTGCTGATAAACATGCAAATTCTGCTTGTCCACTGTGTGGCTCTGGGCATACTGGGAGTGGCAGCTTCATGTCTCAGAAAAGGCCTAAGGCAAGTGGTCACAACAGAACCATCTTAGCCTAATTCCACCACCCACAGTGTGGTGGTTAAAGTACCTTCTCTGACCTATTTCCTCTCCTATGAAATGGAGGTCCATATTCACTTGTTTAGATTCTGAGGATTTAAGCTAATTTCAGTCAAGTTTCTGGTATCTAGTAGACCCTCAGATGCCACAACTGCTATAGGATACTACAGTTGTTTCCCCCTTACCCCCAGAGCTATTCTCTAGGAAAAAAGGATTCTCCAGGTCATTTCATTTCACTCTCTCCAACTACGAGGTCCTACCTATCTCATCTCCTTCCCTTTGTAGCTATCTACCCAGCAGAGCACAAATTCGCACCCCGCCCACCATTATCTACAAATCCCACTAAAGACAGGCCACAGACTGTTGCTATGTGAATTCTGTGCATGACTTTGAAATGCTAAGGAACCCACAAAAGGGCTGGTAATACCCATTTCCAGTTCTTTTTTTTCTTCTGCCACCACACCCTCAGCCTCAGGGGTCCATTATGTGAGAGACCTTCATATGATTACTAGCTCCAGTGTTTCTGACCTTATCTGGGAATCATGAGTGACCGTTTCTCTGAGCCTCATTTCTCTTGTCTGTAGAGTTTATATCCAACTTGCAAGTTTGCTTGGAGTAGAGAAATTGTTTTCAACGTGCCATGAAGTATCACGCCTAGCTGGGCAACAGTGAGTCGTGACTATAATTCTAGCTACTCAGGAGACTGAGATCTGAGAATCACAGTTTAAACCCAGCCCAAGCAGAAAGCATTAGCTCCAATTAACCACCAAAAAAGCTGGAATTGGAGCTGTGGTAGAGTCACTAGGGATAGTAACTGGGCCCTAAGTCCAAATCTTACTCTTGAAAAAAAAAAAATCAAAACTTTTCCCATGCCAGAGACTCCATAAGTAAAATTAGTTGCTAAATTAACTTCCCAGTCTACTCAGAAAATTACTCAGATTTATAGATGACATGAGGAAACAGTATTATCATTGGTATCTTTTTATCTCCTGAATATTTTAAAAAGTAATATAAAATTTAAGCAAAGATTGTATAAAATAGAGCACAAATCTCTCTCCTTTTCCTTGGTATCCTGGTATTGGGAAGTAATTACTCATAACAGATTGATATATTTCTTTCTAAATATTCTCTTATGCATATGCTGGATGCAAACATATAAATTATGCATAGGAAGACATTTTTATGTCTAACAAAATGGGAATCATGATTCTACTCCTTTTAATAACTGATGTATTCCATATTTAAAATATCTCAAAATATTTTTAGCTTCCCAATGACAAGGATTTAGGCTCTTCCCATTTTGTTTTAGTTTCACAAATAATATTCCAACTCGTGTCGTAATTGAGTTTTTGCAGTTCCAAAAACGTATCTGTATGGTACACCCTAGTGAAGAAGAATTTTCTGCATCCCCTTTATGTAATAGGAACTGTTTTAGGGAACTCCCTTGCTTCAAGAAGCTTGAGTTCTAGCAGGAATTTTTTGAAATGAATGAATATAAATTACTACATGAACTGGTTATGAAATGCTTATAGATACCCTAAGATGAAATGACCAGGGTTGCGTAGGTGTGCCATTTGCCACAGGGAGGTCAGGGAAGATAGAATGGTGAACTAGCCTGCAGGAAAAAAAAAGAGCAAGAAGCATGGTCACCTGGAAAGGAACATTCTAGATAAAGGAACTGGGACTGGGACTGCAATAGCTCTAGGTACAGTGACCTACCTGAGTATCCATGGATCAACAAAGAGGCAGTGGGTGGCAGGAGACAATGGTTTAGAAGGAGCCTGATGTCAGTTCTGACTGGCTGAAATCATTTTTAAAAAGTATCAATACTGAGGTTTGAAGTACCAATGCTCTAGGCCGGAATGCTGCTTCTGAGCTTTAGTGTTCAAGTCTCATACCCTACCACTTGATTCACAGCTCCACGTTTGTCTTTTTGTTGATCAATTGGTAGTAAGAGGGTAATTGACTTACTGCCCATGCTGACTTTGAATGGAAAGTTTCAGACTTCAGCCTCCTGAGTAGCTAAGATGATAGGTGTGAGCCACCAGTGGCTGCCAGGGCTTTTTGGCATGTAGAAGCCAGGAGACCATAGATTAGAGGACTTGTTTGATCTTGCTAGGATCAGTCTGACCGCTGGATAGAGACTGAAGTAAGCCAGAGAAAAGTAGAGAGATGATTTAGAAGCTAGCAGTACAGGCACCGATGATGATACTTTGGCCATGGATAGTGAAAAGTAATGGTAATAGTTTACGTGGGCTGGTGAAGACACAATCCTGTGTCTAGGAGGCTCAAGAAGAAATGAGAGAAGAGGAAATAGTGTCAGCAAGAACAAATATGTTAATTTGTTATCAAGGGTATCAAGAGGGATTTGTCAAATGTAATGGCCTTTGGGAAGGGCATGGAATTAGAGAAGAGTGTTTTTAGCTTTTTTTTTTTTGTTTTTTTTTTTTTTCCCCCAAAGCTGAGGACTGAACTCAAGGCCTTGTACTTTCCAGGCAAGTGTTCTTCCACTGAACTAAACCTCCACCCAAAGATGAGAGTTTTTAAGGTTGAGGAAACTATGTGTCCCTCTCAATAGAGAGTTATTCTGTGAAGAAAGAAAAATGTATAATGCAGGAAAATAGAGTTTAATTCCTGGAGTTTTGTTCTTTTTTTGCCAGTCCTAGGGCTTGAACTCAGGGTCTGAACACTGACCTTGGGCTTTCTTAAGGCTAGAGCTCTACCACTTGAGTCACAAAACTACTTCCGGCTTTCTTTTTAATGTGGTACCAAGAAATCACCCCAGGTCTTTGTGCATGCTAGGCAAGATCTCTACCACTAAGTCAAACTCCCAGCCCCTGGAGCTTTGTTCTTGAGTGGCTAAGGGGCTGTGGAGTCCAAAGCAAGTGTAGGCAGGAAGCCAGAAACCCAGACTCAGATGAGGACAGAGATGCTGGCAGGAGTAGAAGTGGTGGGGGAGAGGAGAGAGAACTTGGAACTAGTCTAGAATACTACTCTAGAATAACTAGAGTAGTAGAAGACAATTGAGCCAAGAGCTCACTAAAGTAGCTGGTCAGGAGTTTAAGGTAAGGCCAGTTAGCACTGTGGGTTTCTGTTTTGGCTATCTGGCTTCTGGTATTGTACAGATAAAAACTGAAGTGGGGCATCAAGTACTTTTAGCAGGAGAAGCTTAGTATATAGAAACCAAAAGGTGACAAAGGCTCAAGGCCAGGGTGGGGGGTGGTGACACTGGATATTGGACCATTTGTGGCTAGAAAGATCTGCTCCAGTGGATGGAAACTTCGTTGATATCAAAGTAGACAGAAGGATGAAATATAAGGCTGTGATAAGAAAATAAGAGTAGATACAGTGCTTGGAGAGTGCATGTAATAGGTATGTTGGGGGTGTGACTGTTACTGACATGGCTGTGGCTTGCTTCTTGATGACCGATTTGCAGGTGATTGTACAAGGCTATGGAGAGATTTCATCAGCCCACAACAACAAGGCCTCCTTTGTCATGTAACTGTCAGAAACTGAGATTTCCATTCAGGTAGGTATTCCAGATAACAAATACATAAAGCATCTTTTCATTTTTTAAAAAATTTTTAGTGCCAGTTTTACACCGGGCCTGGATGCTGTCCCGGAGCCTTAGTGCTCAAGACTGGTGCTCTACCACTTGGTCTACAGCTCCACTTCCAGGTTTGATGATATTGTGGAGTTTTTTGTTTTTGTTTTTGTTTGTTTTTTGTTATTTTGCTGGTTCATTGTAGGAAAGAGGCTTATGGACTTTCCTACTCAGATTGGCTTTCAACTATGATGCTCCGATACTAGACTCTTGAGTGGCTAGGATTCCAGGTGCCTAGCTTTGTTGAAATGACTGGTAGAATTCTAATGGAATTCTTAGCGCTCCACTCACATTAGCAAGAGGGATCACACTGGACTGGAATAGTGCACAGAGGGAAGGGCAGAATGGGGGGAGATAGGTATGAGTACTGAAAGTAAAGGGATAATCAGCCAGTATCTGTGAACATGAAACAGTTTTGAGGGAGTTAAAAAGTCTTCCCAAGGTAATTACATTTTTATTTTTGCAACAAAAGTAGGCAGAGGGTCCTTATGAAACATTTGCAGACCACTCACCTATTTCCAGTCAATAACACAAGGAGAACCTTGATGTGTTCAAGACACAGAAACAGTAATAGACCCCAATTCATGGATGTAGCGCAGATAGAAAGTTCAGGACTCTGGGGTGAGTGTGAAGTAGTCTGTGTGATGAGAGGGAAGAAAAGAGCCCTTGGGATGATGCAACCTCTTGAGTTGATTTCTAAGCAAGGAGGGTGAAGTTAGCACTTGGAATACACCGGGGGAAAGAAGGTTAATCTAGACACTTCATTGGGACCACTGGCTATTTGGAAGAAAAAAACAACACGTAGAAATCAAGGTGCATCCAGATGTTAACTAATAAGAATAAATTTGCAATATATTATAGATTTAGTATAAAAATCTAAAAACAAAAGTGTACAATTCTTAAAACCTATATACAGGTTTATAAATTTGAAGTGATGGTCTCCTTTGAAGAATGCCTGTAAAACCCAAACCCATGTGTTTAATGCAAGCGCCCCTGCCATCTTTTCAATAAATATGACTGGCAAATGCCTGGTTTCCCTAATATGCAAAGAGCTCTTTGAATCAATAAGAAAAGAATAGACTAGCAACCAGAGGGAAAAGTGCTCAAGGGTCATAGACAGCGTTTCTGGAAGAAGCAATGGAAAAGAAATAAAGATATGCAAAGATGTTTACAATAGTTCTTTAAAAGAATATAGCTATTCTCCACCTGTCAGATTTGACAAAGGTATAAATGAACCCCACATTGGAGAGAGAATCGTGTGTCTGTGTGTGTGTGTGTATGTGTGTGTGTGTGTATGTGTGAGAGAGAGAGAGAGAGAGGCAGACAGACAGACAAAGGAGAGGGAGAGTCTTCAGGGCACAGACTACATGCTGATGGAAATGTCAGTTTATGTCTCCCATTTGTCACTATCCAAGTAGATTTTAGATGTGCAGTCCCTTAATTCCACATTTCCATACCTAGGAATTCATTATGAGTTCAGGACCAGGACTTCCTTCTCCCCTAGAGGTGACATAAGGTCACCAAGATAGCCATTGGTTTTTTTCCCCTCATTACAGCACACTCTGTTCCCAGATTGCTATCAGCTGAACCAGTCTCTAGAGAGATTGTTCCCCTTCCCCTAAAAGGCTATGACTGTCCCATCACTCTTTCCTCTGTTTAATTCATTGGCTACCAGATGCCCATACCTCTTATGTCCCATTCTTATACTATACTACAGCTCTGTTTTATTAGCATTTATTAACTGTGCAAATAAGTTTCACTGTGGTATTACCATGCATGCACATATTATACTTAGACCCAATTCATCTTTTCTATTATCCTTTTTTTCTATTATTCTTCCTTAACTCCCTCTTCTCTCCCATTACGTTTTCAGTGTGCCTCTTTATATTATTTTTATACATTAAAAATGCAATTTAGGACAGGTGCCAATGACTCATATCTGTAATCTCAGCTATTACAGGATCTTAGTCCAAAGGCAAACCGGATACTAAAGTTTGTTGAGATTTTAGCTACAACTAACCAAAAATCTGGAGCAAGGAGAGTATAACTCTTACCTAAAAAAGCTAAGGGACATGTGCCCAGGCCCTGAGTTCAAGCCCCAGGATGGGCACACACAAAAAAGTACTTTCATTTATCCACCTATCTTGTTTGTTTTTCCTATCCCCAGTCCTACTATTACCTCTGTACTCACTCAGGAATATACATGGTCTAGACTCCATATAAGAGAGAGAATATGTGATATTTGTTTGAATCTGGCTTATTTAACAAAATGGTATCTAGTTATATCCAGTTTCCTGTAAATGACACATCACATTCTCTCTATACATTCATTGATGACGGACACCTCATGTGATCATAGCCTGACTATTATGGATAGTGCTATAATAAATAAACATGAATGTGCAGCTACCTCTACTGTTTACTGACTTGCATTGCTTTGGCTATATGCTGGATCATATGGTAATTCGTGATACCATCCATTTGACTTGGTCTTCCACCTGAATTCCTACATAATTGCTAGAAAAACCTTGTGTGCTCAGATCCACCCTGCACTCCTGGTGAGTTCCTTCTAGATTACTCAAGCAAATTCTATCTCCTTCCCATCTTGTTCAACACCAGGAAAAGGGTACTTGAAAGGGGTGAGGATTGGCAAGCAGCAAAAGGTAAAGGTATGAAGAGGCAAGAAGGAGGAGAGAATGCAGTTAAGAATCCTACAATTGGGGCCAGGAGTTTGGCCTAGTGATAGAGTGCTTGCCTAACATTTGTGAAGATTTCCTCAGTACCACATATATAGAAAAGCTGGAAGTGGTGTCATGGCTCCAGTGGTAGAGCTCTTGCCATGAGAAATCCCAAAGACAGTGGTTAGGCCTTGAGCTTAAGCCCCAGGTCCGGCAAAAAAAAAAACAAAAACAAAAACAAAAAAACTCGGGGAGATCAGCGGAAGATGGTGGCTCTTCTGTGTGAGTCGTTCTGAGCTCCCGCCAAGATACAATTTCTGGCAGCATAGGGGACAGTTCTTTACCAAAAATTGATCCTAAGTAAGCTTTAGCCCCACAGAGATCTCAGTCAGAGAGGAAAAAGGCAGAATACTGGCCCGAGAAGACAGCTTGGAGCCCTGCCACCCGCGAAGCAAACAGCATTTTATGGCGGTGCAGACCTGCTGGCTGCAGACAGAGCCACACAGAGCCTGCGCGAGCCCAGAGCCGACACCTGGCCGTGCACGGACCTGCCAGCTTCACGGAATCAGAGAATCCAGCCATTTGTGAGTAGCTCCGAGAAGTTTCCACTTCTGCTCCAGGAACGGCTTTGGGAGGGAGCCCCTTCCCCACCAGCTGAGAGCAGCACCATCTTGACTGCTGGCAACGACACAAGCCAAAGCAATTGGAGCCTGAGAGGTGTTGCTGACAGCGCCACCTAACTGGCAAAGGATTTCCCAGAGATCCCTTAGCCAGAAATCCGGTCCCAGTGCTGCTGAAGTCCATCCCCCTGCGCCGCCCTCAGACCTGGTAAACAAACCAGCCCGCGGATCTTTCAGCTTTGTTTTACCAAACAAGCAATCTGATCCGAAAAACCCAAATCACAAGAGAAAAAGACTTTGTGAAGTGTTTAGATCCCGAATTTAGTGGAGACACAAGTTTCCTAACCTCTCCCCCCACCAAAAAAAAACAAAACAAAAAACTGAAGAATATCCCTTTTTTATCTTTTTTTATCCCATTTCATTTGCATTTTTAGATGTTCTTATTTTTCTCTTTGCCATTTAACCTAACCTTTTTTCTAATATTATGATTCATTCCTTTTTTTTTTCTTTTTTTCTTTTTTTTTCCTCTCTTTTCCCGCAATCCTGCTATCACCGTGGTCGTTCCTAGAAACACAGTGGCAGCTCTGGGTACAGTTTGAACAAAAATGATATCCATATTGATACAGTCACCTGCTTTTTAAACTCCGGGTTCTCAACCCTAGTATCTCTTGGGTAAGAACTCAGAATAGTGAGGAATCTCCCCCAGCCTTTTTTCTTTTTTTTTCTTTTTTTGTTTTTGTTTTTATTTTCGTTTTTTGTGTGTGTGTGTTCTGTTTTCTTTTATTTTGTTGCTGTTTTGTTTCTTTTTTTCTTTTCTTTCTTAAATTGGTATCATTGAAATCTCCTATATCAACCTCTCTCTTTTCTCTATATATTCTTCTTATTACTCTTCTTATTTTGATAAGTTTTATCTAAGTTCATCTAAACTTTCTACACAAATACTCTGTCTATCACCTTAGGTCACAGTTATCCTTACATGATACCCTTTCTTCATTACTATAATATTCTTACACTCCTGTATTATTCTTTTCCTACCTCCCTTGTCGTCTTTCATATTATTTTTCTATCTGTGGTCCTCTGTTCATCCTTCAACTCTTATAATGCATGGATCTACATTTAATGGTTGTTGAGCAATGCTGTATATCTAGGTATTTAATTATACTCTAGGTCCAGAGGGACTTACATACAATAGAGATTGGATTGAGGAGCTTATTGTTTTGGTCATAAATTGGTCATCTGTGATTGTATTAGATTTGTATGTAAGTGTACAAAAAGAAAGAGTGTTATTACCAATCTAAAAGAGCTAATATCTATTGTCAGCCAACTAAAAAGGTCTAGGTTGGTTATATCTGAAAAATTATAATCTTGTTTAGTATTAATCTTGCTCCCATCCTCAAATGGGCAGAACAAGAAACTCAAGAAAAATATCAAATCAAGGAATAGCATCTCCCACCCAACATAAACAGGCAATGAAGCAGTCAGTGGCAAATCTAGAGGCGAGCCTTCCAAGTGCTATACAAATGCAATTGATAAACATCATTAATGAAGAATGTGAAAACATAAAGAAAGAGATAAGGGAGGAAGCCACAGCTAAACAAGAGGAAACCATAAACAAGGTGATATGTGAAAAAGGGGAAGCCATAAAGGAGGCCATAATAAAGGTTTTTCAAAGAAAAATGGACGAATTCATAGAATCCACAAACAAAAAGGTGACTGAACTCCAACAAATGTCCAAAGAGAATAAAGCTGCTGAGCTAACCACTCAAATGGAAATCAAGGAGCTAAAGAAATCCATACATGATCTAAAACAAGAGATGCAAGGCATCAAAAATGAGCAATTAGAAGCAAGGGAGATGAAGAATAAAGTAGATAGCTTTGATAGCAGGTTAGACAATGCAGAAAAGAGAATTTCCAGGATTGAAGATAATTTAGTTGTTATAGAAAAAGAACAGAAAATGAGTCAATTCAAATCTAGGAAATATGAGAAAACGCTACAGGATGTCTAAGATACAATTAGGAAGCCTAATTTAAGGCTAATTGGTATTGAGGAGGGTCTAGAGAAAGAGGTCAATGGTATTGGAAATATATTTCAGGGAATCATCTCAGAGAACTTCCCAAATATCCAGAAGGGCAGACCCATCCAGATACAAGAAGCGTTTAGAACCCCCAAACAGACCTGACCAGAAAAGGACATCCCACCGCCACATTATAATCTAAACTGGATCAATAGAGGCCAAAGCAGTCAGGGAGAAGAGAACAATCACTTATAAAAGCAAACCAATCAAAATAACCCCAGATTTCTCAGCAGAGACCATGCAAGCAAGAAGAGATTGGAACAATATATACCATGCCCAAAAGTCAAATAACTACCAGCCAAGAATACTGTACCCAGTTAAGCTCTCATTCATAACTGAGGGAACAATAAAAACATTCCATTCCAAGGAAAAGCTTCAACATTATGTAGCAACAAAATCAACACTACAGAAAATTCTCAAAGCTGTTCTACACATGGAAAACCAACACAAATGTAATACAGAGAAAGACATGGCACCTAAAACTCATAACATTTAAGTACCACAAAAACTATCAAGACACAGGCCCGAATGAAAGCTTGTAAAAATGGCAGGAACAAATAAATATTTCTCAATCCTGACTCTCAATATCAATGGACTTAACTCTCCAATTAAACAGCATAGATTATCTAGTTGGATCAAAAAACAGGATCCATCGTTCTGCTATCTTCAAGAGATACATCTTACCCAAAAAAACAAACACCTTTTGAAAATGAGAGATTGGAATAAACTCTATCAAGCTAACAGCCCCCATAAACAGGCTGGAGTTGCCATCCTCATATCAGGTAAAATAGACTTCAAACTAAAATTAGTGAGAAAAGACAAAGAAGGTTACTACATACTACTAAAGGGATCTTTCCTCCAGGAGGACATAACCATCCAAAATATCTACACACCAAATCCCGGAGCTCCGAACTTCATCAAGCAAACTTTACTTTCACTGAAACCCTACATAGATCGAAACACAGTGATTGTTGGTGACTTTAACACACCACTCTCACCTATAGAGAGATCAACCAGGCAAAAACTCAACAGAGAAACTTTAGATTTGAGCAACTGTATAGACCAACTAGATCCAACAGACATCTGCAGATTATTCCACCCAGCAACAACACAATATAAGTTTTTTTCAGCAGCACATGGAACATTTTCCAAAATATACCACATTTTAGGGCACAAAACAAACCTGGGCAGATTCAGAAACACTGAAATTATTCTGCGCACTCTCTCAGACCACAGGGGCATCAAATTGGAACTGAACACTCATCTCCACCAACGAAAACCCTGTAACTCATGGAGATTGAACAACACATTGTTGAATCACCAATGGGTCATCGAGGAGATCAGAATATAAATCCAACAGTTTATGAAATTTAACAGAAAGGAGCACACAAAATACCAGCTCCTTTGAGACATGGCAAAGGCAATACTCAGAGGAAAATTTATGGCTCTGAATGCCAACAATAACAAATTGGAAAAATAGCAAACCAACAATTTAATGTGTCACCTTAAGCTCCTGGAAAAAAAACCAACCCTAATCCCAGTAGAAGGAAGCAAATTATTAAAATCAAAGCAGAATTAAATGGAGTCCAAAAAACTATAGAAAGAATCAACAAAACAAGAAGTTGGTTCTTTGAAAAAATTAACAAAATTGGCAGACCCTTAGAAAATCTTACCAAAAAAAGAAGGGAGTATACGGAAATAAAATCACAGATGAAAATGGTAATATCATGACAGAAATTACCAAGATCCAGAGCATCATGAGGGAATACTTCTCAAACCTTTACACCAACAAATTTGAGAATCTAGAAGAAATGGATGAATTTCTAGCCAATACTAACATAGCCACACTGAACCAAGAAGACCTAACCCAACTAAACAGGCCTATTTCAAGCACTGAAATAGAAATGACAATAAGAGACCTTCCACCTAAGAAAAGCCCAGGGCCAGACGGATTCACAGCTGAATTCTATAAGGTCTTCAAAGCAGAGCTCACACCAATACTCCTCAAGCTCTTCAACAAAAGTGAAAATGAAGGCTCTTTACCAAACTCATTCTATGAAGCCAGTATAACCCTCATCCCCAAACCACACAGAGATTCATCAAAGAAAGAGACCTATAAACCCATTTCTTTGATGAACATCGATGCAAAACTTGTCAACAAAATACTGGCCAACCGTCTACAAGAACTCATCAAAAAAAATTATACACTATGATCAAACAGGATTCATCACAGGGAGGCAAAGCTGGTTCAACATATGCAAGTCAATTAATAAAATTCAACACATCAACAGGAGCAAGGACAAAAATCACATGATTGTCTCAATAGATACAGATAAGGCATTTGACAAGATCCAACACCCCTTTATGTTAAAAGCTCTGGAGAAACTAGGAACCCATGGAATATTCCTCAGTATAATAAAGGCTGTGTATCACAAAACCACAGCTAGTATTATACTTAATAGCAAAGAGCTAAAGCCATTCCCTCTAAAATTAGGAACAAGGCAAGGATATCCACACTCTCCACTCCTCTTTATCATAGTATTAGAATTCCTAGCCAGAGCAATAAGGCAAGAAGAAAGCATAAAGGGGATCCAAATAGGGAAAGAAGAAGTAAAACTTTCCCTCTTTGCAGATGACATGATTCTATATTTAAAGAATCCTATAGACTCCACTCCCAAGTTGCTTGAGCTGATTCAAAACTTTGGCAAGGTAGTAGGGTATAAAAATTAACCCTCAAAAATCAACTGCCTTCCTCTAGGACAACAGTTTGAGGAATGAGACAACGATCAGGAAAGCAACTCCTTTTGCAATAACCTCAAAGAAAATAAAGTACCTAGGAGTTATCTTAACTAAGAATGTAAAGGACCTTTTTGATGAAAACTTTAAAACCCTGAAAAAGGAAATTAAAGCAGAACTGAGGAAATGGAAAAACCTCCCATGCTCCTGGATTGGAAGAATCAACATTGTGAAAATGACAATCTTGCCAAGGGTTATCTACAAATTCAATGCAATACCCATCAATATCCCAATGTCATTCTTTAAAGAAATAGAAGAGGCAATCCAAAATTTCGTATAGCAAAAAGACCCCGTATAGCAAAAACACTTCTTAGCAGAAAGAACAGCGTAGGATGAATTTCAATACCAAACTTTATTACAGAGCTATAATTATCAAAACAGATTGGTACTGGCACAAGAACAGGCCTGGACAAAGGCCTCATATCTAAAATATATCAACAGCTCAAAAAATTGAATCACTCCAAAACTAATCTCCAAAGAAACAACCATCCCATTAAAAGATGGGCCAAAGACTTAAAGAGAGTTTTCTCTGAAGAAGAAATAAAAATGGCCTATAGACACATGAAGAAATGCTCAACATCTCTGGTCATAAAAGAAATGCAAATGAAAACAACTCTAAGATTCCACCTCACTCCAGTTAGAATGGCCAGGATCAAGAAAACTAATAACAACAGATGCTGGAGGGGATGTGGGCAGGAGGATCACTACTACACTGTTGGTGGGAGTGCAAACTCGTTCAACCACTATGGAAAGCAGTATGGCAGTTCCTCAAAAGACTAAACATAGAGCTCCCCTATGACCGAGCAATTCCACTACTAGGCATTTACCCAATTTTCCAGAAACAAGGACATACTAAATCTGCTAGCACAACGATGTTCTTTGCAGCACTATTGACCATAGCAAAGATATGGAACCAACCCAGATGTCCCTCAGTTGATGAATGGATCAACAAGATGTGGTATTTGTACACAATGGAATTCTATGCTGCTGTAAGAAAGAATGACATTGCCCCATTTGTTAGGAAATGGAAAGACTTAGAAAAAATCATATTAAGTGAAGTAAACCAGACTCAAAGGATCATAGGCTCAATGGTTTCCTTCATTTGTCATAATCAGTAGAAACCTTGGACTCTCATAGCAGAGATTTGCAATAGAGCAAAACCTAGATACAGAAGGCCATATAGTATGATGCTAAATGAAAGGACCTCTAGGATATAGAAGCAAAAGCCATATAATGAGTGATTGTTGTCCTTAATGTACTGTTATCTCTCATCTCTTTTGCTGTCCCTTGGTTATCTCATATTGTTACAATATCTCACTTTGTTATCTGATATATTGGATATATTTGTATTTGGTTATTTGAAATTGGATAGGGAAGGGGGGAAACAAGGTGAGGGGTATGGGTCGGGGGTAGGGAAATGGGGACCAAGACATGAGAAAGGGTATCAATGTATGTGCAGTAATGCACTTTCTATCTTGCAAATATAATGTAACCCTTCTATTAATTACAATAAAAATATATGGAAAAAAGACTCTTACAATTTTGAATAGCTTAAATTTTTTTAAAAAAGTGAAGGAGAGGGTGGGTTGGGAGGGATGGTTGAGAATGTTAAAAGGGATGGCACTAATCAAGATGCATGCTTTTATAAAGTGCTTTGTTAGATGGGAACTCCTTTGTATCTCTACTTAAAAGATAATTTTAAAAATAAAAAAGCAGAAAAATCTGGAGGAATAGTAGGACCTGTCTAACAAGTACAAGGCCCCAAGATCACATTCCAGTATATTCCATTTCAAAAACAAAACAAACCATCTTTTGACTCTGCTTTATTTCCTTCTAGCTCCTGCTTCCATTTCCTTGTTTTCCTCTTGGTCAGATTCTTTGAAGCAGTTGTTTTGTCCTTTTTTTTACTCCCTGCCCACCATTCCCTTGCAAACATTTTTACCAAAGGAGAACGATACTACTAGAAGATCTGGTTATTTTAGAAATTGGATTGTTTGAAAATAAACACCCTGAGTACTGACATTCAGGACAAAAAAAAATACAGAGCTGTCCACATCCCAGGAACCTACTTTCTCCTTCCAATTCCTACCTCTTATTCCTCATCAAAGATAAAGCTATCATTATTTTCAACCTACCCCACTATTTTACTTGTATTGAAAATTTACCTTGGAATATTGTTGTATTTGCTTATGTAGTTTTTAAAATCAATCTTATGTTTATGGGATACATCAAAGTTATTTCACACTATGGGCTATCTCCCATATCTTTGTGAGAATCTCCTCATTTTTTTTCCCCGAGTGAAATGAAGCCCTTAGAAGGCTTTTGGAGGGTGTGGGGCTGAATGCAGGGCTTCATATTTACTCGGACTTGAACCACACAGCTAGACCTTGGGGCTTTTGCTATTTTTGACACAGGAACTTGCTTTTTAGTTAGCCTAGCTTAATTCTCTCAGTCTCAGCCTTCTGAGTAGCTAAGATGATGATCATGAGTCACCTAGCTTTTAGCCTTTTTAACAGAGGAGTGACGTGGTATGTTTTTGCACTCCAGGGTTACACCTGACTGCCACCTTGGGTATATAGATCATGATTTTGATGTGTAGATGAAGATGAAGGTGGAGAGACTAGATGTTATTACTACAAAATAATCATATTATTAAAATCTCCAGGTTTAAAACAAAAAGGCATTTTAGGTCAGTCCCTAAGTGGTGCTAAAACAAAGCAATCATAAACCAAGCTGAGGGTTGGACCCACATAAGTAGGTCAGCTACCACAAGTTAGACCCTGAAAATAATTAACATCTTAACAACAAAAATAGCCTTTGGAAACAATGTCAATTTAAAAAAATTAAAATGAGACAACAGTCAAGAATAAAGAAGAGCTTCAATATTTTAAAAAATCTTTGATCTGAGAACTAATACTTCATCACACACACATTCATGAAAGCCTACTCAAACAAAAGAAAAACAAAACAGAACACTTTCAGGTAGAAGAAGGAAGTCAAGACAGGCCAGGAATGACACATAGAAAGCTGGTCAACAGACAATGTGATACATAAAGAGAAATCCACTTACACAGATCCAGCTGTGAGTTTGCATTACTGGATACATGTTCATCTAAGACTACACAGTTTTTTCTTGGTCTTGAGAATTTCCAACTTTTAAAATGTATGTGATAGGGAGGAGAGGGTTAAGGTATTTTGCAATGCTACCCAGCAAGTATGTTTTAAGACCTCTGTTTCCTGTTTTGACTCCTGTAGGAGCAGAGATTTCTTGCTTCATGGGGATTAAGAGTTTTTATTTTTGCTATTATCAGAAATGCCATAGAAAATAGAATTAAATTACTCAGGTGAGAGTTCTTTTCGATGGCTGGTGGACAAGAAAATAATAATTCCAATGTAATTGAACTCCAGCATTTAATTGTACTAGTTATTCATTCATTTATTGTTTTGATGGTACTAGGTATTGAAATTTAAAATCTTGCACTTGCTAGCTCTCTATTCTAACACTCAAACAATGCCAATAGCCTAATTTTATTTGCTTTTTCCTTTGTTTATTAAATAGCACATGCAAAGTAAGGAGTTATGGAAAAAAGAGAATGGAATCATCAGGACAGTAGTTAAACACACCTATGTTCATGATAATCAAATTGGTAAAATCTTGGAGATATTCGAAAAGCAGGATTAGCATTACATGTTTAGCTATTATAAGTATTTATATACTTATGATATCAGTCAATAGAATGAAAGTCACACTGCGCATGGAAAGAAAGATGGAATTTGGTGAGATAGATCTTGGACATTCTTGAGATAAGACTGAGTTTAGAGTTGTTAGTTACCAACATCTGTAAATGCTAGAGGCATTAAGAATATTATAGTCTCATTAACCAACTGCTATGTGTTACTTGCTGATAAAATATTCCATGTGTCTGTTAGGAGACACTTAAAAAATCTTTTAAGTAGTTTTCCAAAGGGGTTTCGGTTTAACATGTCTGTTTCTGAGGACAATGCATCTTGACCAGTCATTTCCTTCTCCAACATTCTCCCTGACCTTGATCCCAGCCCCGTTTCTGCAAGTTTCCTACTTCTATTTTCACACTTGTACCTTTTTTCCCCATGGTGAGCATTTTGTTTATTAGAAATGAGTTCAAAATATTTGCCTTTAATCAAGAAGGTAAGACTGGCATGCCTGCATTATTTGGAATTAATAATTAGAATATACTTTCTTAAATACAAGAGATAGGCTAATGCTTAAAATAATACTTATTGTTTAGTAGTCCAAAATAGTAAAAACTCTCCTTTTTCTTTCATACAAAGAAAATCTTGCTCCTGGCTAAAGTATAGGGAAAAGTAAGGAGAATACCAGGGAATAGTAGCAGGTGGAATAGGAAAGGCACAGAGGGAGCAGGAACAAACACTTAATCCACTCTCTGACAAAGACCAACTTGAGACTTTCAGCTAACCTAGCTGCTCGTCTATGAGAAAATAAAGATTTGATAAAAAGAAGCCTTAGCTTCTCTTTCCTCTCTCTCCCTTTTGCCAGTGCAACTGAGCATCTTTGGGCTTTCCCTGATTTAAATAAAAGGTTTCCATATTTCTTCCTTCTGTAGGTTGATTGTTGTAGGATTTAGAACTTCTTTCTTAAGACTTCTATTGATGCAATTTGTGTGTGTGTGTGTGTGTGTGTGTGTGTGTGTGTGTGTGTGTGTATGAGAGGGGGGAGGGAGAGAGAGGGAGGAAGAAGAGAAAGAGTTGAGTGCTGGGACATAGCTCCTCAGTATCTTTTGTTCAAGGCTAATGCTCTACAACTTGAGCCACAGCTCCATTTCTGGTTTTTTGTTTTTTTGTTTTTTTGGTGGTTAACTGGAAATACTGCAAGAGTCATGAATTTTCCTGTTCTGAAGGCTTTGAACCATGATTCTCAAATCTCACTTCTCTGAATGGCTAGGATTACAGATGTGAAGCACTGGTGCCGAGGTATTGACATTTTTATATCCTAAAGGTATATTGAATTACTATTTTACACGCTGATCAGTTGAGCTTGTATTTTTTTCTCTCAAGCTATTTTGGTGCTGACTACATTTAAATTGATGTTCTTCTGATAATTCTTAAATTCCTTAGATAGATCCTACTGGTTCAAGATGTATTTCTTTTGTGTTCTGAAATTTTCATTTAATTTTGTAGATAAGAATTTTCTCTGGTTTTGTTATGTATCAAGAGGATGGTTTAGATTCTGAAAATACATGGAGGAGGTACTATTCTGACTTTCTATAGCAAACACATTTCTTTTGTTGTGTAGCCCCTATAATAGGCCATTCTCAACATGGCTGTTTTTTTCTCTAGGCCAGAAAAAAAAAAAGCATTTTCTGGAGCTCTGAATTTTTTCAGATTTCTGTATTGTGACCTGCAAGCCATCTGTGAAGTGGTATGCCTAATTAGGTCTTTGAATTTTTTCTTCCATTTCTTTTTTATTGTATTTTGTTGTTGGGATAATGTATAGAGGGGTCACACTTACATTCATCAGGTAGTGGGTGCATTACTTCTTGAACAATGATACCCGTTCTCATGTTTTTATCTCACTTTCCCATTATTTCATTATCTTAAAAAAATCTGTGTTGATTTTATCCTGCTACTTTTTTCAGACTCTTGAAGTTTAGTTACTTAGTTCATTGGTTTTTCTCAACAAATTTCTAAAGTTAATTTTTATTTCTCCTTTGAATAATGCGTGACTAAAAATATTGGAAATCTTTGACATGTATCCATTCTAAAATTCTTTCCTCTAATTATTTCCTACGTTATAGCATTAAAAAAGAAAATATTTATTATATGACATGAGCATTTGGAAATTTGTCCAAAGTTTTTGAAAATATATCTTTATCTACATAAAGATATATCTATATAAAATATCTATATAGAGATATTATCAGTATATTAATAGATAATATATTATCGATATAATATATAATAACTATATATAGCTACATATATGTATCTTTATATATATTTTTTGCCTTGAGGTAATATTATGTTATGCAAACCAACTGATAACCATTGAAATTTATAGAATTCACATTAACTATCATTATGAGATACCTCTTTATCCTTAGAGAGTTTTACTTTTTATCTGAACTTGTTAGTGTGTATGTGATACAATCTTTTGTATTCTTTAAAATTTTTTATTGTGTCATATTTTAGATATGTCCCTGATTGGTGGTATATAGCAATGTATGTGAATTAATGCACCTTCTATCTGGCGAATATAATGTAACTCTTCTATTAATTACAATAAAAAATATATGAAAAAAAAGAATTTTAAAATTTAAGTATGGAAAATTTACCTGGTATTTGGAGTTTTTAGTACAGTTACAGTTTTTTTGTAATTATGAACATATTTGGGTTATTTATATAAAATTATTTTGTGCTTTATAATTGTTACATTTGTTCAATATCTCTTTTGTTTTCTTTGCACATCTTATTTTGTATAAATTTTAAAGTAATCTTATTGAACTTTTCCCCCACACCTTATATTTATCTTTTTTTGGGGGGGGTTGTCATGGGGCTTGAACTCAGCTTGCATGCTGTCCCTGAGCTCTTCAGCTCAAGGCTATGTCCCTACCCTGGAGCCAAGTCCCACTTTCTGTTTTCTAGAGGTTAGTTGGAGATAAGAATCTCAGGTCCTTTTGTGCCTGGGCTGGCTTTGAACCTTGATCCTCAGATCTCAGCCTCCTGTGTAGCTAGGATTACAGTGTGAGCCACCACGCCCAGCATATTTATCTATTTTTAAGTAACTGCCCTAGATATTTGAAGATTCAAGTTTAACTTTTTTTGTTAGTCCTGGAACTTGATCTCAGGGCGGGACACTGTCCCTGAGCTTCTGTTGCTCAAGGCTAGCACTCTACCACTTGAGCCACAGCACCCCTTCTGACTTTTTCTCTGTATGTGGTACTGGGGAATTGAACCAGGACTTCATGTATGCCAGGCAAGCACTCTACCATTGAACCACTTCCCCAGCTCTCAAGTTTAATTTTCTGATAATGTAAATTTAGTTGACATTTTAATTCTTTTTCCAAGTGTAGAAATTTTAAAGTTTTGGCCACCTCTGCTAACATATGTTGTCTTAAATTTTAGTTCCATTTTCTTATACCCCCACATTATTATTTTAAACATTTAAGTGTTATCACTTTCTTTGATGTTCATTTCTTTTTCCATATGAATAAATTTGCCTACTGTAGAAATATACTTTCTTTCCCTAGAATTTCCCAAAGAGAAAAATTCTTGGAAGCAATTCGTTTCAGTTCTAAGTTTCCTGAAAAAGATCTTTATGTCATTCTCAGGTTTTTGTTTTTGTTTTATTTTTTCCAGAAGGGAAGAGTCAGTCATGGGGCTTGAACATTGGGCACTGTCCCTGAGAACTTTTGCTCAAGGCTAGTGATACCACTTTGCGCCATAGCTCTACTTCTGGTTAACTGGAGGTAAGAGTCTCATTGAATTTCCTGCACAGGCTGGCTTTGAACCATGATCCTCAGATTTCAACCTCCAGAGTAGCTAGGATTACAAGTATGACTCACTAAGCTCCCAGCTTATGCTCATCCTTGAGAATAATTTTCTTTGGTATGTGGTCCTCTGGTGACTGTTTTTATCTTGTCCTATTGAAACCACTCTTCTCTGGCTTCCATTTCATTTTTGCCATGTATTTTTATTATAATTAATAGAAGGATTACATTATATTCACCAGATAGAAGGTGCATTACTTCACATACATTGATACCCTTTCTCATGTCTTGGTCCCCATTTCCCTACCCCCATCCCCGCCCCTCATTTTGTTTTCCCACTTTCCCTATCCTATTTCAAATAATCAAATAAACATATATACAATATATCAGATAACAATATGTAACAATATGAGATAGCCAAGGGACAGCAAAAGAGATGACAGATAACATAGTACATTAAGGGCAACAATCACTCATTACATGGCTTTTGTTTCTATATCCTGGAGGTCCTTTCATTTAGCATCATTCTATATGGCCTTATGTATCTAGGTTTTATTCTATTGTAAATCTCTGCTAGGAGAGCCCAAGGTTTCTACTGATAATGACAAATGAATGAAACCATTGAGCCTATTTTCCTTTAGACCGGGCTTACTTCACTTAATATGATTTTTTCTAAGCCTTTCCATTTCTTACAAATGTGGCGACATCATTCTTCCTAATAGCAGCATAGAATTCTATTGTGTATAAATACCACATCTTGTTGATCCACTCATCAACAGAGGGGCACCTGTGTTGATTCCATAACTTTGCTATGGCAAATAGTGCTGCAATGAACATCGTTGTCATCTGCAGTAGTTATGTTTTCTGTAAAGTCACAGAATTAAGTTAATACAGAACCATTGTATCTAAAAGATTCTAGTAGCAATGTTTTTACAGTTGATCTATGTGTGACCTTGTCTGATATGTAGTTCTGTTTAAGAATACTTTAACATCTATTTAATATATGTCTGTGCTAGTCCTGGGGATTGAACTTAGTGCCAGAGTACTGCCCCTGAGGTCTTTTGCTCAAAGCTAATGCTCTACAAGAGGAGCCACAACTCTAATTCCAGCTCTTTGATAGTTAAGTAGAGCTAAGAGTCTCAAGGATTTTCCTATCCAGGCTGGCTTTGAACCATGATCCTTAAATCTGCCTAGGATTATAGGCGTGAGTCACCACCACCATTTTGTTTTATTAATATTGACCACATGGCCAACAGCACTATCATTCACTCCTGCTTGAGTACAACTTCTCTAATACATACATTTTCTCTGTAGGGCACAGTTCTGGTATCATGATGTAGTGCTAGGCTTATGGGGTCTTTAAATGACACAATCACCTATAAACCCACAAAAGAATTGGGGGAATTATGGTATTTATCAGGCTGCAAAATGGTATCTGTTTATAGAGCTGAAACAAGACGGCAGAGAGTTCCCTTGTTCTACCCCAACTGGGAATATGTGTCATTCCAGTATTTTGTCACTTTTTACATGGTCATAAAGGTGGGGCAAATATTGTTTGGTGGTTCCTAATACATTTTAGCAAGTAGGTAAAGTTGTAAATACAGATTCAATTGATTATGAACATCAAGGGTTAACTGTAATTGCCTTCAGCTTTGATGCTTTGAAGTTTCACTGTATGTGTACTTATGTTTATCTAGGTTTTTGATATTTGTGGACTTCACAAATCGTGAGTTTAATATCTCTCGTTAATTCTTTGTTGGTGGTGGTTTTCGTGGTTGTGGGACTTGAACTCACTCAGGGCCTGGATGATGTCCTGGTCTCTTTCGTTAAAGGCTAGTCCTCTACCACTTTGAACCACAGATCCATTTCTGGTTTTCTGGTGGTTAGTTGAAGTCTCATGGATTTTTCCTGCTTAGATTGGCTTGGAACCATGATCCTCAGGTCTCAGCCTCCTGAGTAGGTAGGATTACAGGTGTGAGCCACCAGGGCTTAGTCTAGATTTTGGTTCTAATTCTGGTTTGGATGCTGTAAAAACAAGTTCAGAACCCTGAGGGAAAAGCCAGATTTCCTGTGGCTACTTTCTCCTCTTCCTCTTTGTATATTTGAACCACACTTCCAAAATGTAAAATGATCTGTTATTTATCTTCTATCTATCTTGATCGTATTAGGATATATATGCATGTATATTTACATGTACATATGTACATATATGTAATATATACACGTACATGTGTATATAATTCACATGTATACCTATATACAATATAGGTATATTAAATATAATATTCTATCATTTGACCTTATATTTTATTAAAGCAAAATGTCAGAGCAGGATTTCAAGGCTATGCATGTATACTAGATTAGTCTTTTGAAAACCATAGGCATTAGGAAAAGTAAAAATGTTTACCTCTGTGTACAATTTTTTAAACTATTTGCTTAAATTTCCAAACTACTAAAGCATTAGGTATTGATTCCAACACAGGGATTCACAAAGAAAAGGACAACAACCCAAATCCTTGTTGCTCCCCAAGCTGTCAGGGATTGTACTTTCATTCATAGGTAGATAGATAGAGAGATATATGTACACATACATACATATTTATGCTATTTATATATTTACCTTTAATGTTGTAAGCCACATATAGATTTTCTTAACTTTCAGTATCAAATAGTGAGATGATGCTGGTAAGTAATTTATATAGCACTATACTTTATTCATTCTCTTATGTTAATACATATAGCCTAAATGATATTAATCTCAGCATAATATTCTGACATACATAAAGTATTATACTTAGACATTATAGTCATTATACTGCCTCATTATACTCAGACAGCCCTACTTACAAGTAGCACCTCCCTCAGATTTTTAATAATGACTCTCAGGAAAGACTAGCAATTAGTAATTTATACACAAATCATTATGTAATGATGATTTTATTTCAAATGACAGAATTTGCTGGATTTAAGGCTAATTTATTTATAATTTATATTCCAAAGAAAACTACAGAAATTATACCTTCATATCCTCACCAGCAATACACCTTATTAGTCTTTCTAAAAGATGCAAAGTTGTTGGGGAAAAAGTGTTATTTTTGTGTTGTTTACACCAACCCCAGGAAGACTGACTTTTTTTCCACAGGACTAATAGTCATTTGCACTGACCCAAGAATAAAGAATTCTATGTGTCTTCTTTGCTTTGTTATTTACCTACTAATTTCTATGGCTCATTGTAAATTAGGAATTATAAACTTTTGCTGCTCATTTATATTTATAGTACTTGATATATATGTATATATCTATAAATTTCAAATACTTTCTCTTAGCCTATCATTGTCTTTTTTTTTGCCAGTCCTGGGCTTGAGCTCAGGGCCTGAGCCCTGTCCTTGGACTTTCTCAAGGCTAGAGCTCTACCACTTGAGCCTCAGCACCACTTCTGGTTTTTTTCTATGTATGTGGTACCGAGGAATCGAACCCGGGTCTTCGTGCATGCTAGGCAAGCACTCTACCACTAGGCCAAACTCCCAGCCCAGCCTATCATTGTCTTTTAACTTTAAATTTTTCCCTAAGGGCCAGGAGTGCAAAATAAAAATAAATAAACAACACACACACACACACACACACATCCTTACAGTTCTGTTAGGCTATAATTTACTATATGTTTCTATGACATACATACCCTTAGCCTAATTTTCATTAAGTTCTAAAAGCAAAGTCCCAGTGATTTTATATAGAGATCCCCTTCTTGAACACTTGTTTGTGAATTTTGTCATTTGAAATATGATGTAAAAATCAATGTTAATAAATTCTTTAATAAAAAAAACTTACAAGCACAAAAAAAGAGAAAAAGAACTTCAGTTCCATTTCTCTCAGGCAAAACCTAAGCAAGTGGATAAAGCATTAAATATGATGTCCTGTTCTGCAAAAAAAAAATTGATCAGTTTTAAATGTGTGATGTAGTAGACCTTGACAAATGGGCATAGCCATATAAGCAGAACCTCAACGATGAGCTAGAAGAATTCCATTGTCATTTCAACTTCCCATGCTTCTTTGTAGTCAATGTCTCAATCCAGCCCCCCACGGCCATTGGTCTGTTCTGGGATTGCATAGAAATGGAATGATGAGGTATGAAGTCTGTTGGAAATGTATCTTCTTTCACTTAATGTTTAATACTTTGTCTTGAGGTCCATTCTATGTCATGGTTGTGGTTTGTTCATTTAAAATACAGTGCTGTACTCTGTGAATATTCCACAATTTCTTTATTCACCACTGCTGTTGCCCATTTTGATATTTAGTTAATGTGAGTAAAATTTGAGTTCCAGTCTTTGTACAAATTTATTTTGTTTCTCTTGAGTAATAGGTCCACGAGTTAGATTGCTAAGAATAGGCAACACCTGGCCAGTTGCTTTTCATAATGCCTGTGTCCACTTCTGTCATGAGTCTTATTGTTGGTAATCAGTTTGTTTGGCTTTGTTTTGTATTTTTCTGCTAACAAATAATGCTGAACATGTTTGTCTCTTCTTTGGTGGTATATTATTTCCCTCTATGTCTTTGTCTGTGTCTGTATCTGTCTGTCTTTTTGCTGTCTGTCTTTTTCTTTCTGTGTGTCTGTGTCTGTCTGTCTTTTCTCTGTCTCTGTTTTTTTCTCTGTCTGTGTGTCTGTCTCTTTTTGTCTCTTTCAACTTATCTCTGTTATTGAGTTTGCTTCATTATTCTGAAAATAAGATGTTTGTCACATACCCATTTTGGAAATGTTTCTCTGTTAGTGAAAATAGTTTTTAATCACAATTGTTTTCTTTAGGTTTTCAAATAAAGTCTCGCTATGTGATACAGGATGGCCTAGAATTTGTGATCCTCCCGCTCAGCCTCCTGAGTCCTGGCATTAGAGGCATGTACTGTCATGCCCAGCATTCATTTTCACCTTTTCAAGGGCAAAAGTTTTCAAATTTCAGGAAACAAATTATCTAATTTTAATTTGCTTTCATGTTTTTGTGTCTTGTTTAAATATTTTTGTATAGGGGGCTGGGAGTTTGGCCTAGTGGTAAGAGTGCTTGCCTAGCATGCATGAAGACCTGGGTTCGATTCCTCAGCACCCCACATACATAGAAAAAGCCAGAAGTGGTGCTGTGGCTCAAGTGGTAGAGTGCTAGCCTTGAGAAAGACAGTGCTCAGGCCCTGAGCTCAAGCCACAGGGCTGGCAAAATATATATATATATATTGTATAGCCAAATATTTTTTTGTATCACATTTCTTTTGATAATGTGTTTGGGAACTAATGAAATTAGTCCTTGCAGTTAGATTTGATACACTGAGATAACATTAAGGAAAAAAGTTACTAAACAATAATATATTCTTGATAACTTTCTATTTAAAACTCTATTTTACTATATATGTATATGCATAGAAAAATCAAGAATACATACACACATTAATTATTTTCATTTACTTAGATTATTAACAGCAGAATATAGTAAGTTTTCTCTTTGTTTAGAAGACGTTAAAATACTTTAAAAATCAAGTACCACTGGCTCACACACATAATCATTGCTACTCAGGAGGCTGAGACATGGAGAATCAACGTTCAAAGCCACTCCAGGTAGAAAAATTTGCAAGACTCTGTGTCTAATTAACCAGCAAAAAAGCTGGGCTGGAGGCATGAGCGGCTCAAGTAATAGCATTCCACCTATGAGTCAAAGAGGCAAGCAAGTGTGATATCCAGAGTTCAAGTCTCAGTCGTGGGAAAAAAGGAGACACTTTAAAAATCTACTTCCAAAAACTTAAACTGAATTAAATTTAAAGCTTAGAAAGATAATTGCTATTATCTGAATTCAGGTTTATAAAAAAATCATAGCTGTTTCTGGTAAATTCTGCATTCCTAGACGATAAATACAGATAATGTGACATCTTAAACCCTTTTTTCCCATTGAAGCAGTGAATGGTCTCAGGAAAATGAACTTAACAAAAATAGTTTATTTTCATGTAAGTGTGTCTTCATGAATAAATATTAATAAATGATTTCTTTATCTTTTAAAGAAACTTCTAGAAGGAAGAGGAGACTAAATAAAATTCAATTCAAGTGAAACTTACCTAAGCTGACTATGGTTGAGGCTATCTTTAGAATCTTTAAGTAATATTTTCTCTATTTGAGGGGAGTATTCCATGCCTCGGTGCAGCGATAAGATGTACAAATATAGACTTTCAAATTATTTTCTGACATGATGATTGTACCAGCAACAACTCATAATTCTACATGATAGAGTTTTCTGCCTCAGATTACCATATTTAGTCCATGGGCTGAAAGATTCTATGGATTTGAATATATTAGTAAATTTATATTTGCATTCCAAGATAAGGATGCAAACAACTTGAACTTTCCCTTCTGCTCTCTGGTCATCTCTACCACTCTCTCCATGTAAGACCTGAATACAAAAATTGTCTGATTCCTTCACCCTTCACCAGCAGTCTCCAATAAAATCCAAAAAGCCAAGCTAGAGAAACTTAAAAACCTACAAATCTGTTTAAATTCTTCAGTAATTTCTTTTTATTTTTGTTCCAGTACTGGGACTTAAACTCAAGGCCTTGTACTCTCAGTTTTTTTTGCTTAAGGCTGACACTTTACTACTTGAGCCACAGCCTTACTTCCAGCCTTTTGCTGGAAAATCAGCAATAAGAATTCTTAATTTTTCTTTTCCAAGCTAGTGTTAGATCTTAATTTACAGATCTCAGCCACCAGAGTAGCTAGGATTACATGCCCGAGCTAGCTACCAATGTCTGGCAGACTTCTCTTGTTTCTTAGGCCAAAGCTCGCTTAAGGTCCTGGAGTGCCAGCCTCTGCCCATCTTCACAGCTGTTTCTTTCCACACAACCCTACCCACTCCGTCCTAGCTCTGGTGTCCTACTTCTGCTCCTGAGCAAGCCACTTCCCATGCAAAATCTTTACCCAGTGATTTCTCCCGCTTAGCATATTGCTCTATCTCCTTTATTGGTTGGCTAACTTCAGGTTTCGGCTTACATATTACTTCCTCAGAGAGCACAAGCTCTCTCTAAAGTCCTTTGTGGTCCTAGTGGGTCTTAAGTAATTACTGGTGTAAAAATAGGTTTAATTTCTGACTTTCTGGAAATTGTCCATGCCTAGGCATGGGACTCTTGCAGCACTATCATCTGATTGTTTTAATCCTACCTAGCACAGTGTCTAGTACATTGGAGATGCTGGATGAATAAATGCTACATCTCGAGTGACCTACAAATACTCATTTGGTCAGCTTGACATCCAAGTCCAAAATATAGTAATCAATGGATCTGTAGATATTTACTTGCTCTAGAGACCATGTTAGCCTCTGCCATTCCCCAAGGGCACTAGCAGACTCACTAGCCACTCAGTGGCCACTTAAAGACAGATCAGGGGTGTTGAGTTGATGGAGCTGGTGAGGACCGTGTTCCTGCTGAAGGCTTTGGCTTGTATCTGAGCTATGGTTCTCTAGGATGATGGGAAGCTATAAGAATCACATCACGTGCAAGATGATAGAATTAGTTTTTGTCTGAAAGGATCGAACTCTCAACAAGTTAGAAAGGGGAAGGAGAGAGTCAAGCCAGGTCCTAGAAGTGCATGAGTGTCACATGTGAAGGTCTGTGATTGGGTGGACCACAGGGCTAGGCCAGTCTGGGCAGAAAAATCCACCTGATCTCACCTTCAGAGAGAAGCTGAGTGTGGTAATGTGTGCCTGTGATCCTAACCACTCACTATAAAAACTTGTAGTAGGTGAATGATGACTCTGGCATTGGACCCTTGTGGAAAGTGAGACTTTACTCAAAAGAATCTAAAAGTCAGTGAAAAGTAGGGCTAAGGCATTGATCAGTGTAATTGCTCTAATCTAGCTTGCAGGAAGTCCTGAGTTCAACCTCTGCCATCCCCTCAAAAAGGAAAGAAGAATCTAATAACAACATGTAACTGTAAAGGAAAATTCAGAGGGCACACTGGACTTGCATACCCCAAATGCAAGTGAGGAAATATAAAATGAAAACTCAAGAACATAACTTGTGAAAAGTATAATGATTTTAATTGACTGGATGAGTCAATAGCATGACAGCTTGTCAGACTCATAGATTTAATGTTGAATTCTGTTAACAAAAGTTGTGTTGTCAATACCCATTGAACTTGCTGGCAGACCATCCCTACTCTGCCTTACCAGTTCTGCGCATGTGTGGGGGGAGGGGGGAGAGATATACAGGAAGTGCTGCCATTTGCTCTGCAGTGGAGATTTCCGAACCATGCCATAGGAGAAGATATTGCAAGGCTGGGACTGCCTACTTCATGAGGAATTGAATTTAAGACACTGTGTGGGGCTGTGGAGAGAAAGGCCATTAGACTTGTTTGTTTGTTTTTGATCTGGCCCAAATAGAAATCCTAGGACCAACAGGAAAATTTCCAGGGAGGTGAATCTCAATTGAATTTCATCTGTCTACCAGGGGCTAGAGCTATGCAGAACTCCTTTTACTAATGTCACATTTAGAGAGGAAAGGAACTCTGGTAAGCTGTCATTTTAATGAGGGTAAATTTCTCTTAGTTATAAAATGTTTTCTGTTTTTGACTAGAAACTCAGTGATGAAGGATCTTCAAAAAGAGATTGGGAGCCGGGCACGATGCCTCAACCCTGTAATCCTAGCTACTCAGGAGGCTGAGATCTGAGGATCAAGGTTCAAAGCCAGTCTGGGCACAAAAGGACCAGAGACTCTCATCTCCAATTAACCTCTAGAAAATGGGAGCTTGCCTCAAGGGTAGGGCAGTAGCCTTGAGCTGAAGAGGTCAGTGACAACCCTCAGGCCCAGGGGGTAGGGTGGTAGCCTTGAGCTGAAGAGCTCAGGGACAGCAACCAGGCTGAGTTCAATACCCATGACCCACAAAAGAGAGAAGGAGAGAGAGAGAGAGAGAGAGAGAGAGAGAGAGAGAGAGAGAGAGAGAGAGAGAGAGAGAGAGAGAGAGAGAGAGAGAGGGAGAGAGAGAGGGAGAGGGAGGGAGGGAGGGAGAGAGGGGGAGGGGTTGGTTTGGGAGCATGGCCTAGTGGATTGCTTGCCTAGCATCCACAAAGCCCCTGGGTTTGATTCCTTAGTACCACATATACAGGGAAAAAAAGCTGGAAGTGGTGCTGTGGCTTAAGTGGTAGAGCAATAGCATCGAAATTGCTGAAGGACAGTGCTCAGGCTTTGAGTTCAAGCCCCAGAACTGGCAAAAAGAGATATTGTTTAATTTATCTAGTGTGGTCTTTCAGTCTCCATTCTGACATTTCTAAAGTTGGTAAATATAGGTAGTGAATGAAGGGGAATGTGGGGTTGGGTGGTAGAGGTCCTGGTCCCTTGTGCAGATCCAAAACTTCATAGTTGGAACATTAACATGTGCCGTGGAACCTTGGATGTGCCAAGTCATAGGTCAATGAGCTGCTAAAGGAATTATTTTTAAAGATCTCATCTACCATGTCTAGGATTTCTTCCTTTACCATAACTCTCAGAGACCTAATCCTATTTCTCCTCACATGTATCAACTTTAGAAAAGAACCAAGTAGAGGCTGGAAGATTACTTCTGCAAGGGATTCTGGGTAAGAAAAATCTGCTACTAAGAAGCCCAGCACTGAGTTCCTATGATGCCGGTAGATCAAAAGTGCGAGAGAGAGAGAGAGAGAGAGAGAGAGAGAGAGAGAGAGGAGAGAGAGAGAGAGAGAGAGAGAGGAGAGAGAGAGAGAGAGAGAGAGGGAGAGAGGGAGAGAGGGAGAGAGGGAGAGAGGGAGAGAGGGAGAGAGGGAGAGAGGGAGAGAGGGAGAGAGAGAGAGAGGGAGAGAGGGAGAGAGGGAGAGAGGGAGAGAGGGAGAGAGGGAGAGGGGGGGGAGAGAGAGAGAGAGAGAGAGAGAGAGAGAGAGAGAGAGAGAGAGAGAGAGAGAGAGAGAGGAAGAAAGAAAGAAAGAAAGAAAGAAAAGAAAGAAAGAAGAAAGAAAGTTTGATAAACTAAAATTGCCATAAAGAACCTCCTACATTTTGGAAGAAATATAAAAGCATATTAGAATGCTGACTGTATTCTGCAAAGCTGTTTTTCATAACTGTGGCAGCCATTACAGATGTACAGAAGGCTTGCATCCTCTCAGTCACCACATAGACATCATGACTGAGTCAGGAGTAAAATTTGTTCGCCAGAGGAACAAATCTCCAAATCTCTTCTAGCTCTTATTCCTCATTTGAAGTTTTATTTGAAAGCACATAAGGGAATATATTTTCTATGAAGAAATCAGTAAATGGTGGATGAAAAGAGATATATAATCAATTAAAATGATTATTCTTTGGTTCTCTCCTCTTTCTTTACAGCCAAAGCACCTTTTTAAGCAAACAAATCCATGCACATATAGATAAGTTGTCCATCACTTGTTGTCATAGGCCTAAGTGCAAATGATCTTAAGAGAAGTTTAGCTCTGAATACATAAATCTGATGGTACCTAACTCTAAAGGAAGCAGTGTTCATATAGGACAGAGCTGTTCACTCTGTTATGAGGCCTTTGATTAAAAGGACTGTATTTTCCAAAACAGATTAATCTTTGCATTAGAATTTGGTTTTGCTTATGCCCAGCTATTTGGGAGCATGTTGCTACTAAGAGAATCCAAACCAAAGTTGTTTCTTTGTGCATGTTATGCATATTATTTGCATTGTCCTGAGTGAAACATGTAGGAAAGACAAAAGGATATGACTAAATTCCATAAAATGTTAGGAATTGGTCCTGACACAATACCATGAGGGTTAAGAGATAGAATTTCTTTCTTAGTGTTGCATTTTGGCAGAAATCATTTGCTATTTGTCACTGGCAAGATAAAAAGAAGCTCTGATTTCCATTCTCCAGAGAGCCTACTTAGCTCCTTAGCTGTAGCCATTCTCTTACCCTACTCCTAGGCCTTCATTTTGCACCATGTTTTGGGGAAACAGGCACAGTAATTTGCATTTAGTTAATTTAGTGAGTTCATTGTAATTTCATCCCTGGGCTATTAAATAGTTCAAAAATAAATATTGTATCACTTATTGAATATGTAACATGCATCACATTTGAGCTGTATTTTATAACAAAGGTAATTATTGAGCCAGAACATGATATGCTGAAAGCATTTCAGAATCTGTCTTATTAATAGTAAGTAGTAGAATATACAGCAGGGGTCAACAGGCAAGAGAAAAATAAAAACCTGGATTTTTCCATCACAAAGTATAGGCTCAGGGAGTTCCATGCTGATTTCCATAGTGTATGTGTTAATTTATATTCCAGCTAACAATGTATAAAACTTCTTCTCCTTTCCCATCCTTGCTAGCATTTATTTGTTATCATTTGTATTCATAGTGACTGCCATTTTGAGTGAAGAATGAGGTGGAATCTCATGTACTTTTGGTTTATAGTTCCTTCATGGTTAAGGATGTTAAACATATCTTCATGCTTTGATTGATCATCCATACATTTTTAAGACCTGTTCAATTGATTTGCCCATTTATAAATTGTGTGAGTGTTACATTCTTCAAAAGACTAAAAATAGAACCATGTGATCCGAGTGCCACTTCTTGACAAGTGGCAGAAGGAATGAAAGTCAGCATGCAGTAGAAATAGCCACACATTCGTGTTTATGTAGAGCTTTTCACAACAGTAATCTATATCATGTAGGAGCCTGCCGACTGCTAAAGACAAAGAAAGTGTGCTACCTGTACACAGTGCTGAAGAAAGAATGAAATCATGTCCTTTTCAGGAAAATGGGTGAAACTGTAGATCATCTGTTAAGTTAAATAAGCCAAACCAGGAAAAACAAATATGTTCTTTCATATGATAAGCATAGACATTAAAACAAAACATGAGTGAAAACAAGGCCTCTGTGGTGATGATGGTGATGGAGGGGTAACGCGGGGCAGTTATATGTATGCATGGAAATATCACAAGGAAACTCATTTGCACAACGAATGTACACAAACTTGTTTTACTAAATGTGCAGCCTCAAGAAGAAAAACATGTGTATGTATATGGGTATGCAGTGAGCACGTGGGAAAAACAAAACAAAAAAAACCAGTTGACCAAAATTCAGGCTAAATACTCAGCCAGGCTAAGGTTTCACAGGAATCTGGCATAGGCTCCCTGCTCCTTCTTTGCACTTTGGTACAGAGTCTGAGGAAGCTGGGAAGGCTTGTATTTCTAGAACATTCTTGGGAAGAAAGGCTGTGTGAGCTCATGGGGCTTTCCATTCTGACCACCAGTCTTGGCAGCCCCGAGGCATGGGGTTGTGAGCAAAACCTGAGTCTTAACTTAGCAAGGGCTTATTGTGAAATACAATGCTCCACACTGACCACTGTTTCAAAGGTAACCCATGTCCTGAAGTCCACAGGAGGGATGCATCTGCAGTCCAGGCCCTTCCTGGGGGTAAAACCAGAGTGCATATATTTGGGCTGGTCTTTCAGAAGGAATGACTGCATCTTTTGTGAGAAATAATTTTGTTGTGGCTTCTGTAACCCTGGGAGAAAAGCATCCAACCTCCAAGTCCCATCAGAGGGTATGGGGGGGGAGGTGTAAAGAAACATCTGTTGTTTCTATCTGCCAGTACTGGGGCTTGAACTCACAGCCTTATACTCACACCTGGCTTTTTCTGCTTCAGGTTAGTGCTGTACCCCTGAAGCCATAGCTCCACTTCTCCCTTTTTTGCTGCTAACTGGAGCTCAGAGACTCCAGGACGTTCCTACCCCACCCTGCTGGCTTTGAACCTGGATCCTCACATCTCAGCCTCCAGAGTAGCTAGGCTGACAGGCTTGAGTCACCTGGGGGCTTGGCTAGAAGCTGGTTCCTTTGAGGAAGGAGACCCCATTTCTAGGGCACCTCACCTCTCTGCCCAGCCCATGTCCCTGTCCAGGCCCTTCAGGGCGGCCATAGGCTCTGTCCCCCTCTCCAGACATCGGTTCTGGGGAGGCTTGGGTGGAGGTTTGGATGAAGTGGATGCCCGGCGGGGAGGTGGGGGGGAGTGCGGGGAGGGAGGCGGACGGGGCGCGGCGCGGTGGGTGCTCCCTGCCTGGAAGGGCGGGGATGGGACGGGGCGCGCGCAGAGGCGGAGAAGGAAGAGAGGGGTGGGCGGGCGAGTGAGGGAGCGAGCGAGACACTGGGAAGGGAGCGCGCCCGCCGCCGCCGCCCTCCTCGGGAGAGAGAGGTTGGAGCGCCGCATTTCAATGAGGACCGGCCAAGGCGCAGCCCAGCCTTAGCGGAGGTCACCCTCTCGGAGCCCGCCATCCGCGCCCCCATCCCGCGCCTGCCGTCTCACCCCCACCCCCGGCACCCTCAGCAGCACACCCCAACCCCGGCCGCGCCCAAGCCGGGCAAGGACAGCTTCGGGAAGCGGCTCCGATCGTGGCCACAAAGACCCCCCCCCGAAGCCCAGCGGCGACTCTCGGAGGACCGGTGCGTGCTTAACCCTTCTCGGGGAGCCGGGACTGCGGGGAGGGCCACTCCGGGGGACAAGGGCGGACCCCCCAGCCTGCTCGCCACCGTTCCTCCAGGGGAGGCTTGCCCTGCCCTGGCCAGCCAGGTCCAGGCCCGGGGGGCGTTGTGCTCGGGCGGCCCCGGGGCAGCTGGCACCTGCCTCTTTTGTCTGGTGCCACCACCGGGGCTTTCAGTGTGTGTAGGGGGGGGGGAGTGTCGGGCGATCGCCCGTCCCCCCCACTTCCTAGGCTTCTGGTTGTTGGTGGAGATGGAGAACCAAAGGCTGAGGGAGCTTGGGGAGCGGTGCTTGTCATTGTCATGCCTGGCTATGGAGAGGAGCAAGTCCCCTGGGAAGGAGTGGCCAGCCAGGCCTGGCTTCGTATTGTGTGTGTGTGTGTGTGTGTGTGTGTGTGTGTGTGTGTGTGTGTGTGTGTGTGTGTGTGTGCATGCTTTCCAGTGCAGCCAGGGAGGGTCACTTGCGTTTGGGAGTGGAGTGGGGTAGGGGGTTGGGGGGGGGTCTTGGAGGGGGGAGGGGAGGGAAATCCAGGCATGGTGGCAGTGCGGGTGTCTCAAGTACATTTGCAGCATCTCAAGTTCCTCTGGGGACAGCAAGGCTGCCTCGTGTACAAACCAGTACCTGCAGTGCTAAAAGCACGCGGAGAGAGGAAATGGCATTTTCCTCCTAGGGTACAACACGCACAGCTCGTCCCTCCCTCCCACCCCCAGCCCCTGCTTGCACACCCCTCCTCCACAAAAGAGACTGCTTTGGAGAAGCAGGCTCGCCCCTGGATTTGGCATGGCAATATGTGCCCAGGAGAAAGCCATGAAAGGATTCATTCAAATCGACTGCCTCTCTGCTGCACCTGTGTGTGTGTGTGTGTGTGTGTGTGTGTGTGTGTGTGTGTGTGTGTGTGTGTGTGTGTGTGTGTGTGTGGAGAGTAAGGTGCACATGGTGCTTAGCTGCAGAATGAATAAGGTGTCCTGACGGTTCCTAAATATATCGCCTTTCAGTGGGAGAGAAAAGTAGGGCAACGTTTTTAAGTAAGAGATGGCACATGGATGCTGGTCAGAAGGGATGGCAAGAGAGGAAAATTATAACACAAATGCACACGTCTGTGGTGGAGATGTCTGTGGGAGTGCACACTGCTTTCAGAGGGATTCGTGCATCTTTTATGCCATGCTTCCCCGATATTCCAAATCCCTCTGTTAAAATCTGCTGGGCACTACCTTTATCTCAATGTGGTAGCACTGATGCCAAATTTCTCTGTGTTTGAAACAAGAACCTGTGGGTTCATCTAACAGAGAGCATGGCGAACACAGAGTCTTCAAAATGGTGAGAAATCCCACAAAGAACAATCGAGAATGCTGGTTTCCTGGCATGGCAGTCTGTAGGAAAATCTCTGATAAGAGCCAGTCCTCACCTTCTTCCCCACCCAGTGTCTGTGGTTTCTGTGGCCAAGCAGTTCTGGCTACCTTTCTGAACCCTATGCACATGTGTCCCAGGCTGGGAGCTACTCATGGTCTGTGAATGTGGGGGCTGTGTTTTGCTGTCAGGCTCCCCCGTGCAGGAAGGGGGGAATCGTATGAGTCTAGAGAAGTTTCCATAGCTCTTGGTTCACTTGAGCTAGTAGAGGTAAAAGTACCTGTTTTAATAATGACCAGGACACCAAGGATGTATGGGGTGGCTGGTGACATTCATTTAGTGATGGCTGCAGCCTGTGCCATGATATCACTGAGTGTGGTTTTGCTTTGTCAGCAACATCATTATCTACTTGAGTGGAGGGAAGTAAAACACGTGGTCCTTGTCCGTAGTGAACACATAATAGTTATGAAAAAAAGTTGAATATAATTCAATAAACTTTTCCTTGTTTGTGTGTATGAGGGTGCAGGACTTGGGGCTTGAACTCAGCACCTGGATGCTGTCCCTTAGCTTTTGTGCTCAAGATGAACTCTCTACCACTTTAGTGACTGCTCCATTTCCAGACTTTTGGTAGTTAATTGGAGATAAGAGTCTTATGAACTTTCTTTTCTTGCCCAGATTGGCTTTAAACTACAATCCTTAGATCCCAGCCTCCTGAGTAGCTAGGATTATAGGCGTGAACAGGCAGGACTCATATTCTAAATTGACTTTTTTTTAATTTTGGGGTAGATTTCCTGCTTTTAAACGTCTTTTCTTCAATCTAGAGAATTCAAATGGTTGATTTTTAGCCTTTGTTAATGGTGAATGGTTAAGGGCCCCTTAAACCTATATTTGTGTGCCCTCAGGCAACACAACTGTGCCATTATTTGCTGAATGTTTCCTTCTAGTTGGTATTATTAGATTTGGAGGAAAGTCAAAGGGATAGAAGAATGACCTCTGTGTTTTATTTAGGGAGTACTAGGGCTTGAACTCATGGCCTGGGCTTGGTCCCAGTGCTAGTGTTCTACCACTTGAGCCACAGATCCATTACTGTCCTTTTGCTAGTTAATCAAAGATAAGAGGTTCATAGATTTTCCTGCCTGTGCTGGCTTTGACTAATGAAAAAAGAATGAAAAAGACAAACAAAACCCAGCTGGGCACCAGTAGCTAGCTACTCAGGAGGTTGAGATCTGAGAATCACAGAAGCCAGCCTGAACAGGAAAGGTTGTGAGACTCTTTTCTCCAAAATTAAGCACTAAAAAAGCCAAAAGTCTACCTGTGGCTTGCTCAAGTGGTAGAGTACTAGCTTGAGCATAAGAGCTCAGGGACAGCCAGGCTCTGAGTTCAAGCCCCAGGACCAATGAATAAATGAATGAATGAAAAGGAAACCAAACCCATCAAAAGCCAACTTGATCATTATTGCTTACAAAGTTTGGAGGAAGCTAGTGAGTTGGCTTGAGTACTTGAAAAACCCTCCACCTAGGTTCTGAGATCAAGCCCCAGTACTGGCACAGAAAAGAAAATGAAATATTGACTGTGGAGAATGCAGATTTTATTAATAAAAATAAAACACTTGCCATACAGTAGGCACTATCCTAAATGTACATTCGTTTACTTAGTACTTAGCATTAAATGTAAAATATAGTATTTAAACATATAACATATATTCAATATCTAAATACTAAGTATTCTTGTTCCAAATTTGTGATTGAAGAAACTGAGGCTTAACGATGTCAGTCAGGCAGAGATTTCTCAAATTTATACAGGTAGTATGGGGTCAAGGTTGGATCAAAATCTGAAACTTTGAAACCCCAACTGCAGCAATAGAGACTACTAAAAAGGCATGTGAGCAAAAAGTTATGCTGACAAAAGAAGTAATCCTTTTTTTAACCTTCATCCAGGAGGTTTGGAGTCAGGGCCTTGTGCTTTCTGCACTGGCACTCTTCCATTTGACCCACACCTTCCAGCCCCACTTTTTGCTAAAGGCAGAGTCTTTCAGATTTTCTTGCTCAAAGTAGCCTTGAACTTTGATCCTCTAGCTTCTGCCTCTTGAGTAGCTAGGGTTATAGGTGTGAGCCAGGGACACCTGGAGTAGAAATCCTCTTCTTCCTGGATGCCTTTTGGTTGTTTTTCTTTTTCTTTTTAATTTAAACAACTTATCTTAAGCATTCAATATATATAAAGGAGTGAAAATGAATTCACTTTTAAAAATATTGATCAAGTGCATGTTTTGGAAAGTCCTTCCCTAAATTGATAGGACCTAGGACTTACTTAAACGGTTCTTCTTACAGTCAAATGCTGCCCCCCTCATTTTTACCCTGGCCCCCGAGTCCTCTTTTTCCCTTTCCCTTTTCCTTTCCTTTATTCTTTTCTTTCTTTCTTTTTTTTTTAATGCCAGCAGTCAGGACCTGAGTGCTATCCCTTAGCATCTTCTGCTCAAACTGGCTCTCTACTTCCTGAGCTACAGGTCCCAATCCCTGCTTTTGCCAATTCATTGGCATCTCTGACTTTTCCCACCTAGACTAGCTATGAACCTTGATCCTCAAATCTCAACCTCTGGCATAGCTAGGATTACAGCCAGAAGCCACTGGCAGGGATACTTCCCTTCAGTAGTAAACAATCATCTGGTAATGTATTTTCTATATTCTACCAGAATCATCAACACAAATCCTTCAGTGAGGGTTGAGCTTTGGAGTCATGCAAATCTCAGAGGGGATCTGATTCAACCATTTAGCCACTGTAATTCCTGCAGACATGTAGGAGGAGACATGTCTGTGCCTCAGTTTCTCTGGAAATGGTGACAATAATCATCACCATGAAAGGTTGTGACTGTGCCTAGGTGGTAGGCAGTCAATACGTAGGAGCTGTTTCCAACCAAACTGTGGTTAAGTCATAAGCTATTTCCCCTGGGATCAGCCTCTTCGCTGTCCTCCCCCTCTCTCTTTTTCTCTCTCCCACTTGACAACTCTCGTGGAGCGGTGAGAGCTGTATCTCCACCCAGCGGTGCACACAGAGCCTTTCCAACCACGATATCTGCCAGTAACCTGGGGCTGTGTGTCTGTGTTTTTCTGGGGCTCGCAGGATCCACTCGCAGTCCATCATGTCCTTCGGCAGAGACATGGAGCTGGAGCACTTCGATGAGCGGGACAAGGCGCAGAGATACAGCCGGGGATCTCGGGTGAACGGCCTGCCCAGCCCCACGCACAGCGCCCACTGCAGCTTCTACCGCACCCGCACGCTGCAGACACTCAGCTCGGAGAAGAAGGCCAAGAAGGTGCGCTTCTACCGAAATGGAGACCGCTACTTCAAAGGGATTGTGTATGCCATCTCCCCAGACCGATTCCGGTCCTTTGAGGCCCTGCTGGCTGATTTGACCCGAACTCTGTCAGATAACGTGAATTTGCCCCAGGGAGTGAGAACAATCTACACCATCGATGGGCTCAAGAAGATTTCCAGTCTGGACCAACTGGTGGAAGGTGAGTCTGGGAGATAACTGCCAGGAGACCTGATGGAATCTGGGCACCCATCCCCACTACGCTAGCCTTTACTTCTTAGAGGAAGCTTTACCTGGTGCTTACTGTTTGACACGTTTGAGTATATTACACGATAAGGGTAAAGGGAGGAGGGAAGGATGTTAATGTATTAAGTCACGGAACCCATAATAATAACAGACTGAAGGCATGGGTGTCCTAACACTACAACATTATTCTTTCTCTTTTCTTATGCTCGCATCACATTAATTTAAAAGTTCATTTTTCTATCTTCCATTGCATAGCTCATGGTCATTTTGAGATGCAAATTAAGCTTTTGCTATCACGATGTCCAAAAGTACTTGAAATAAGGATGATTAATAGGTAATGAAATTTTAAGTTGATCCTTCGATAGTAGACTTATTAATTTTATCATTAGAGATTGAAGACCTGAACATTCAAAGGACATGTGGGTACTTACATCACACAGGAAATTGGTCAGGTTTTCTGTCTATTCCTTCGTCTAGGGGATCTTCTGATTAATCAATCAATTAATTAATTTTTGTTATCTTTAACTAGTTGTGCAAAAGGATTTAGATTCAGAATGTTGGTTTATGAATACAGTGCATCTTGACCTTGCACGTCCTCTCCCATGCTTCCTCTTAATTTTAAAGAGTTATTGTTTTCTGTGGTATTTGCAGAGAGGGAGGGGCCTAGGGGCTCAGATTGCTCTCGTATCCAATTTATGGGAACACTAATCTGTTTGAGACCATGTGAAAATAGAATGTTTTAGATCCACAGGTGAGGCATGGTATCTTGTGCAAAATTAATATCTGAGTTATGTTTGCCTTGGGATCAACTCCATTTTTTCAGTTTTTATTACTAAGTTGTTGTGTAATGGAGTTTTAATTGAACTTATCTTTTTATGTGTGCTTCTCTTCTGTATGTATGTGTATGTGTGTGTGTATGTGTATTGTATGCATGCATATACATGCACGGTGGACTATTTAGTTTCAGAGCTAAATTTCTTTTATTCTCACTTTTGGGATAACTTTTCTTTTATAGCATCTGGCCTTACTATAATTTGATCCAGGTTCCGGAATTTCTTTCTTTCTTTTAATTTTTAAATTATTTTAAGTAGTTGTACAAAGGGGTTTTAATTCAACATGTCAGTTTTTAAGTGCAATGCATCTTGATAAATATCACTTCTTCCATCATTCTTACCGCTCTGACCTCACAGCTATCTCATTCCCACCCATCTCATGAGCTTTCCTAGTCCCATTTTCACACATATACTTTGAGTATTATGATTATAGTTTCCTACTTTTCCTCTTTCTACTCATCTGCTACCCCCTACTCCCTTAGCCCCTATGTTAGTCAGACAGGTTTACCTTCCTTGTAAGCATTTTGCTAACAGATATTAATTGTTCAAAGGCATTAAAACATAGAAAACCCATACCTGTGTGTGCTTTACAGTAGTCAGTTGGATCAACTCCATTTGAGGGAAGCATAAAGCTTCTCATTCCTTTTTAAAACCAAAATCAAATTCTAATGGCATAGAGAGAAATAACTGCCATTAATTATGTGAGACACACTCAGATTGGGAGATATACTCTTTGGATAGCAGGTCTTTCTGCGTTGAAATCTCCAGGCTCTAATCAAGTGGACTGAAAGGATCATGGATAAGTTAAGCCAGGCTTGGTGTTGTAACAGCTCCATATCACTGTGCATTCTTTGCCCCACCAATATTTGCCCAGACCCAGCTGACTAGCTATATCCCAGAGGGGTGCCATCCAGTCCCCAGAGAACATCCCTTTCAACTTCTTTTGATCTAGGGTGATCAACCCTACACTGGCAGAGTCCCCTTGTCCTACTCTCTAAACAGTTGTAGGTATACAAGATTCAGTATGTGATCTGAGCAATTCTTCTCCCTTTCTTCCATTAATTCTTTGGCAGGAATGCCAGGCCTCTATACTGTGACTGGACTTGAGCAGGTGTGGAGGAGTCTGGGTTTGGACTGTTTATTTTTAGGAGAATTCATATCTCTCAGTGAATTGTCATGGTGCCAAGAAGCCTGTCAACTTGGCTTTTTTCCCTTCTCTTCAGGGGTGGAAACTTCTAGTAAATTAAAGGGGAAGAATGATCATGAGATGTTTCTGAGTCTTCTTTGTTTTTTTTATGCATGACATCTGGAAATTAAAGGGCGGGGGAAAATTTGGTAGTACTTTCTAGAGATCAGATACAAAGTCAGGTGCATGACCAGTCACCAAGCCATTAGTACTTTGTGGGCTTATGGCATTGTAGGGAAAAGTATGCCAAGATCTCAAAGCACACCCTTAGACAGCTGGGGGATTGACTTCTTATTCTATTCTAGAATCACTTGTGTGGCATCTGTGAAGGCAGAGGTATTTTAGTTTCCCGTCCAGAACTGACTTTTACTGAGAGGAGCTGGAGATATTCCAAATTTCTCATCTAATAAAGAGGATGATGGGAAAAGGCCAAGGACTCCTTTCATATCCAGGGACCAGCAAAATTATGGCAGTGTTTGCCATTATCTTCCCCTAGCTTTATTTTTTTCTTTCAGGTTTTTATTAGCATGTATGAATTGTACAAAATAGTTTCATTGTCCTATTTTCAGGCATGCATGTATGTGGTCAAACTTAACTTCTGTGTTACTCTTTGTATCCTCTACTACCTCTTAAAATAATTATTAATAGGTTTCACCATAATATTTCCATATACACCTATGAAGAATGTATTCTCCTCCCCTTTCACTCTCTCTTTTTACCTTTCCGCTCAAATAGTCCCTGATTTACACTATCGTCATTCATGTTTTAAAAAGAATCTTGATTCCTGCTGGACATCAGTAACTCATTCCTACTCATGAGGTGGAACTCTGGAAATGGTAGTTTTAAGTCACCTTGGGCAGGATGCCTGTGAGACTGATCTTGAACTGGCCATAAAAAAAGCCAGAAATGGAGTTGTGGCTCAAGTGGTAGAGCACTAGCCTTGAACAAAAAAGCTCAAGAACAGTGCCTAGACCCTGAGTTCAAGCCCAGGAACTGATACCAAGAAGAAAAATGTCTAGATTCCTCATATGAAAGAGAATACATGACGCTGGCCATTGGCAGTCTCACTTGATGATGAGCTTCAGTTCTATCCATTCTCCTAAAAGTGACAGGGATTCATGGCAGAGTAGAGCTCCATTGTGTGTGCATATGCACGTACCACATTCTATTCACTCATCGGTTAATGAGAATTTTGGCTGATTCTATAGTTTGGCTATTGTGAATAGTGCTGCTCTGAGCATGAGTGTCTGACTTTGATTTCTCTGGATATATGCCCAGGAATGAAAGCAGGATCAAATAGTAATTTTGATCTTTGATGCATTTTGAATTATTATTATTTTTTTGTACAGGGTGAAAGATAGGGATCTAGATGTGGTGGATATTCAGTCTCCCCAACACCATTTGTTATAGAGACTTTCCTTCAACATGTGTTTCTGGTGTTCTTGTTGACAATTAGCTTAGCTATAGTTGTGTGCACCTATTTCTGGATCTGATTTCTCCTCTTCACCCCTGTCCTTTCCTATCGATACTATCCTATTAGACTTTGTGTGCATTGCTGTATTGTCAGAAGATAGTAAATATGGCCCAGAGCTACTGAGCATGTGTAAAGCTTTAGTCAGTCCCTTAGTCAGATGCACATGTGTGTAGAGCTCTCTCAAGGGGCAGTTGCCATTGTCATCCTGTGCTAAGAGCAAATGCAGTGTGCCAGGGATCTGTATGGATCTCATAGCAGGAAATGGTGGGTTAGGACTTGAACCCTGGAAAGTGTGTGTCAGAGCTGATCTGACAACTGCTGCTCATCCTGTGTGCTGTAATTTCTATAAAAGCCACGCCTGGGTTCATGTTAGTACAGTGGGTTATTTTTTTATGTACTGTGGATTAGCAGGCATTTTAGTGGAAAGTTAACTACAAATAAAAGTTGTCTCCACTACTATTCTGTTCACTGCTTTTGGAAAACACTTTTATCTTTGGCTTAATTCCAGGAATGAAAATCATTTCCAGAAACACCTTTATCATTTCATGTGGCCCTCAAATACTATTTGTCCATTGCATTCCTTTTAAATCAAATTCAGGCTGAATATTTTAATATTTTCAAACTACTTTCCTAGAAAAAATACTTTTTTTTCTAGTTGAATGAATGATAACATCAAGATAAAGTATGAATTCACATATTGTGACATTTGTTTTTTTAAATTTTAAATTTAAACATTTTTTAATGCTTAATTCATAACATGGATAATTACCACACAGCTGCACTGAGAGTTTTAAATAGCTAGAAATTCATTTAGATTTGCTTCTTTGTCTGGTACATTTCTGCTTAGTCTGTTAAAATACATACCACTGCTTTCTCTTCTTCATTAGGCCCCCACCTCTCACTTTATGTAAACCTCGATGCCTGTTATTAGCTTTTCATTTTTCCCTCCCAATACCCTGATGAGGTTTGAATTTTAAATTAAATCCTTTTGGTGGATGCAGTGGCAAATGTTTTTAAATTTGTTCTTTCTCACTTGATCTCAGGCTGAAACTTCTGAGTTACAATGACATATGTGAGTGTATTTATAACCATTTTATGGTCACTTTGACTGTGTTATTATTATCCACTGATTATTATGCAGAAGAGTGGTTGATGGAGTTGGCTGTGAGCCCTAGTTATATAATGGAGGGGTACATATGTATATATATATGTTAAGTGTAATACATATGTCATATATTATATAACATTTAGCATATTAAACACGATTTAGCATATTAAACACAATATATTAATATATATATAATATATTATATAATATGCTTGTGTACCATGTGTATATCTGTATATTGGTATATATAAATATGCATATATGTGTGTATGTGTGTATGTATATATATACACATATATATACCCACATATGCTAAGTGTATCAAAGATGGCATTCTCCAGTGTTTATTTTTGGAATTACATATTGTATTTTTGATGTTTTTCTTGGGGCTTGAACTCAGCTTGCACTCTTTCCCTGAGCTCTTCAGCTCAAGGCTACGTCCCTACCCTGGAACCAAGCCCCACTTCCCATTTTCTAGAGGTTAATTGGAGATAAGAATCTCAGGTCCTTTTGTGCCCTGGCTGGCTTTGAACCTTGATCCTCAGATCTCAGCGTCCTGAGTAGCTAGGATTAGAAGCATGAGCACCACACCCAGCTGATGTTTTTCTTTGTCCTGGGCACATTTGCTCAGCTTTTTTACTCAAGGTTGGTGATCTACCATTTTACCACAGTTCCACTTATAGCTTGTCAATGGTTAATTGAAGATAAGAATCTCATTTACTTTCCTGCCTTGGCTGGCTTTGATTTACAATCCTCAGATCTCATTCGCCTGAACCACTAGGATTACAGGCATTAGCACTGCATGAAATGGATTTAATATGTTAAAAAATTCATGCTGTTTACCAAGGAAAGTTGAAGTGCAGACCGATTTCTGCTATGACTCTCCTGGAGTCTGACTCTCATTGCTCCGTGGTAGGCCTGTACGTATTGAGAGTATTCAAGTGAACGCTCAGGAGACAGATGTTATCTACATCCTAAACATAGACTGAGTTTTGGTTGATTTCCTTTTCTTCTTCTAACTTCTTTTGTGAAAGTAAGTGTGAGAGGGCCAACCAGTTCTCTCAATGGTGTTCCTCTTTTCCGGATGGGCCTCCCTCCATTTTCGCTTTTTTGTTTTTGTGTCAATGCTGGAACTTGAACTCATGGCCTCAAGTTTTTGCTTGGCCCTTCATTGTACTATGACTTGAACCACAACTCCATTTCCAGTTTTCACTGGTGAATCAGTAATAAAGAGGCTTGCAACCTCAGATCTCAGGATCATAGATGTAAACTACCCCTTGTGAAATACCCCTTGCTCATTTTCTTTCTTGGACTGTCTTTCTCCTGGTCTCCCCTTGATGTACTGATTGTGTGTGTGTGTGTGTGCATGTGTGTGTGTGTGTGTGTGTGTGTGTGCGTGAGATGTGTGCCAGTATTGGGCTTGGGTGCTATACTTTAGCTTTTTTGTTCAAGGCTGGTACTCTACTGCTGGAGCTACAGCTTCACTTCCAGCTTTTTGCTGGTTAATTGGAAATTAGTGCCTCAAGGACTTTTCTTCTTAGGCAGATTAGAGGCATGAGCCATTGGCACCTGACTGTAATGAATTGCTAAGAAATGATTTTCAAATACATATATAGCATCTTATTCTCAAAATTCTGTAACAGCAACCAGTTTACTGGGTTTTTAAAAAGTGTTCTCTCAGTAATATAATGTGTGATAAAGATATGCATATAATATACTCAGAAGGTAATTTCTAGTGCTTGAGAACTTTCCATATCAGTGCATCAAGAATTGTGGCTATTGTTTCTTTATAAAGTTTTTTTTACTGACTTCTCATATTACTTTATTCAAATGCATGTTGCTTTATTTAACCAGTCTTCTATTGATAGTAGACATTTAACATGTGTCCAATCCTTTGTTATTATAAATAATTTTGCAATGAATTTCCTTAGATATAAACTTTCTACTCATGTGTGTGAATATCTAAGATAATTTCTAGAAATGCAATAGTAAGAGCGGTACAAGTGTTGACCTTTTCAGAATATTAAACAATTGCTGTCTGTAAAGGTTTTCAAGCTGAACTCTGACCACTGGTGTATGGAGACTGGCATATTTCTCAACATTGTGATATGCTAGATTTGTTTCCATTTAAACTAAGAAAGGGCAGTCGGAGGTCTTGGTATTGTTTTACCTTTCCATATACATAAAAGACATTTATACATATATTTTTATATATTCTTTCCCCATAGGTTTTCTGGTCATTTTCTACCATCCCTACTTTTTTCTGCTTATTTTTTATTTTTCATCAGTTGAAGGGTTTGAACTCAGCTGTCTCTGAGATCTTTTGCATGAGGTTAACACTATATACTTTGAGCCACAACTTCACTTTTGGTTTTTGAGCAGTTAACTAGAGATAAGGTTCTTGGAGATGTGTCTGCCTAGACTAGCTTCGAATCATGATGCTTATATTTCAGCCTCCTGAGGAGCTGGAATTATAGGCGTGAGCCACCAGCACCCAGTTTTTGCTGGTTATTTTGGAGACAGAGTGCAGTGGATTTTTTTCTGCCTAGGTTGGCCTCTAATACCTGCCTCAGCCTCCTGAGTGGATAGGAGGACAGGTATGAGCCATTGGTGCCCAGCTTCATTACATTTTTTTTTGCTAGTCCTGGTGCTTGGGCACTGTCATTGGACACTTTTGCTCAAGGCTAACCCTCTGCCACTTAAGCCACAGAGCCATTTCTGGCCTTTTCTCTGTATATGGTTCTGAGGAATTGAACCCAGGGCTTTGCAAATGCTAGGTGAGTGAGCACTCTACCACTAGGCTATGTTCCAAGCCCTTCATTATCTTTTTAAATCAAGTTATATTGGTATAATATATGAAGTGGGATTCACTTCAACTTTGGTTGTCCCCAGGCTATTTGCTTCAGTTCTCCAATGTATTTTGAAATTAATTTGGATCTATAAAGTTGTCAGACAGAAGTTCCTACATAACTTTCAGAAGTTTAATAGTGAGGTATCTTCTATAACCATGATGTTTGAAGACCTGTTACTCTCAAATCAGACCTGTTTTCTGCATTGCAGCCACCTGGATATCTTCAAGTGGGACAACCTTTGTCCTTTCAAATTCAACATGAAGCACTTCAGCTCATTCTTTGCCACTGTCTAGATTTGTTCTTCCTCCCTTGTTCTCGTTCTTATTAGCTAGGGTCACAACTTGCTAAGGTTCTAATGTCTGTGAATGCTTTCACCTCCAATTCCTGTGTTGGAACCTAAGTATCAATGGGCTGAGGTTCGGAGAAGGGGCATTAGATATTCAGGTCATTTCTTGGAGTCAAAATACAATGATGGATAACTTTCTCACAAAGACTCAGGAAAACTGATAACCTGTTCCATCCTGAGGGGAAGGGTGCTATTTTGAAGGAAGTGGGTTCTCAGTAGATGATGCATCTCCCAGAACATTGGGTCTTTGTCCAGCCTCTACAGCTGTAAGAAATAAATGAATGGGGTTTTATAAGCTATTCAGTGTATAGTATTCTCATATGGCAGCCTGAATATACATGTTAACACCATTCTTAACTTTTTGTCTTTGTTTTCTTTTGTTGCTTTCTTTTTTTTTGTTTTTGTAATATTGGGGACTAATTTCATAGTTCCATGCTTGCTAGACACGTTTTACCACTTGAGGCACACTCTCAGTTCTTTTGCTTTTAGTTTATTTTTCAGGTAGGATCTTGGCCTAGGTTGGCGATGGACCTTGATCTTTCTATTTTTTTTTTCCCCCTGAATAGGTGATAAGAAAAGTATGAACTAAGCTGGGTGCTGTGGCTCACGCCTGTAATCCTAGCTACTCAGGAGGCTGAGATCTGAGGATCAAGGTTAAAAGCCAGCTGGGGCACAAAAGGACCTAAGACTCTTATCTCCAGTTAACCTCTAGAAAAACAGGAAGTGAGGCTTGGCTCAAGGGAAGGGAGGTAGTCTTGAGCTGAAGAGCACAAGGACAGCGACCAGGCCTTGTTCAAGCACCATTACCCACAAAAAGGAAAAAAAGTAAAGAGAAGTATGAACTATATATGTCTGGCTTCTTTTTAAAGATAGGGTTTTGCAAACCTTTGTTCAATATGTCTTTAAGCTGGGATCTGGTTATCTTTGCCTTCCAAGTAGCTAGAATTACACACACACACACACACACACCCCACCACCACCACCACCTCCATGCCTGGTGCTTCTCTCTGAATCTTCCAAATCCATGTTGTCACCAAATCCTGAGAATTCTAATTCTTCATTTTTGTTCTTTCTTCTCCATCACCATTATTTCAGTCTTCAGGCCCTTACTGTTTCTGAGCAAAAATATTGCTCATTTTTTGGACAGAAAGAGCAATGTCCTTTCTACAGTACAAAAATGTGAGTAATGCAAAAAAAGTTAAAAATAGAGTATGTATCATCTTTTTTTTCTGGCTACTTAACACTTATCTATTTCTTGTACTATTCTAGTAGAGTCTTAAGCTAAGAATAGTTAAGTCTTTCTTTTCCTTATATCATCTTTGTACTCAGCCATGCTTTTGATTCCTCATACTGTGCACTGGGTTTATCTCAGCTCCTTTAGAAAATGCTCATATCTCATATTGTAGCCTTCAAACTGGACATCCTACCTGTATAGTCCTGGCCATAGTCAGATCACTTCGAGCCACTGTTTGGCTTAATAACTGTCCATTCTGCATGTAGAATGTGACTTATGATCATTATGTGCCTCTCTCAGCATTCCATTCCTCTTCTCTCCTTCTGGCTGCCCATATCTTCTATCCCCCATTGTTGTACTCGGCACTGCAACTCAGCTGCTGTCTTTCCTTTTCATTCCTTTTCTTTCCCAGGCTTCCCCCCCTTCACTCCTATCCCAGTGTAAGAAGGAATCCCTCCTCAGAATATGTGTAGCATCACAGTTAAGATCACAGGCTCTGGAACTAAACCATCTGTGTTTAAGTTTTGCCTCCATCTTTCCTAATACTAAGACGTAGAGCAGGTTATCTGCCTCACTGTGCCTCCGTCAGCATGCTACAGGACAGGAGTCATGCTAAGACTTTGCTTACAAGGTTGTGGTAAGGATTGCAGGTAAAATCACAGGTTAGAACATGACCAATATACTACATGCCTGACATTGGCAGTCATAAATGATGCTTTCTGCCAATATCTTTCATACGCTCACACCTCTCAGCTGGTAGATACACCAACTACCAACAGTCTACACATATTGTTGCCTTTATCTTACTGATCTTCAGACCTGAAGCTCTTCCATGATTAGAAATGTCTACATTTGCTGCCTCTACTGGCTTTAAATTTTAATCACACTTCAACCTTCCATTATCATCATTGCACTATCATATACTCATTTATTTTATATCTACGTCTTTGGAAGTCAGTGGCATTGAAGTTCATAGTAGCTTTAATGGCTCAACAAATACTCCTGGGATAAAGAGGAAAGAGAATGAGTGCTTAAATGAATACATGACAGCAACTGGGCATCACTACTTAACTGCAATGGTCACTACCACGTGTGACGTCCTGCTGACCAGTGCGGTGGTCTTGTAGGCATAATTTTCTTGGCATTGGATGCTGATCTCTGGATTTCTCATAGTTCAATACATTCACTACCACTTACATTGTTTGCTCGGGACCTCATTTTTCTTCAGTAGCTTCTCTCTGTCTCTGTTTCTTTCAGTCTTTCTCTCCCTATTCCTTTACCTTTTCCTATCTACCTTATCGCTTCTCTTTTTCTTTCTTGCCTTCACCCTACCTCCACCTCTCCTTCCAGCCCTCTTTATTTTTCTTGTCATCATTATTATTATCTTCAAATAGTTGTACAAAGGGATTTAAATTTAACATGTCTAATCATATGTACAATGCATCTCCATCCATGTCACCCTTCCATCTTTCTCTCCTTTCTTTCTATGCAATCCCCAACCATGTTCTAGTCCATTTCATGTGTGTACACTTATGACTTTATTCGTCCACCATTTCTATTTCCATTCACTTGCCTTCCCTCTTTTTAAGCCTCCATGTCAGCCAAGAGGTTTTTTTTTTTCTGCTTCCTGATATTCATTGTGCTAAACTGCTGATAGTTCAAAGGATTACATGATGGATTCCCATCCCTGCATTGACCATTCTTGAGTCTGATTTTGTTTAAATATTGATCTTCTGGATTTCAGTTTTCCCCAGCGATGGCAGACGTTTGCTTCCTTCAGTCTTTTCTTCAATTCCTGCAGCCACAGTAGCCATGCATGTCACTTTTTGAAATCCTGAATGTGATTTTTTAATGCTTGTTGGAAATTTCCAACTGCTTGTCTCTTATATACTTCAAATTTAGTATGTACACAGCCAAAACTATCTCCTTCCTTTCTATGCATACAAATGTATTCCCTTTCCTTATTTTACCTACCATAATGTGTGGGAAGTAGACTAAAAGAGGAGTTTCAGGGTCCTGGCTAGCTCACATTCCTTTGGGATTCCATATCCAGTCACCACCAATTCTTCTTGATTCAGTGGATCTGCTGAGTGCTCATAGAATTCACACCCTCTGTCTGGAGTAGATGTGAAATTTTCACTTCGGTCTTCTCTCTCAGTCTTTCTCTATGGTGTGTTGCATTCTATCGCCCACTTCCTCCCTTGAGCTCTTCCTTCTAACTAGAGCCAGTGTCTGTCAACCCACAAGGCTGATCACTCATAAAGCCTATGAGTATGTTAATTATAGATTGCAGTTTTATTAGTTTGTTGTCTAGGGAGTCATTTTATGAAGATATAAACATCTTGCAGATGGTCAGCAATGTAGACTATGGTGTTATTTATTTGAAATACCTTTCTCAATTTTTTTTCTCATAGAAATCTTACCCTCATTTCCAAGGCCACTGTGAATGACATTTCTTCCTCTTCAACAGCCCAGAGGGAAGGGGGAATAATACCTTTCTTTTCCAGATTAGTGCTATGGCACTTATTTAGCAATTGACACTTGCAATATTCTGGTATCTGGTCACATACACCATTTACTTTTTAAGCCTTTTGAATATATTCTCTTAACTTAGGTTTCTCTCACTTTATAGAGTGGCCAATCCAGGTCTTGTTTAGAATTTAGGAGATCTGTGGGTTTTTTTTTTTGGTTGTTGTTATTTTTCTTTTCTTTCTTTCTTTCTTGTTTTGGTGTGGGGGGGGGAGGATTGCCTGTCCTATGATTTGAACTCAGGGTCTGGGTGTTGTTCCTGAGTATTTTTGCTCAAGACTCGTGCTCTACCTCTTGAGCCACACAATCCACTTCTGACTTTTTGGTGGATAAGTCTCATGGATTTTTCTTGTCAAGGCTGGCTTTGAACTGTGATCTTCAGATCTCAGCCTCCTGGGTAACTAGGATTACCGGTGGGAGCCATTACCAGATCCTAGCTTTATGCGTTTGCTTTTAATTTTGGGATTTCAAGGTTAAAGTTGCATATGCTTTTTGTACTTATGCTATTTGAGGTTCTGTCATTTCTTTAGGAGAAAAATTTTACTAGTGAGAGATTATGAGTTGGACATATAAATATTTGAATGGTTCAAAGTACTGTTTGTCATTTTTTACTTATATTTTCATTATCATTTAGTTGTACAAAGGAGTTGCCATTCAATAAATACAATGCATCTTGAATAAGGTCACCTCTTTCATCATTTCCCCCCATCTCTCCCAACCCAACCTTCCCTCAATTTTCTTAATTTCATAGGAATCCTTATCAATTCAGGGTCCCTAGGGGTGATTTCATTGCTAAATCTCCACATACATTGTGTTTATGGCATCTGTTTGTATTGTTGTTGTTGTTCTTGGATTGGGGTCTGAACTCAGGGCGTGAGCACCCTCACCTAGCCTTTTCTATCTCAAGGCTAGTGCTTTACCACATGAGCCACAGCTCAACTTCTACCTTTTTGCTTGATAATTACAGATGAGTTTCATGGGATTTCCTTTCCAGACTGGCTTTGAGCCTGAGTAGCTAGGATTACAAGCATGAACCATAGCTACTTAGCTCTGTTTATTCTTTTAGATTGCTTTTAACCTTTGTCTCATATTTCAGGACCTCAAAATTTGGAATTTATGATAAGCTTCATACATTATTTCAATTAATTATAATAATCATTTTCCCTGTTTGATTTTAACTCATCTACTTTTCATACATATCAGTTTTAACTTTAACAAAATGCATCTCTCAATCTTTCCTTCCTCATCTTCTCCCTCCTTCTCTTCTTCCCTACCTTTCTCCCTCCCTCCTTTCCTTCCTTCCTTCTTTCTTTCCTCATTTCTTTCTTTTTGACAGTCCTGGGGCTTGCTCCCAGGGTCTGTATGCTAAACTCTGAGCCTCTTTGTGCTCAAGGTTAGTGCTGTACCACTTGAGGCACAGTGCCACTTAGGACTTTTCTGAGAATTTTACTGGAGATAAGAGTTTTGCAAGCCGGCCTCGGTGGCTTATGCCTGCAATCCTAGCTACTCAGGAAGCTGAGATCTGAGAATCTCAGTTCAAAGCCAGCCCAGGCACTAAAGACCATGAAACTCTTATCTCCAATTAACCACTAGAAAACCAGAAGTGGTGCTGTGGCTCAAGGGGTAGGGCCTTGAACTGAAGAGCTCAGGGACAATGTCTAGGCCCAGAGTTCAAGCCCTACAACAACAAAAAATGTTTTTCAAACTTTCCTGCTGGGGCTAGCTTAGAATTGCAGTCTTCATGTCGCAGCCTCCTGAATAGCTAGGATTGCAGGTGTAAGCAACCAGTGTTCAGCTTTCACCTTTTCAGTTGTGTGTGTTGTGTATTTGCGTGTCTTTCTGTTGTTTTGGAGTTAAGAAGTTGACATTCTCCCACAGGTCTGACAAAAACATTCACATTTATTTTCTGTGAGTTTATTTATCTTTACCATTATGTTATGGAAGACTTCCATGGAAGAACCTACCCAGGCCTGCCTCTGGGGATTCTTTTTTCTTCTTTTTAATAGCACCATGAAAACCTTCTCCTTAAAACTGGTGCCTTCCAGGTATATTATGAAATGTCACTATACAGATCTAAGTTGGTCATAAAATGTAATGTCCAGAAGGTACTTTATGATTATTTTATGTTATAATCTTTCATGTAATTAAACTCAGTTCAGTTTAGAAGCACCAATATACATTCAGAATCTTTAATAGATCATGGACTTAAAATAGTGAAAATATTGTCTGTTTTTTTCAATAAAAAGTTTATATTGTTTTGTTTATGCATTTTTATTATCATAAAGGTGATATGCAGAGGGGTTCCAGTTATATAAGTTAGATAGAATACATTTCTTTTTGAATAATGTCACCTTTTTCCTTTCTCTCTCTCCCAGGTTTTTTCCTCCCGTCCTTACCCACAAGTTATATAGTTCATTTTTTGCCAGTACTGGGGCTTGAACTCAGGGCCTTACTAATGTCTTTCAGCTTTCTCTAGGCTAGTGCTCTACCACTTGAGCCACAGCACCACTTCCAGCTTTTTCTGTGTATGCGGTAACACACTCAGAATTGAATCCAGGGCTTCGAGCATTCTAGGCAAGCACTCTACCACTAGGTCAAATGCCTGGCCCCTGTATAGTTCATTTTTAACATTTGTCTCACCTTTTCTACGCCTCCCTTTTTGCTCCCAAAGACAGATAAATGAGCAAACAAAAAAGACTTCTAGGATCCCTCAGTATGGCATTTTGTGGAAGATAAGTGTAGAGCTAAAGACTGAGTCACCCAGTGAACTAGTACCATACCACTGGAAATTTTAAAAGAGGCATCTTATTATTGAAAAGTAATGGCAAATGTAATCCTTTAAAAGTTCATAGGGGATTTTTTTGTAAACAAAACCAAAAGCATAGCTGATTGCCATTAGCTTACAAGTACAATCCAAACTAGTTGGGAAATAAGAGTAGTAAGATCACAAAACCATTTATTCTTCAGCATCTTAGAAATAATCTGATATGCTTATGAATACAATGTCACTCTCAAACTTCTTAATAAATCTCTCAGGAAAGAAATAATTACATGTTGACATCTTTAGGAGGTATCAATCAGGTTCAAACAATTTTCATTTAATTTTCTTTCCTTTTTGTAAGTATTATTTTGTTGTTGGTGGTGGTCGTGAGATCTGAACTCTGGCATGAGCGCTGTCCCTGAGCTCTTCAGCTCAAAGCTACCACCCTACTCCTTGAGACACAGCGCCACTTCTAGTTTTCTGGTGATTAACTGGAGATAAGAGTCTCAAGGACTTTTTAATACCTAGGCTGGCTTTGAACTGTGATCCTCAAATCTCAGCCTCCTGAGTAGCTAGGATTACAGGTGTGAGTTACTGCCCCCCAGCAACTATTTTTTTTAATTGTGAAGATAATGTACAGAGGGTTACAGTTATATAACTAAGGTAAAGCGTACATTTCTTTTTGATCAGTGTTACCTGTTGCCTCATTTTCTCCCATTTTCCTTTCCCCCCAACTTTCCTCCTTCCCCCATGTTGTAAAACTCATTTCCAATAAAGTGTCTTGTGTGTATCACTGTTGGATTAGTTCATCCTTTGTCCTTTGTCTCACCATTTCTGTTATTGCCCTTCCCATCCCCAAATCAGGTAAACTTACATACAATTAAAAGGGTACAGAAATCAAAAACAGTAACAACAGGGGGTAAACCAAAGGGAGGATAATCAAAAGAAAAAAGAAATAACTGTATACAGTACACTAAGCAAATAATCGTTGTGTTTTTTTGAATTACATTTTTATTTCCTTAAGTAGCTTTACAAAGATTTTTACCATTCATCAAATCAGTTTATAAGGACAATGCATCTTGATTGATACTACTTCTTTTATCATGGTCCCACATCCCACTCAACTCAAGCTCTCCCCTCAATTTTCCTAGTTTCATAGGATATGCATTGAACAGTATGACTACATTATCTTCCCCTCATCTCTTTCTTTCCATAAAAGCAAATATTGGGGTTTGATCTTTGTAAACACCAAAGCAAGTTTGGAACGTTTGCATTTCTTGGCACTTGGAGTATCTTAGATTCCTACAATCCTAAATTCCAAGTGCAGGGTTGGTTTAGGCAGGGATTTTTTTTTTGACTTGAACAAACTAAAACAAACTGGTTATTTGGGCACATACCTGTAGTTCCTGCCATTGAGGTGGAAAGGTAACTTGTACCAACACATTCAAAATCAGCCTGAGCGACATAGGAGGATCCTGTCTCAGAATAACAGAATAAACAAGGACAAAATCTGACAGTGAATTTCTAAACCAGCAAGTCATTATGTCCTGGACTTTTTGGTACCACCTCAAAATAAAATTTTCTGAAATTTTCTTTTAGCCTATTTTTGATTTTTGGAATCTTGCCATCCTCATGTAACTTGACATGTCCAAGTAATGGAAACCTTTAAAAGCAAGTTTGAGGTTGTTGAGAATAGCTTAGTTTTACTCCACATTATGTAGTTTTACTCCAGATTACTTAGTTTCACTTCACTGTTGCAGGAGAAGTTATACTAGAAGACTTTAAGGATTGCAGAGTTTGTGTAAGAGAAAATATGTTGCAGTAATTATGTCTTGTGTATCATTTTGAATGGCATATAACTTGTGTAAAGACATGAATGAAACCTTTAGATGATTCTCTGAACAAGGCTATAATTGATATTCTGACTCTTTGTCACCAAGCCTGAGATTAAACATAGAATATTTAGAGATATTTGACTAAGCCCATAATATGCTATTTTTCCAATTCAGAGTATCATATTAGTTAATACAAGTATTGCTGTTAGCATACTATCTCTAGGTCCCCATGCCCATGGACTTAACCAATTATGGATCAAAAATAGTAGTTTTCTTTCTTTCTTTTTTTGTATTGGAATTAGCATATTCTTTTTAAAATTTTTTTAAAAAATTTTCATTGTTGGGGTAATGTACAGAAGGGTTAAAATTACATTCCGCAGGTAGTAGGTGCATTACTTCTCACACACTGATACCCCTTCTCATGGTTTTTGTCCCCATTTCCCTCCACCACCCCCCTCCCAATCATCTTGTTCCCCCCTTCCTTTTCCTATTTCAAATAAACAAATAAATGTATATACAATATACCAGGAAATAAAGTCAAATACAGTAAGAATATGAGATTAACCAAAGGGCAAAAAAGAGAGGAGAAATAACATAGTACATTAAGAACAAAAATCACACAAAATAAAGCTCTTGTTTCCATATCCTGGGCTTGAACTTGGGTCCTGGGCACTGTCTTTGCACATTCTCAAGGCTAGTGCTCTAGCATTTGAGCTACAGCACCACTTCTGTGTATGTAGTACTGAGGAATTGAATCCAGGGATTTGTGCATGCTAGACAAGCACTGTACCACTCCTAGCCCCAAATCGTTTCTCTTTTGTAAATTGTGGTTTAATATAAAGAAACTTGCATGATGACATGGAAATGTATAAGCATAAAATAACTGTTCTTGGTATTTTCTGAAGTCTTGACTAGGATGGTAGACTAAGTGACTATGATGTGTGACCCTGTGACCTTGAATGCCTTCTCCTTTCCCTTTCTTCTTAGCACATTGTTCTTTATTGGAATAGCACACGACTTTTGATGAAGTAATCCCAGCAAGGGAGCCTGACAGTTTTGTCCCAAGTCAAAGCCTCCTTTCTTCTGATTGCTATGATTATTGGAATGAAACTAGGAGTTACCTTCACCAAGTGTCTTGGAGAACCTTTTATAAAAATATATTTTAGAACTTTCCAGTGCAGTTTATCTAAGAAGCTGTAAACATATTTCTTTCTTCCAACTAATATATTCTTTAACAAATAGCTTCAACATCATTGTATTCTTAAGACTCCCTGTTTTATTATTTTCTTCTGAATTTAAAAAGTGCGTTGAACTCTTAACAACTATATGTTTTGAATTATTACCTTAATATATAAACTTACAGAAGCTGTTGGAAAATTATGGACCATTTTGGAGAGACTTTTGGGACATTTCATTAGGATAGATCCAGTATAATGGCTACTGGTAACTGGTAACTATGTTTAGAAACAATTAGTACATTATAACATAAGACCTCATCCTGATATCAAGTAATTTTGTTTTCAATTTCTCTTTCACACTTGGTGTACAAAAAGGGTGCTGCTGTTTCAGGCTATTTTTACTTGTATAACAAGTATACATGTGAGATCACCTTGTTCTCTACTGTTTAGTGTGGGGGGGGGGTGCCCAGAGATTTGTATGTGTTAAGTAAGCGCTCTTCCATTGTACTCTATCCCCAACTCCTTTACTATCTGATTTTACCCCTGTAAAAACCTAGTGAGGTTTAATTTGACAGTTGATTAAGCTAACCTTCAGAAATTTTGAGGATTTGTCCAAGGCCACATGCCTGGAACAGAGGCCTTGAGACTGAATTTCTAATTAATTTTTTTCCTAGTGACATATTCATAGCATCCTTCTAAGCTTTCAAAAGCACTACTGTTCTATTGCTTTCTCCCCTTCCTTTTCCTGCTCTTCCTCCTCCCCTATGTCTCCTCTCTCCTTTCCCCCATATCTCCTGGGAACAATATAGTCATCTGCCAGGTGGAGAGAAAGGAGATGGGTTAATGTGTACTAGTGCATAACATCTAGGATGGTACAATGTATAAGTAGACATGTTAGAGTGAAATGTTTTCTTAATTAGCAGAATGAATGCTGGATAACATATCTAGTGTTTCTATGTTTTTAAACTCAGGTTCAGTCATTTTTATGTTAGTATTTGGTTCTCTGGACTTGTATGCTTGTATTATTAATTTAAAACTAGGACAAGGACATAGATAAAAGTAAATGGGCTGTGCTGGAATAAGTCTGGGCCATTTTACCTGAAATAATGAAGGCTTTTTAAGTATTTCACCTACTGCTTCTTGCTTATAAAGATTCATTAACTGAAAAGAGAAATGATATAAGACCTTCAAGTTCAAGATTTTAACTTGATGAAATCGGTATTTAGGATTAGTAACTTTGCAATTTGTGATCTCTTGGTATGTGTGAATAGTTCATATCTCACCATACTTACGACTATTTTTATTGCAAGATTTTCAATACATCCAACATGAAGTGATATTTGTTTTAAAGTCACTTTATGTAGTTAAATTTTGATGTTGAGCATTCTCTAAACCTTTCACTTGTCAACAATTGTGTGGCTCACTATATGTTGCACTGGAGATGACAGAGAAGGAAAGGGTGATTATTTTGCTTACTTTCAGAATTTTACCTGACTTTGCAGAATATTTGGTATTACACTTTCATCAAAGTTGTAAATTGCATAGCTATTTTAAGAAACTGTGTTTGGATCCATTTTCTGTTTTCAAAGTATCTAAAGTGGCAAAGGTAGTTGATGTCTAAGTCTCAAAGAATACCTACCATTTTAAATTTAATTTCATGTCTTTCAGAGGCCAATTCAAGCATGTTGTATTAGCAACCAGAAAATGAATAAATGAAGATCTGTTTTCTTCCCAAGATGTCAGTCTGTGGCTGAAAGAACCAGATGAGAAGTCAGCTATTTTTCTTTTTGGATTCATTATTAATCATACTTCCATTGTTTTTTAAAAATTATATTTTTATTATCTTTAAGTAGTTGTACAAAAGGTTGCCATTCACCAAATCAGTTTATACATTCGATGCATCTTGCATGGTTTTCAAAACCATGCAGCTAGATCATACCGCTAGGAAAAAAAGAAAAGAAAAATAACTGCAAGAGAATATAGGAAGAAAAAGGAACAGAATTTGCACCATGTGAATTGAAAACATTGTCTCTTTTTTTCAGGAGAGAGTTATGTGTGCGGCTCCATCGAGCCCTTCAAGAAACTGGAGTATACCAAGAATGTGAACCCCAACTGGTCAGTGAACGTGAAGACCACCTCAGCCTCCCGGGCAGTGTCTTCACTGGCCACGGCCAAAGGGAGCCCATCAGAAGTGCGAGAGAATAAGGATTTCATTCGGCCCAAGCTGGTCACCATCATCCGAAGTGGGGTGAAGCCACGGAAAGCTGTGAGGATTCTGCTGAATAAGAAAACCGCTCATTCCTTCGAGCAGGTCCTCACTGACATAACTGACGCCATTAAGCTGGATTCGGGAGTGGTGAAACGCCTGTACACCTTGGATGGGAAACAGGTAAGGGTGGTGTTTGGTAGGTTGCCAACCACACAGGGAGCTGGAGGGCCATGTGGTGGGTAGGGCATTTTCCCAGTGTGCTTGTTAATTTCATGGTAGTCCAAGGTTAGGATGCAGGACTTATGATGGGAACAAAAGAAGAAATACAAGCTGTTTTTGGAGATGAGGTGATTACTCAGGACTTCCACTTTTATTTGCTTAACATGATGGTGCTTTTCATTCCTCTGCCATAGCCTCCCATCTCCTAGCTTTATGCATCACTGAGTTGCTGAGGTAAACTGTGACCAGTAGAGAAAAGTCAAATCTATGTTTTAGACTAAATAATACATAGTTTCAAGAGTCTATGTCTCAGGAGTATTGACTGGTGAGATGTATTTAAGTTTTCTGGGTGTAGAAACCTCCAACTAAGCTGTATTGCCATCTGGCTGGGTTTAAGGGTCTAGAATATTATTCATCTTGTATTTAAACATAATTTCAGAATTAAAATGAGAACGCACGTTTGTTGATGTGGATGAGTGGATATTTTCCTGTGAGCTGGGTGGAGGAATAGAACAGAAGTCTTACTTGCCAGCATCTTGTATAGACTTTTAACAGGGTTTGACAGAACCAGAGAGAAATAAAAGACAACGAAGATCACATTCTCAGCATGATCTAAGTGTTAGTATCTTTCATTTAAGATAATCATTGGTAGCATTTAACACTTTTCCTTGAAACACAATTTTAAATATGACTATAATTTTTTTTTGCCAGTTCTGAGGTTTGAACTCGGGGACTTGTGCTTGCTTGCTTGTTTGATTATGGCTAGTACTATACCCCTTGAGCCATTTTTCTAGCTCTGCTTTTTGCCCATTATTTCAGAGATGGATTGGACTTTTCTGCCTGGGCTGGTCTTGAATCATGGTCCTTTGGATCTCATCTTCCTGAATCACCAGGATTACAGGCATGAGCGACTGGTTGCCTCTTTTTCTTTTAATTTTAAGGGAAAACTTTAAAGATTTGTATGTATGATTCATCTTAAAAATTAAAACTGTACTTGCAAATGAAGAGATTGATCTCATAAAAAGATGATAAGTTCCTGAGGGTTCAGATAAACGTTCTGAAGTAGAATAGATGCGAATGACAGGAAGAGAGTTAGTTATGAAAGATTCACTTCCCCCTCCCCCGGGGATCCGTTTAAGTGTTCTGACTTTATAAACTTCATTGTGAAAGAAGGAATCCATGCCAGGTGTTCATTTAAATGGACCACACTTCTGCTTGTCTCATAAAACTTGCATGTAGACAAGGGATCCTAGGAATGAGATATGAAATCTAGTAGACCCAAGAGGCATGACTAGAATCTTACAAATACATTTGTGAGCAGAAAGTCATTGCTGGCTTGTGAATTACTGTAGCAGTGAATGGCAAGCTTCAGTCTTTGAGCCCTTTCCTGGTTCCTGTCCTAGTGAGTTACTCAACCATCCTGTAGATTTGGATTTTTATATGTTGAATTTGCTTATGAAGGAGATTTGCCACTGTGATGTGATTCAAGTGATAGAGTGCATACTTAGATGAGAGCAAAAAATTTAGGAAAAGGAATACATGATTTCTCCTCTCCTCACTTCACAATTCTCAATATTCCAAATTGTTACATACTAACTCTAAAAATCATATTTCTTTACTATAACTTATCATAGATTTTTATCTTATAAATAACATAATCTCTGGTTGTTTTCTCCCTTTCTGAATTCATCTAGTATCAATGTTTTACAAAGTTTATTTTTCTTTGTTTTACATGCAAATGATCCAGCATAATGGAAAAGAATCTCAGGGCTAATGTCCAAAGATTTAGAGTCACATATTGGATCATTTGGAATATTTCTGATTTTTTTAAAGCACATAAGTGTGCCTCATTAAACTTACCAATAAACATATGACTCCTGTTTAATAGAATGCTTGTGGTATTGAGTATAGCAGTACATGGGAAAAACTTCTGAACTGTAATAATGATAAAAACAACAGCTCTATCAGACATTCTTCTAAGTGCTTTACATCTATTAACATCTTCAGTCTTTATAACAGCTAAGGTATAATCCCAATTTCACAGAGGAAGATACCAGAAATGGTGGAGCTGGACTTGGAACTGATATCACTTCAGATGTTGGGCTGGTAACCTCAGTAGCACAGAAGACTGCCAAACATATAGAAATGTACTGTGGAAGAATTTCCAAGGGCTGTCGGGGACTTCCCCTGTCACTGTCACATGGGATAATAAACTTATGCACAGAAAGATGTTTATTTTGGCTCACAATTTTGAGGATCCATGATTCTTTTGGGCTTGTGGTAAGGCAGCATAATGTGGCAGGAACACATGACAAGTAAAATTGTTCATCTCATGGAAGGAAGTGAAAGAAAAATGAGGAAGGGGCCAGGGTCCCACAGTCCCCTTGAAGGATACACCCTCAGGGACTTAAACACCTCTCATTAAGCCCTACCTCTTCCCCATCCAACCACCTCCTGTTAGTATCACCCTAGGGACTAAGCCTTTCAGAATGCATTTTTGCTGGTAGAATGGCTCAAGTGGTAGAGCACCTGTCTAGTAAGTGTGAGGTTCTGGTATCATCACGAAAACATGCTTTGGGGAAAACCTTGAAAATCCAAATTGTAGCACAAGTATAATTTATTCAAGAAGTATCATTTCAATGTGTTCTGATATGTGTGTATACATACATATATCAGAAAAAACAAGGTTCACATACCGAAATGTGTGCATTTGTACACACATACAAGTACCAGTTATATGTATGTGTGTATTTTTTTTCTTCATCCATTCTGCTGACTGTGATACTTCACTGTTTTTGTTGAGCACACCTTTTGCTGCTATGGCATCTCCTACTGTGGCATGTTCTCTTCATAGCAGGAATTGCTAAGTTGCAGAGGTATTAGATGACAAAGTGGAAAGAACAAACACTTTTTTTTGCCTGAGTTTCCCAACAAAATGCTTCTTTGTGGACCATAGGAGTATTTGGAATTGTTTCAGTTCAAAAGAGACATCTGCCCCATAATCAGTTACTTTAAGTAGGACTTCTTTTCGACAGCGTGGCAAAGACGGCAGTTGGTAAGCTTCTGTAGACAAAGCCATTTTCCTCCACCCCGTCCTGCAGAATGATGCCTGGAACATTGGCATGGAAGCTTATTCTGCCAGTGGTGGCACTGGGATCTGTGTGATGCCAACAAGACATTAGACTTGACATTATTTGTCCCGCTTCATTTATTTTAGAGCTTAATTAAGTTATACATGTTTATATACAGCCATAAATATTTATGCTTTATGGAGTCATGTGTAAATAGATATAGCCATATATATTTGCTTATGTAAATATACATTTATATATAAAATACATATATATGTGTATGTATATATATAGCTTAATTGAGTCCATACATCAGATCCCTAAGATCTATGGGGAATCTAATGTCCACATTTAAAGGTATTTTCTTGTAATGAAGCAATGAACTGTTTAACAAGTGACTAACTTCCACGTGTTGGGTGAGTAGTTGAGACGATATTCAAAGCTTTTTGCATTTACCTCAGGCACTGCAGATGGTCCCCTGTTGGAAACTGTCCATGCTGGGGTTTTTAACATGGGAATGGTGAAAGCTTGCGCCTGCTGTTTAACTTGTTCCACAGAGGAGGTGGCCACTGGAGGGCATAGACCACATGGTGTTTTCACTCGTTCCTACTGCCACATGGTGCCTTTGCTTGTTGCCTCTTGAGTATACATTAAGCTCCAACCCAGGAGTTCATCTCACAGCACTTGGCTGAAAATTCCAGGCTGAAATAAAGAAAGCAACAGCTTGGAAGTGCTGCACCATACTAGAAAAGATTTTGCAAATGTTGCCATTAGCCAAAAGGCCTGTGGTGGCGCCTGGGTAACCAGTTTGTGAGCAAGTCCTTTCTAAAGATCATAGCTCATTCCTTATTCAGAAACACCCGAGATTCCATAAAAGCCTTGATGACACCTTTCCTACTTCCTCATTCTAGGGTTTGGAGTGACTCTTCGCCATGACACCAAGGCTCCTGGCTGCTCTTGACAGCCATAGCTCATAGTTCAAGGAAATGCTTGCTGTGTCCTGCTTTTAGTGATGTATTATTATTTATCTGGGTCCAAAAGCAAAACAGGGCATTTGTGAAGGGTTTAAGCCATGACCCTTTCTTCATAACAGAAAGGATGTGCAGGACCTGAGAGGTCCAGCATCTTTTCCTCGGCGCACGAGAGATAATGGCGAGGTTTGGCTGTGGGATCTTCCCTCACCTGTCAAGTAGCCATACCTGGAGTCATCTGGGGTATGACCATTTTTAAATGATTAAAATAACCCCCAAAGATACAAGAGTTGCTATAGAGATACCCCTGCATAGCTCTCGACACCTTTTATGGAAAAGTAAATCTGGCTTTCTGCAGTTACCAAAATCTACTTACTGAATCCTTCCTTAGAAATACAAAGAACAGCATGCCTTAGAAAGCAAGGGCCTAAGCAGGTGATTGAGCCTGTGCAGATCATTGATGAGACACTTGCCAGTGATTCCCCTTTCCTCTGAAATATAATAGTGATGCGCTGGAGTGTTCTTCAGGTAGAATACATAGGCATAGCCTCATTTTCTCTGCTCTTTGATATTAAGGGGTAGCCAACATTGCAGCATGCTTAGGAAGTAAAAGAGCAACTGAGGGATGTTATACCATTCTCTTATAGACATTTCACATAAGCCACCCACTTGGTAAAGTCTATCACTGCCAGCATGCTACTGTGCTCAATCTCACTCTTACGAGCTTTCCATATTCCACTCAGTTTAGATGTAGTACTCTCCCTTAGCTGTGCTTTTGCTTTCCCATTGTTTCAGGGATCAGTTATGGTCTGACTCTATTCAATGGAAAATTCCATATTTTGAGGAAGAGCAAGAGAGGGAGAGGGAGAGAGAGAGGGGGGGGAGGGGGAGGGGGAGGGGGAGAGGGGGTGAGGGGGGGGAGGGGGAGAGACACAGACAGAGAGACAGAGATAGACATAGAGACAGAGAGAGGATATTATTATGATCATTCTATTTTATCATTAATTATTGTTGCTAATCCCTTACATTGCACAATTGCTAAATTACACTTCATCTTAGGTGTGTATAAAAATTGTAATATATATATATATATATATATGGATACCAGATACTCCAGGCATGTACTGAGTATTTTAGAATACATTTTTTACAGGTAAGTGGGACTACAGTATAGGCAAATTGATTTAGACACTAAAATGAGAACAGATGTCATAGCTGCCATCTTGAAGAACTTAGTAACGGTCAATCAGTTAATCAGTTGCATCTTTGTATCTTGTGTGTGAGTTTATGTGTATGTATTCTTAGATATTATTAGGGACTAAACTCAGAGATGGGCATGCTAGGCAATGAGCATGCTAACGCTCCGCCACTTGAGCCACTTGAGGAGAATCTCCTAGACTTCTGTATGTGAGGATGTGTGTGTATGTATATATGTGTATGTACATATGTGTGAATATAGACACACACACACATACATATACTGGTACTAGTGCTGAGCTCAGGGTCTCTCTCAAGACTGGCTTTTCTCTGGTTGATTGATGGTAAGTCTTAGGGACTTCTCTGCCCTAGTTTGCCCACCTTCCTTCTTTCCTTCCTTCCTTTCCTCATCCCTCCTTCCCTCTCTCCTCTCTCCCTTCTTTTTTTCCTTCCCTCCTTCCCTCCCTTCTTCTTTCCCTCATCTTTAAATAGTTTTACAAAAGGAGTTGCCATCTGACAAAGCAGTTTTTGACTATGGTGCATCTTGATCAGTGTTATCTCCTTCAATATTCTCACAGATCTCAGCCTCTTAGGTAGATAGGATTCTAAGTGGGAGCTTCCAGCATCCAGCTCTGTCTCTTTATATTGTTGAATTCCCATCACCAATTGTAAAACATGAAGAACCAAACATTTCTGCAAATGAATTATAGCCACTTCTTTTTGCAGATTAGTGAAGGAGTTTATTGAAATTCAGTAAAAGGTAACGATAGTATGAATTTATGAATCAACTACCAAAAATGGTCTTTAATTTTTCCTTTGGATTTTTAAAATAATTTAATTTGAAAAGAAAAATAATTTGGTGTACATGAGGGTTTAAAGAACTTGGACTCAGTCTCCTATCACATGCTAAAATATTGACAAAACTTTATTTTAACATTTGACCTTGGCTATGTATAGCAATTGTTGAACATAGAAAGTGTAAAAAGTAAAGAATTCTAAACAAGAAGCAGAGAACTGAAAATATGATAGCAATTCATTGAACCAGAAAAAAAATTTTCTGTAGCTGTAGGTAACTGTGGTATTTTTCCTTATTTTTTTTTTTTTTTTGCCAGTCCTGGGCTTGGGCTCAGGGTCTGAGCACTGTCCCTGCATTTTCTCAAGGCTAGGGCTCTACCACTTGAGCCACAGCACCACTTCTGGCTTTTTTCTACGTATGTGGTACCGAGGAATTGAACCCGGGTCTTCATGCATGCTAGGCAAACACTCTACCACTAGGCCAAACTCCCGGCCCCTTATTTTTTAAAAAGCTTTTTTTTTTTTTTTGATGATAGCTCTAACATTTTGGTAGACAAGTTTTGGTAGCTAGCTCATTTTTAGTAGACAAGTTTTCCACACTATGAAGTTACATATTATCTAGGTTGTAAAGTCTGACGCAGAAGTTTTCAGTTAGGATTTAAAAAATGTTGGTACTGATGAATTAGTTTGTGTCTTAAAATATCAAATTAAAAATTTCTACAAGTACTCAGATCACCTGTTAAGTGATCCACATGATTTTATAGAGCAGGTATAGCTGATTTCAAAGCAAAAGGAGCTTAAAATAATTATGAAGCTTCACTTGGAGAATTCAAGTGTTGGAAATTGACTGTGCTATTTTATGTATCTTTGGTAGATAGTCAGGATTCATGGGCGACAGCTGTTCTTATGTAGATATTAATTCCTCCAAGCTGGGAAGAGTTAAATCCAGTTCGTGTAGTCTGAATTCCTCTGACACTGTAATCAGTTGTGATTATGTGCAGTGACATCAATTTTAAGCAGAGGTTAATTTTAGCAGAAGTCGGTTTCCCACAGTATGAGCTCTGAGTTCCCGCAGCATTGCGCTGGAAGATTGAAGACACGTTTCCTGAAGTTCTCTGTTGAGTCCACTAAGGGCGCTGTGGACACTTCAAGAAGATGGTCTTGAAATCGCTTATTCATGGTGACCTCTGCTACTTGGCTGATGGGTGGAGATGCTGAACTGGCCTTTGAGCCACTTGTGCTGATGGAAACAATTCTGACTTTCGTGTCAGCTATGTTCAGGCTTAGAGTTCAGTCTGAAAAGAATCTAGTTTGAAGTTTTGCATTTGGGTTTGGAAAATTCAGTTTGTCTCCCCTCTTGCTGTGGTTTAAATCTCTAATGTCCCCCAGAGGCCTACGTGTAGAGTCCTGATCCTTACCTTGGCATTAGTGGGAGTTGATGGACATTGTATAAGGTGAGGCCTAGTGGGAGATTTAAAGGGATTGTGGTGAGAACAAGCCCATTCTTCTTTTCTCTAGTTTTTCACTTTCTGGTTTTACCAGGACACACTCCTCCCCTCCCTGGTTCCCCTCCCCCTCCAACTGCCCTAAAAGCAAACTGAGCCCAAACAACCCTCTCACTTTATAAGTTGGTCATCTCAGGGCTTCGTTATAATGGAAAGCTGATTCGCCAACTTGCTAATTAATGGATGTCAAGTGTATTGTAATGGCTAAGCATGATTCTACATGCTGCATTTTTTATTTTTTTACTAAAGAATTTATTAACATTGATTTTTTACATCATATTTCAAATGACAAGTTTAACAAACAAGTATTCAAGAAGGGAATCTCTATATACAATCGCTGGCACTTAGTTTTTAGAACTTAATCAAAATTAGGCTAAGGGTTTGTATGTCATAGATATATATATTAGTTTATGAAATAAAACATTATGTCTATAGAGTCATAGGTTTTTATGTCTATGTAGTTATGTTTATATTTCCATTACCATGTCCATAGTATTGGGTATACAAATATTGAGTCCTCCTCTTGTACTCTTTGGATTTAATAGCCACATATTAAGGATACCATGCACCTTTTGTTCCTTAGGTCTTGACTTGTCTTACTCAGCTCTACATGCTGCATTTTAAACATAGATATAATCAGAATCAGAAGGCAGAGAAAAACTGGTTTCCTAGGTCAACAGATGAGTTCAATTCTCTCCTCTACTCCCAGAGGGAACAGTTGATTTTTCTGATATAGTCCCATCTCCTGTATAATCAAAATAAGGAAAATAATGCTTGTTTTATCAGTAATTATGAAGATTACATTTTTTAAAGTCCTTCTGACAAATTTAGCATTGTCATTGGTGGCTAATTATTGTTCATTGTTACAACTGAAAAGCTGAGGGTTTGGTTGTATTACGGGTTTTGAAAGAAGATTATATTTAAATGTGCCACAAGAACTCACTACTTAAAATTACTCCTTAATGAGGAGTAATCATTTCTTCCTTTGTGAATGTGTCTTTCTTTCTTATATTGAAATGCTTCAAGGTGGAATGAAAAGAGCATGGAATTTGTAGTTGAGACATTTATAAAACTAAATACTAGCTTTAACATTCATAAGTATTGTGACCATTGGCAAGAGACATTAACTCTCTTTGCCCCCTTCTTTAACAGACAAATACTTATGCATACCTCATAATATAGTTGATAAAGTACATGTTTATAGGCTCTACTTACTACATGGCAAGTCCTCTGTATTTAGCAGGTCTTTTCTTTGGCCTTCATAGTTCAGACTTCCTTAAAAGTGCACTTAGAAGCCGAGCATCAGAGGCTCATACCTACAATCTTAGCTATTCAGGAGGTTGAAATTTGAGGATTGCTATTTGAAATCAGCGTGGGCAAGGAAGTCTGTGAGATTCTTATCTCCATTTAACCAGAAAAAAAGCCAGAAGTGGGTGATGTGGCTCAAGTGACAGAGCTCCTGTCTTAAGTGGAGAAAGCTAAGGGAGAGTGAGCAGGCCTTGAATTCAAACTATGTGTGTGCGCGCACACACACACAAACACAGAGCACACAGAAAAGTATGCTTGTAGTTGTATTATTGTCATGCATTTCAAACTGGCCATTTTTTATTGTTTCTGTTGTAACTAAATCAGTATTTCTATTGATCATTAATGGTGTTTCTTAAAAAAACAATCTCATTTATTGTCAGTACATTGGGAAGGCAGCCCAGATATTATTTTCTTCACTTGCTTCTTTAATTACACAAGATATTCCTTAAAGAATGAACTGAAAATTTATTCCACACATAAGGTGGTGTTAATATTATTAGCACTATCATTTATATAATACCTTCACTGTGCCCAGCACTGGGCTCATTGTTAAAACACTAGAGTTTATATATCCTGTTCAATCGCATTGAATTATTACCATAGGACTGCAAATCAAGACTCTGCTAAGGTGACTTCATGTATGAAACCTCTTACTTGCTCATATTGAGTTGACAACTTTCTGTCTTCGAGTCCATTCACTGTGCATTGCACATGGCCCCGTGATTCTCCCAGTGCTGATCAGCTGTCATATGTCTGTTTCCTGCGGCAGGTGTTGTACAATGAGCTGGGGAATTGGCCTCTGAGTAGGTGAAAGCTTGCTTGATTAGCAGTTAGATGGTTAAGTGACTGGAAAATTGACCAGTTTTCTATGGGCTGTCCTCTTTGCATTCGAATATTAGTGCTTGAAAATTGTATTAGAGGCCATGGCCATGTTAGAAAAGAGTTAGTCACCTAGGACTCTGGTGATGTATAAATGTAAGCAAAAGAAGTACTGCTGTGTGCATTGTAACTGCAGCCTGTGTGAAGCTTATCGTGGTGTGGTTCTCTGGCTTAGACATCTGCTTCATAAAAGATTCTAAGCTAATTAAAAAACAAAACCAAACAAAACCAACTCATCTGCCAATTTTGGCTATTGAAAGCACTTTTTTTTAATCCTGTGGGAGAACAATAGATATTCTGCTAGAAAAGTCTTACCCTCTCAGTGAGATGAATTGCTCTACACTTCCCTGACATGGCCTTGGCCATCCAAAGAATAAAGATTGATATATTCTGTGGATTTAAAAATTGGTAAAGAGCCAATAAAGATATTCTCATAGAAAAAAGCTGGCTCAATTATTGCAGAGATGTGAACATAATATATAGGATTCAAGGGCATTTGTGGTGATAAAGTACAATATGCTACAACAGATTTTCCTGATTAGCTCAAATCTTTCGGACTAAATTAAATGAAAGATGGTTGTTTCCGAAATTAAATAGAACTTTAAAAATCCAATTTTAAATCCAAATTATGTTGTGAACAACATGCCAGAGAAATAAAAGGACAGATGGGAGATTTAATTTTTTAATTAGGTGTCTCCATTTAATATGCTATCAATGTAAGGAATTTTTGAAGAAAATGAGAAAATATTAAGATAAAATAAAAACTTCCATCATTTCATTGATAAGATAGAGCCCATTCATGTTTTGGTCCATGTCTTTTGCCATTTTCCTCTCATAATGACACTGTTAGCAATTTGGTTTCTTCCTAATAACTTCAGGCATATATATGCAGGAAATGTATTAAACAATCCCCTCTCTATCTTCTTTATTACCCAGTGTAAGGTCTTCCACCTCTATAGAACTGTGTGGGCTGACAAGGCAGCATATTGCTCCAAAGTCAGACTAAAATCTAAAAGGATATTCTAGAAGCAAACAAGTTATTCTTGAGAAATGGTTCAGCATACACAAGATTTACCAGGTATCCACTTAGAAATTTTCTTTGCCATGGTATGCAATGATATGCATGCAATGGAAGCTGTATTTTCAGTGTGGATTAAAATCTTCTCTTGGGTCAATGATGGGGAGACTCTGGTCCTGAAAGCTTTATGATCCTAGGGTAAGGGAAAATATATGATCATGAGATGACCCAACCCGGACTGTTCTATGGACTGGGTTGCTAAATAGGTTAGGTGAATCAAATGCTTTCTCAAATAATAAGTCCAATTTGAAAAGAAATTGAGAAACATTTATGATGGATGGTTGCATCTCAGAATTCATATCTACTCTCTGGAATCTAAGAATTGTTTTACAGTTTTCAAACCTGTTTGATTTTCATTTTTTTTTCCTTTATGAGATTCTCCCTGAGAGAAGGAGGAAAGATCAAGTTCCTTTCCAGTGTATTACTATTATAACCATTTATACACTTGCAGAAAAGGCCCAGACTACCTGGGGAAACAAGATAGTGCTTCATCAACTTCGGTATTTCCCACTTCCCTCATTAGATGCTTAATGTTTTCTAAATGACTTTTCTTGATCTTAAACTTTCAGATTGTGGTAGGTAAAATCAAAAATTATAGGGCACGTCCCTTTAGAGATCTTTCTACTTTCCTTATTTATCTTCTCCCTAAATGACTGTAATCTAAACTGACACTAAGCCTGCAGAAAGAGAAACAATTGGGTTTTAGTTTGTAGGAAATCTTCCAGAAAGAAAATAACTCACAAGCATTATTTTCAAATGTAAGATAGGCATGCCACTTCTTTTTTTCTTTGTAGTTCTGGCTATCAAATCCAGGACGTCACACGTTGTAAGGAAGTGCTGGATCACTAAGCTATACCCTAAGTCCTTAGATACTTTATTTCTGAGGCTCTTTAGGAATAGTAATGCATAACCTGAAACAGATTGTCAGGAAGCCCACCATCAGCAGAAATGTGCTTCACCTATATTATTGAAAGCTTTGCTGAATGAGTGTCAGGACACAGCAGCTGTGGCAGCACTAGTAGCATGTTGAAATGTAGACTGTTGTGCTGCACTGAGACCCACTAAGGCAGAATGGACATTTTCTCAAGAACCTCAAATGATCCATAGTCACACTGTCATTGTACACTCAGATGACCAAGTAGCCTAGATAGAACATCAGACTCCCAAAACCTCAAGATGACTGTGACATGGTAGATGTTTGTGGTGGTTGTTATTATTGCAGTGCTGGGGATCATCCTCAGGTCTTGGTGCAAAGCACTCTGTTTCTGCACTGAACCACCAACCCTGCTGCAAGGAAGATGGAATTAAGCATTCATTGTAGCTGATTTAGCAAACTTTATCATCATTCCCTCAATGCCAATATTAACATCAGATGGCAACATATAATTGCCAGCAGCAATGTTCTGGAAAGCAGCCAGACCATTAGTAGGAAATGTGTTCTCACTGCATTCCAGCTTCCATGGAGGATGGATGACTTCCTGTATGGGAAGTACACGGAGGTTCAGAGAAGCTGACAAAGTGCTGATCTTGCAGAAGATTTTGTATGTGATTGCCACAAAGTCCATAGGCATGCCGTGGGAGGTCTGTATTTCTCCTTCCATACAGTACACCAGCAGAATGTTTTCCTCATGTATCTTCTGGAAATCTTCAGTGACAATGATTAGAAGTCACTAAAATTGTTCATGCAAGAGCTGGTTTTAAATTTTCACCTGTTGTCAGGTGCAATCCCTCTGCATGAGAAAATACCCAACATTGAAGATGCCCAGAAAGAACATAAACATACTTGTAATGAGTGCAAGATGTGGATGGGCCAGGTTTCACAGATAATTTCCAGCCTGCATGCCTAGGGATGTAATAGACAGAGCAGTACTCATTTGACTATTGACAACAACAATGGATATAGAAAACTAGCACGAAGTAACTGCCTAGAAATCAGAATTAGTGTGATTTTCTTTTTCTTTTTAAAATCATTTTTGGTTTTGTTACCCTTCAATAGTGGTACAACGGGGTTTAAACTCAACGTGTCAGTTTGTGCAGTGCATCTTCATAAATGTGTGAGTGGTTTTCTCATATGTAGTGCAGAAGGTAAAAGAGGAAGGACTGAGTATTGTTGTTCTGCCTCTAATTCTAGCTACTCAAGAGGTTGAGATCTGAGGATCTTTATTTGAAGCTAGCCCAGGCAGAAATGCCCATTCAATTCTTATCTCTAATTTAATCAGCAAAACAGCTGGAAACAGATATGATGCTTAAATGGTGGAGAGAAATCCTTGAACAAAGAAGCCTCGTGAAGCCCTGGGTCAAGCCACTATACTGATGGAAAAGACAAAGAATTTCATCTCTTTAACTGACGTGCATGCTGCAATACCTGCACGCCGTTAGGACAGACAGGACTTGCAAACAGTCATAGGATGCCACTGACCCCATCAACAGGGACTTTTTTGAATGGGAATGTCAACTCTGTTGCTGATGTTAAAGCTTCAACTTGGGAAGAAAAGTAATAAGCCCTAGCAAGAATTGGATCTATGCAGATACAGTTCATGGGGTCATTTCCATTCATGCGTAGATGCTACTAGAGCTCTACAGAAAATGAAATTGTTTTCATGTTTCCCAGGCCATTTCTGGGGCTGGTGTTGTAAGGAAGGAATGGTATGGGAATTTTTGGTCATTTTATTCTTGATAACATCTTTGTTCTTCTTAGCATAAACCCTTTCTATGGAAGGGGAGATGTGATTCAGGAAGTAGGATTGCCAGCCTTGAGTGAGAAAGCCCTAGTGAGCGCTTGGGACCCTGAGTTCAAGCTCCAGTACGGTAAAAGAACAAAACCAAACAATAAAAATTGTGTTTCCTTTGTTTCCACTTCCTGTAGTGGATAGATTTAATCATTGTGTATTTAAAATCACTTCCATTTATCAAATTCTTGTTGCATTTGATGACGGTTATTAGATGGTATGGGTTGACCAAAGGATCATACTATCATTCCTCTGAGATTCTTCCAGATGGAAGATGTCAAACATTTTGACAAAATAGTTCCAAACATTATTATTATTTCTTATATAGAGTGCTCATTGGTGGTAAAGAGCATAGCAACTATGTATGTTAGGTGGATGAACCCTTTATGGGTTAGTCTTTGGTTATGACAAATTGGATAAGGTTTCACATCAGTTCTATCTGGATAACATGCTTTATTGTTTTAACCTAAATTTAGATTAAAACAGTAAAGCATGTTCTTTTAGCTTTGTTAGGTCAGTAAACATGTATAGATCCAAATTAATATAAACTCAGTGGGTCAGAGGAAAAGACAATAAGAACCGTTTTTCCTTCATAACTCTTTGTATGATATTCTTTGAAAATAATGCTTTGAATGATTTGTATTACCTGGTTCAACACATAATCTCTTTTTAATTAATTATTATAAATTAATAGTTTAAATGTGACATTGAAAAAAAAAAGATTTATGTGCTAGGCATTGCCCAGGCCTTAAAAATGTCTGTTTCCTCTCAGTGGATAGTGATAAGCCTGGGAAGGAATCCTTACAATCCAATCATTAGGTAGGACCTTTTCACATGCCCAGGTCCCTTTAAATAGGAGGTGGTTGATAGCAGATGTCTTATTCGAAAAGGGTGAAACACTGTAACTGTTGGAGTGAAACACTCTGTAAAACAGTACCTTTATATTTCAAAAAACTGCATGACATTTTTAAGTCAGTTTAGTTACTCCTACTTCGAATGCATTGTTAATATGAATTAAATAAAAAGCTCTTGTATCAGCAGGCTAGTAAGTGGCTTTCCATTAAAATGAGTCCCTGTGCTCTCAGCTTGTGGCACATTTTAGATTTTAGCAGAAACAGGAAATGCACTAACTAGCCTTTGACCCCATCAGCTGCACTTTGCCTTGGAGTGTGTTAGTGATCTGTGCAGTTGCCATTTGTTTGCTGACAGCAGTCAAAGTGAGAGGAAGGTATTTTTAAACACCTTACAAGATGCTCTAAGTGCATGAAAATTTGACTTTGGGGATGGGCTCCACATTTACCTACATGTATTTCAGGGAACAAGAACAGTCACGGGGGCAGGGAGGGGAAGCAGAGTGAATCCATTTGAGATTCAGCAATACTGTTAGTACCACTGTTTCATAGACCTTAACCTTCCTTCTTTTGAAGGGGGAAAATGAAGGCTCCCATAAGCACATCAATTGTTGAGTATCTTTCTAGGTTCAACTTTCACCAGTAGGGCCTGTACAAATGTCTTTCATGTACATGAATTCTGTCCATGTATGTCTTTTTCTTGTTGTTTGATTTGCCTCATAATTTGGATTGATAGCTAATGAGGAGAAAATGTGAGATCACTTCCAGGATTTAGCAGTAGCTCTGTGCTGTTGTGTAATGAATGGAGAGTTGGAAGCTTTTTCTGTTACAACAGCTGGAAGCATTCTGTCCAGCTGGCATGAAGACTGCTGAAGAATTTGCTTTCCAAGGAGGTAAAGGGCTGGGAATGAGGCTTGGTAGAAAAGGGAATAAAGTCTTCCTAACAGCCAGTCCACAGTGGTGGACGCCTGTAATCCTAGGTACTCAGGTGGCTGAGATCTGAGGATCATGGTTCAAAAGCCATCTCTGGCAGGAAACGCCTTGAGACTTCCATCTTTGCTTCACCCAGCCTAGTAAACTGCCAATCTGCTTTTAAAATGTGGACCTCATTTTTCTATTCCAACTTTCATTTCCTAGAGTTTCTTTTCCTTTCCTCTCCTCTCCTTCCCTCCTTCCTTCCTTCCTTCCTTCCTTCCTTCCTTCCTTCCTTCCTTCCTTCCTTCCCTTCCTCCCTCCCTCCCTCCCTCCCTTCCTCCCTCCCTCCCTCCCTCCCTTCCTCCCTCCCTCCCTCCCTCCTTCCATCCTTCCTTCTTTCTTTCCTTTGTAGTTAATTGAAGTGAGTTTCAAGGGATGTTTTGCCTGGGCTGGCTTCTAATTGCCATTCTTAGATCTCAGCCTCTTGAGTAGCTAGGATTGCAGGCGTGAGCTGTTGACACCAAGCTCAAGTCTTTACTCTGAACTGTGATCTTTCCCTCCGTAGTTAAGCTTGGGAGACAAAGGATCATTTTGTGTGATATGAGAGGGAAGGTTATGCAGGACAGTTTCCGTACAGTGCACCATTTGTGACCTTTGCATTCTTTACAACTATGGTCAGTACTTCTAAGTTAATTCCAGTCTTGGGTATTTATAGGGAAGGGCACTTAAGGTGCATAGTACAAAGAAATCATGATTACTGGCCACCAGTGTTCTGTGTTGGTCCCCAGAAGTCTGCTCTTTATTTTACTTTGGTCAGTATGTCCTTTCATACAGTCCTAAACACAATAGATAGGCAGGGTAAGTTTCGAATGCTGTTAACACACTTAAAGCTGCTTTTTTTAAAGCCATTGAAATATGGTGCATGTAAGCTTTGGCTGTTTCTTGGATGAGATCCAATAATTTTAAAACGTATTTTATGATCTCTCTACTTCTATGTGTGTTCTTTTCTCATTTGGCTTGTCATAGCTTTGCTATTCAATATCTTTGAGGACAATTACTCCTTTCTTCTCAAGAAAGTGACTGAATGTGAATTCCAGTATCCTGCAGTACAGCATGGATGCACCTGGGAGGTTCTGTTCATTCAGTAGTGACTGCAAATTCAGTGATGGGAGGCTTCTGGCTTTTGGATTGTAGACAGATGTGTCTAGTCCATGTATATTTAACTGTCAGTGTCCAAGGTCTTGTCTGAACCAAAAGCAAGGGTTAGTCTCCCTGAGGCTTCTCGCCAGGAGGGAAAGAGAAGCTGGGCTCTGGCTGAGAGTCAAAAGCTCTGAGCTCATTGGTAAGTACAGTTCTGGGGTCAGTGGGGTTCTGTGATGGCTTCGTAGATTATTTCCCCTTTCATATTTCCTTCTTGGTGATATGCTTATCTGAAATACTGAAGAGATTTTATTTTTAATTTTTAAATCTTTATTATAAAGGCGATATTACCCAAGTCAGGTAAAGAATACATTTTGTTTTGGACAATGTCACCCTTTTCTTCCTCTCTCCCAGTTTTCCCCTCCCATCCTTACCCACAAGTCATTTCATTTTCAACACAGTGTCTAGTTAGTTCCACTGCTTCATTTATTCACCCTTTGTCTCTTCATTTCTGTGACTCCTTACTTAGCCACCTAAAGACAGAACAATGAACAAACAGACCAAAAGAAAAGAACCAAGACAGCAACAAAGAAATTTTTCTAGTGTGTGTGGGTCATGGGGCTTGAACTCAGCCTGGGTGTTGTCCCTGAGCTCTTCAGCTCAAGGCTATCCCCCTACCCTGGAGCCAAGCCCCACTTCCCGTTTTCTAGAGGTTAATTGGAGATAAGAGTCTCAGGTCCTTTTGTGCCCAGACTGGCTTTGAACCTTGATCCTCAGATCTCAACCTCCTGAGTAGCTAGGATTACAGGCGTGAGCCACTGTGCCCTGCCAAAGAAAAAAAATTTTAAAAAACCCACTTGTTTCCATTTCCTGGAGTTCATTTCAATAAATGTTACTTTGTATAACTGATGCACATAGGCATTGTGCCTTTGTGTTCCCCTCCTAAAAGAATCTTCCTTTGGTCTCACTGTATGTGAGAGCCTAGAGTCCCAGTGTATTTTAGGTCTAGCTTTTGCATATGAGTGAAAATGTGCCCTTTGTCTCTCTGAACTTGTCTTATCTCACTTAACATGAATTGTTCTAGATCATTTCTCTGCAAATGATATAATATTATCCTTTCTAATGGCTGTGTAAAATTCCATTATCTATGGGTACAACAAGTTTTGGATCCACTCATTTGTTTCCACCACTTGGCTATTGTAAGTAGTATGGCGATTAGCATGGATGTGCAAGTGTCTTTACCGTATGCTGGTTAGATACACAGGAGTGATATAGTTGGATTGTAGGGAAGATCTATATTTAGTTTTTTTTAATTAAAGAATTTATTAACATTGATTTTTACATCATATTTCAAACATCATGTTGAACAAACAAGTATTGAAGAAGGGAATCTCTATATATAATCACTGCAGATGAATGAATACAAATATACATTATCTATCTATCTATATATATATAAAATGGAATTCTGCATAGCCCACAGACAAGATAAAATAATGGCATTTGCTGGGAAATGGATGAAATTAGAGCGAATCATGTTGACCAAAGGAACAAAAGGCACATGGTATCCTTATTATGTGGCTATTAGATCCAGACACTACAACTCCATGACTCAATATTTGGGTACCCAAGGTTATGGACATGGTCTTGGAGATATAAACGTGACTACATAGACATAAAAAATCTGTGATGGGTTATAAATTCTATAGACATAATGTTTTATTACATATATTAATATATGTATATATGACATACAAACCCTCATCTTAATTTTAATTATGTTCTAAAATCTATATGCCGGTGACTATATTTAGTTTTTTGAGGACCCTCCAAACTGCTGTCCAGAGTGATTGCACTAATTTACATCCCCACCAACAGTACAGTAGGATTCCTTTCCCAACACGTCCCTACCGACATTTATTGTTGTTTGAGTTCGTGACGTTGGCCAGTCTAACTGGGGTGAGGTAGAATCTCAGAGTCATTTTGATTTGTGGTTCCTTAATGACCGGGGATGATGAGCATTTCTTCATGTGTTTCTTTGTCTTTGTACCTTTTCTTGTGAAAATTCTCTATTTTCTCCTGAAAATTCTTCTATTTTTGGAGATTATATGGTTTTGATTTTAGTTAAAAGATAAAAAATAATTCCAGTAATCAATCAACACTAGTCATTTTTTTTGCAAAAATATAGACTCTGTTCTGAGTAGCCAAGGTTGGCCTTTAATTCTTAATCCTCTTTATCTGTTTCTCCAAAACTGAAATTTCTGGTGTGGAAAAGCTCTCTGTATTTAAAATAAAAATTGCCAACGCCAGGGTTTGAACTTGGGACTTGCTTGCTTGCAACTGGTGCTCTACCACTGGAGCCATTCAACCAGCCTTGATTTTTCTGTTTAATTGGAGATAGAATCTCATGGGCGTCTCTGTCTAGGTCACTTTTGCACCTCTGTTCTCTAGATTTTAGCCTCATAAGAACCTTAGATTATAGGCTCAAACCACCAGTGCTCTGCTCAGAACTTTGTATCCGTAACTGAGTTTATTTATTTATTTATTTAATTTACAACAGTAGCTTCTAAAATAAGAGGATCACATTTCTCTTAATACTGCTATGACTGTGTCCATAGAAAAATTAACTTCCTTGGGCACATTTGATTTTGCTATTTTGTGCTTATGAGTGTTTAATCTCTGATTCGTTTATCCTTGAGGGAAGAATTTATATGCCCTTGAGATTCACTCATCAAGTGATATAAATCAAATCTTATTTTAGATCATCTTGAATTTCCTTGCATTTGGAAATTACTCAGAAAGAGAAATGAGAGGACAAATTCTGCCACCTGTGTTCATTCACTACTTTGATTATCAAAAGAAAATTTGGCTTGCTGACAGAGTGCCTGCTTACAGAAATGATTCCATCCCACCAGGCATGGTTTCGCTGTCTTTCAATGGCAGAGATTTTTTTTTAAAAAAAATCAGAACCAAAGGTCTAATGCTTCTTTGAGAACAGGTGATCCTTCTTTATGCCATGCCTCTTCCCTTTTTGCTCTTTATTTTTTCTTCTCATTTGAGCCTTTGATACATATACAATATTTCTTCTCATTTAATTTTGTTATTTATAGAAGTGACATTCCTTTTAGCTTGTTCCTCATTTTTTAAAAAAGTAGCAGATGCTCTCCAGGGTTCTTTGTGATGGTGTTCTGGGTGGTAGACTTTCAAGATGTTAAATTACTTCCTAATTGATGGTTATGGAACCCTTTAAGCGGTCCACAAATGTGTTCCAATCTTGGACCTGCCTGATGCGAGGCTGCAGTTGGTCTCTGGATCTTTACCGTGGTACTCTGCTCTTACCAGGAGAGGCGTTTATTTGTTCATAAAGGGGTTTGCACATAAGTAGTACTTAAATCACGTGGCACTCTTCTCATGGAAGTCACAGCCCAGGACATGGCAGCTTAACTAGATTACTTGACTTGTAGTCACCATGAGAGCCTTATAGCAACTTTCCTCTTGTATACCCTAGACATTGCTGTGCTGAATGAAGTGGGTCATATGCATATAGTGGGTTCGATTAGTCGAAATGAAAGAAAAAAGCCATTTTCTTTATTCCTACTAGACTTTAAAAAATTGGCTAATATGTTCCAAATATGGCACATGTCTAAACTTCAAGTCAGCTCTGGGAACACACCTTCTTCAATTGCCTCCAATCATAGCAAATAACTGCAGACGCAAAATCTGACTTACAAGTAAGATTTCCAGTGACATTTCCTGACCTAGTCTGCTGTTTGGATTTGTCCTTTCTTCAATGATGGAAGCAGTACCTTCCTATCAAAAACTACTTCTGTACTTCTCTTTCTCTCTTTCCCCTTCTTCCTCCCTCTTTTCTCTTTCTCTGTCCTGCCCTCCCTCCCTCTTCCATTCTCTTTCTCTCTCTTTCTCTTATCCCTCCCTCCCTCTCCCGCATCCTCCTCTCTCTGTTTCACTCTCTTTCAATGTTGCCTCTTTCTTAAAGTTGGGGGAGATCTGGGGAACAAGATCAACATCATGGAGGTTGTTCTTCCATCCCTGCTGTTTATCTGAACATCTAGTCACCTCCCTAGAGCCTCAGCATCTTCATGCTGCTCCCTTTCTCACACCAATCTTGAGCCAATCAGTGACTCATCCTGCCTGCCTCACAAGTACGTTTGGAATCCAGTTCTGTTCCTCTGTGCTTATGTTCAGTGTCTCATTCTGAGGATCCCTTGTAGGAATTCTCCAGCTCATCTCTTTCTTCCCAGGTTTTTTATGCTACTTCCTGAAGGCATTTCCCAAGAAGACACCTAACTGATGAAGCCATCATTTCCATCTGATCACCACATAGCATGTCAAACCTTTCAAAATATGAATTCCCCCTCCTTTTCCTACTTTGTTCCTTGCCATTTTCTCCTGCATATTCTTTTTTTTTTGCCAGTCCTGGGCTTGAGCTCAGGGCCTGAGCACTGTCCTTGGACTTTCTCAAGGCTAGCACTCTACCACTTGAGCCTCAGCACCACTTCCGGCTTTTTTCTATGTATGTGGTACCGAGGAATCGAACCCTGGTCTTCATGCATGCTAGGCAAGCACTTTAACCACTAGGCCAAACTCCCGGCCCTCTCCTGCATATTCTTAAGTCCCAGTTTTCCAAACAGCTTGCTGGAGCTGACAACAAGTGTCTTCGCAGGTTAGTTAGTCCTCCACCTGATCTTCACACTGTCTCTTTTTCAGAAGATAGGCTCCTTTGGCATACTTAGACATCTGTGTACATAGAGAATATGTATCACCAACATCTGCTCTCCAAAGATTTTCACCTAAAAATCCTCAAATGCCTAGACTTCTAGGAGGATTATTTTTCTTTTTGTCTTTATACTTTCCTTATTACTACATCAGTAAAACTGTGCTCTGTGTGTATGGGTGGGGTGTTTTGGTATTTTCACCTGGCTTTTTCCACTCAAAGCTATTTTCTCTTCTGGTTGAACCCCACTCCCCACTTGTGGCTTTTTGCTGGCTAATTAGAGATAAGAGTCTCATGGACAATGGCTGGCTTTGAATCATGATCCTCAGATCTTAGCCTCTTGTGTAGGTAGGATTACATGTGTGAGCCACCAGCCCCCAGCTATCTGCCTTTTCTTAATGAAGGCCTGTTTTAGAATGCCATGCAGGATGGTCTAGTTATCAAGGTAGCAGGCATTGCATTGCAAAAATAGGAGCAGATTATCTACCCAATGCTCATTCTTGCTTGTGCATATGGCACATGTGGGGACTATGTGATTGAAAACACACATCAGGATTATAATGCATGCTTATTGTCTCCTGTTGGCTTCAAGTTGAAATGAGTCACCAGCAGTGTAAAAGTTTTGCCTCTTTCACACAGCTAAGTGAAGATCAAACTGATACAAGCTTCCCAGGAACTTTGGTAGCATTACTCCAGTGTTACCAGAAGAGATTTTTGTTGTGCTTTGTATTTGACAAGTAATACACACACACACACACACACACACAGAGAGAGAGAGAGAGAGAGAGAGAGAGAGAGAGAGAGAGAGAGAGAGAGAGAGAGAGGAGAGAACTAGAGAACTTGGACTAGATTATTTGTGTAGGAGACAGTGTCAGCCACGGAAAAGAATCTAGAAAAATTAAATGACCAGAATGTCTACTGTGCATTTCTTTGTAAAGAGAAAATGTCATAAGCAGAGAGTGGAGATGGGAAGAGTCTCAAAGGGAAGAGCTTGAAGCAAGTAGAAACATTTTGCAGACAGACAGAATGAGGGTTTGTTTGAGGAAGAGCCCTGTGGAGGAGTGTCATGAGTAAGTGGAGTAAGTGGAGCGTTGCACAGGAAGGAAGCAGACACGGGAGGAGCATGGTACCTTCTGGAGCTGATCAAGAAGTACAGGTCTGTTCCTAGTGCTCATGCGAGGATTCACTCCCCCAAGCATCTCAAGGTATTCCAGGAGCTGTTATCTGCCCTACACACTGACCTGGCTTCCACTGTCACCTGGACTGGCATTGGGACACCTTGCTGATCATCTCCTGGAGGGCACACGCACCAGCTTACCTCCTGCTGTCTCAGGATAGATATCTTTGCCTTGCTGCTTCTACCTCAAATGGAAAAATGCCCATTCTTTCGTTCCTCACAGCATAGTTAAGGCCAAATCATGACATTTTAACTAAGCATCCCAAAGAGTATGAAAGAAAAATCAAAAACATTCTTTAGAATGAATGGACCCTCCATAGAACTTTTCTTGAGTTCCAGAAGCTACCTTTTCTCTGGCAGGGTCACACAAGTGACACTAGGCATCCACAGCCTCAGAGCAGTGCCCCTTCACCAGTTGCCCACACGGTCTTGTTTTCCCATCTCTTCTTTCTGTGTCTCTATCTATCTTTAAGTTGCAGATGTCTCATGATCAGTCAGACACTGGGCCTTTCCATGTTCATGTGACCCTTCTGTGATTGCCTCTAGGAGAACTGGATTATCAGGGAATCTCCTGACTCTGTTCACCACAACCCGAGCAGATGAGAGCTCAGTTTTGTTGCAAACTGTTTCTTACTGTACAAGTAAACAGCCTGGCAAGGTAGTCAGTATAGCACTCTTTGCGGTTGAAGTTGGCGTTCTTAGGAGGGTGTCTTTTGGGCTTGATTCCCTATTTCTTTTGTGTCAACACTGAGTTAGAAAAAATGAACTGGAGGATGGTGACTGTATAGGAGAGAACTCCAGAAGGTGGGTGAGGTAGTGCTTTCATGACCTTACCTTGGTTTCTTGAAGGAACAAATTACAAAATGCTAATAACTGGCTTATAGTGAAGTCAGGGTTCACAGTGACCCTGGAACTAAGGTGACTGGAGGAGGAAAACAAAGGATCTAATTATGGCTGATGAACAACAAGCCTTGATATTACATGTAAATTAGTGTTAGTGCTTTTTATTAAGATGTCTGATTTTGTACTGAGTGTCGTAAGATTTGGCTTGTGTAGGGAGTTTAATGTTTTCCACACCAAGGAAATTTATTTTATTACTGGGTAACTAATTACAATATATATATATATATATATATGTGTGTGTGTGTATATATATATATGTATATATATATAAATAAATATACTGTTTGGGGTTCCCATACCAAAGTTGTAAAGTAAGTAAAAAAGAAAAAGGCAGCCCATGAGTGATGAGGGAAACAACCAGTTCTGAGTATCATATCCATCAATAGTGGATCTTGTCTATTTTTTTTTCTTTTAAGTGCCAGTCTTAGGGCTTGAACTCAAGGACTGAGTGCTGTCCTAGAGTTTTTCTGCTCAAGGCTAGCATTCTTTCACTTTAGACACAGCTCCATTTCTGGTTTTATTGGGGGTTAATTGGAAATAAAAGTCTCATGGACTTTCCTGTGTCTGGCTGGCTTTGTTTGGAGTTTAATCCTCAGTTCTCAGCCTTTAAGGAGCTAGGATTATAGGCATGAGCCATCAACACCTGGCTGCTTGTTTTATTAATGACAGAATTCTCACTGGGTGAGATGGAATCACAATGTGATTTTAATTTGAATTTCTTTCCTTGTGCAGGTGGGTTAATTGGCTTTCTTGAACCCGAGGCTTGGGTGCTGTCCCTGAGTCTCTTAGTGTTCAAGGTTAATGCTTTACCACTTGATCCACAGTATCACTTGGGTGATTAATTGGAGATAAGAGTTTCACAGCCTTCTCAGGCTGGCTTTGAACCATGATCTTCAGATCTCAGCCTACTGAGTAGCTGGGATTATGGGATTGAGTCATCGGCACCTAGCTACATTTATGGCTAAGAATGTATATTTTTCGTATGTATTATTATTATTAGACATCCATATATATTCATATATCCATTCCTTCCACTTTTGTGTTGTTTATACATAATTACCTGGAGTTTTAAAAAATGATCCATGCTGATATTGTGTAGGTAGTCAGGTAGTCTGTCTCTCTTTCTTTCTCTCTCTCTCTCCTTCTATCTTTCTTTCTCCCTCTCCCTCTTTCTTCTCCTTTTTATTTTCGAAAGCACTATAGATGGAGCTCAGGGACTCACACTTGCTAGACATTCTGATCCTAAGGCTCTAGCCCTTTATTTAACTGCTTATTTTTGAAATAGGGTCTTGCTTTTTGTCAAGGCATGTGCCTGAACTGAAATCCTCTTTTAGACTTCCTGCCATAATTGGGTTGACAGGCATGTGTCACAGAATGTCTAAATTCTTCCATTGAGATGGAATCTTGGAAGCTTTTTTCCCCCCTGACTGAGAACCACAGTCCTTTTTATCTCAGCCTCACATGTAGCCTGGGGTGACAGAGACTCACAGCTGTGCCCAGGTATTGGTTGAGATGGACCTTTTTGAAGTCTTCTTTCCCAGGATATCCCAATCTTAGTTTCCCAAATAACTAGGAATATAGGCACAAACCACTTGTGCCTGGGTAGAAAGGAGGAATCTGTTTTTAAATGTAGTCTTTAATAGAGAGTTAGTGGAAGCATAGATAATGGGCAGAATGATTGTACCTTTCACAAGTGTAATTAACTTTTTGGAAAGTACAGTTCTTCAGGACAAATCTCAAAATAGAATGACTATTTTAAGATCTGAGCTTTTATCCCTTGCCTTTCTACTTCAGTTCCTTCCACTTTGGTGCTGTCATTTTAGAAAGTCTTAGGAATCTCCCAAACCTCAAGTTTGTGTCTTGTCTCTTCCTTTTAGCTATTTCTTTCTGTCAGATGATAAGTAAGTATTTTGGAAATGCCATTTTGGAAGTGCTCTGTGACATACAGTCATCATTTGAAAACTCAAAGCACTCAGTTGTAGTCCCTGAGGTCCAGTATCCAAAGCCGGCATCATTCAGCTATCTGGAGATCCAAAAAATGCAAGAGATATATAGTTACTGTTTGCCTGAAGATTCTTGCATCGAATTTTTTTTCCTTCACTTCTCTTTCCATCAGAATAGCAATTGTTCACAGATCTCTGCTGACATTTCTGAATCTGGCTTTGAATGCTTCAAAAATTATTTGGCTTTTCCCATGCTGTCATTCAATCCAAAGTGTCTAATTGCCTTAATCTGTTTTTAAAAGCCACAAAGAGGATGCATTTAGTTTTCCTTCTTTTTTAAAAAATGTTTGAGAAAAGTAATCTTAATTCACTCACTTTTATTATTTTCAGAAACGTTTTATTTCTTATAAAAAATAATCAGAAAGTTATCGAAACAAAAGCCATATAACAAATGATTGTTGTCCTTAATGTACCATGTTGCCTCTCATCTCCTTTGCTGTCCCTTGGTTATCTCATATTGTTATAGTATCTCACTTTGTTATCTGATATATTGAATTTATTTGTATTTGGTTATTTGAAATTTGATAGGGAACGGGGGAAAACCAAGATGGGTGGGGGGTGTGGGGGTGGGAGGGAAATGGGTACCAAGACATGTGAAAGGGTATCAATGTACGTGAATTAATGCACCTTCTATCTGGCAAATATCATGTAACCCTTTTACTAATTACAATAAAAAAATGCAAAAAAAAACCAGAAAGATAAATTCAAGCAGAGAGAAACCTGTTATCTTGGTTCCTCAAATCTTATGCCTAACTGCATAGCAAAAAAAAAAAAAAAAAAGAAAGAAATGAAAAGAAAAAAAGAAAAAGAAAAGAAAAAAAGCCAGAGCATCTTAAATAAAGACTGAGAAGTCCAAATATTATGACTGATAGCACACAGTGGGTCCTCTGGGTATAATTGTTGCATTTAAAAGAATTTCAATGGGAAAATGGAGGAAACTGCTTGCTTCTAGAAGTTTTCTATAGACCCTATTTGTTCTACAGGGATATTGCAGACTGCCTGGATAATGTGAACAATTCAGTTGTCTTTTTCTCTGAATCTATTCTTTGTTTATCTCATTGAGTCATATTTAATAAGGATTAGTCATGTATGAGTCAGTTTCCTGTTACTGTCATGAACTTACTGAGGGTGTTATAAAGAGAAAGGGGTTGTTTTATCACATGGTTCTGTAGCTTCTAGTCCAGAATCAGGTGGGCCCATTGTTTGGTTCTCTGTGCATGGTGATTTGTTATGGAGGGATGGCCAGTATGCCAGAGAGATTGGACAGATGGAGTTCCATAATGCTCACTTGAAGATATTTTTGAATGATCCAACTTTTTCCTACTAGGTCTACTTCCAAAAACTTCCACCATCTCCCAGGAGTGCTGCATTGGACAATAAACCTCTGACACATAGCCTTTTGACATGAATGTAGTAGACAGTACAGACAACAACTATTTTTAACACCGTTTACAGTTTCAGTATCATCATCTGTGCAGCAAATTGTCTCCATTTCTTCCATTGTCAGAGAGTTAGCATTAGCTAAGGAGAGTGAAGAACCTAGCGATTCTCTCCCTTCTGAATCTTCCCAGCATTGCCATTTTGGTAATTACTTGGTCTTTCAGATGAGGGAATGGAGTTAAACTGAGAAGGAATCCAACAGACAATTTAATCATAGGACAGAAAAGATATTGCAGAGACATTATCACCGAGGACAGTTAAAATAATTAGAAACTTTCAGTAAACTGAAAATATAGAGCATTTCCTAGCCTTTTTTTTATTGTTACATGTAAGACTTACAGGTACTGATATGAAGCAAAGGCCAGAGGTAGCTACATGCTACTATTTCCATTCATTACCATAACTTAGTATTGTTTTCCTTAAATACATTTTTTGTGGTATACTTTTATGAACTGCACATCCATTTTCCCTAAGGACTTTTTCACTGTCTGTTTAGAACAGACAAGTTCTCAACACGAAATAGGTGGTTGGTAAATTCAACTGTGATTTCAGATTCTCAGGCACAAAAGATATTTAAGGAAACTCTTGCAGTGGGATCCCAGTCCTTGTAAACATGAGTTTGACTCACCAGGAGCTGGGAATCTGAGGCAACTGCTGCCTTTTTCTAGTGGTGGCCATCTGCTTCTCCTCATTCCACTCAACCCACAGGGGAGGAAGCCAAGACAAGGTTGAAGATAAGATGGTAGATTGGGAGCTGAGGCTCATCTGGCTCAAGTTCCTATGGAATCCATTACATGAAAACTCTATAAACCTCAGCGAATTGTGTTCTCATCTCTCTGGGGTTTTTGTGTAGGACTGCTTAACAGTTCTGCTGGCGTTTCAGGAGGGGGAGCGTTAGAGATAATCCTAGATTTTTTTGATAGGCTAAGTATAAAGAATTTGTTGAAGGGACAAATGATGTGTCCATTCAACTTTGTGAGAGAAGGGGAGTTGGAGATGAGATTACTTGATGGAGCTGGCTGATCTCTCCCCCTGCCTTAGCTGGGGCTCACCCCATGCCCTGCTTGGGTTTGCAGGGTGAGGTAGTTTTCTTCAAGTCATTGTACACTTCTAGAATTGTTCCCTCTGAATAGTCTCCAGGATAAAAGGAAAGTACCGCTTTTTAAAAGAAATGCCTGGGAAGTCAGTCTTTCTACGTAAGGTCTACAGTTATTCCATGTTAGGTTAAATGCTGGTGATTTTTCCTGGAAGGAGTGAAAAAGTATACTGAAGGAATGCCTGTTACAAGCCTTGGGAAAGGATGAGGTTTGTCTGTGCCTTTGTAGGTTGGTGGATGCAAGAAGTTGAGGATGCAGTTTCCAGTGCTTTCTACCCAGACACAGATTAAAAAGTCCAGAGCAAGGGCCAGGAGTTTGGCCTAGTGGTAAGAGTGCTTGCTTAGCATGTCCAAAGACCTGTGGCACCACATATGTAGAAAAAGCCGGAAGTGGTACTGTGGCTCCAACCTTGAGAAAGCCCAAGGACAGTGCTCAGGCACTGAGTTCAAGCCCCAGGACTGGTAAAAAGAAAAAGTCCAGAACAACAAAACTTTTCAAGGATTCTGTTCCTGTGAAGTGAATACCAGGGGCATGATTTTTAAACTGAATATATTAAAAAACTGCATATCAAAGCCACCTAATCTGCCCTTTCTTCATTTGAACTGTTGGGGGTTGTCTTCAGTAGATTTCAGGATATTTTTTTAATTAGGTGATTTTAAGTATTTTTTGCTTCATTATCATTTTTACAATCTGGCCAAAAAGTTATTTAATTGTATAGTCATAATGAGATTGTGTCTCCAGGACTTATTCTTTTTGTGAGACATTGTGACATTTAATGAGGTATAAAGAAAAGGAATAATTTGAGGGAAAATTATAGTTGAGTCACATTGAGCATTATTATGTTAATAATTATCTATCTTACTCTATTTTTCTCTTTCATATTAACCATTTGGTATTTCACATTTTTGTATGCATTGGTATGCTTAATTTGAAATGTAGATGATGTGCAATTTCCACCAAATGCTGTATTTGGTAATTTGTAATTAAAAGGCAACCTTTTACTCTGTACTGTTAACATCATGACCTAGGTAAGACTAGTTTAAGCCCCCAGTCGTGAGGCTTGAACTCAGGGCCTGGGCATGGTCCCTAAGCCTCTCTGTGTTCAAAACTCTACTAGTTGAGCCACAGTACCACTTCCAACTTTTTCTGTTTATGTAGTGCTGAGGAATCGAACCCAGGGCTTCATGCATGCTAGGCAAGCACTCTACCACTAGGCCACATTCCCAACCCCTAAGTAAGGTTATCGGAGGGGACTGTGGTTCTTTGCATGATAGAATGTTACAGCAAGACCTCCATCCACCAGATGGCAATACAGTGCCCTACCTAGTCCATGCTTGAGATTGTCACATGCCTTTTGGGAGGCAAAGTTATTCCCTTGTGGTGGGCCACTGATTTAATATCTATACCCTTTCTCCCCAGTAACAAAAAGGAATCTTTTAAATTTTTTCCTTTTTTTTCTTCATGTATGTTTCATAAAGGTGATATACAGAGGGGTTATAGTTATATATGTCAGATCAACAGTACTTTTTTAAAGAAGTTTCTTTGAAAGACAGGATGAAAACTAAAGCAGTGTTATTCTGTAATAACCTACATTATGTACAAAACTCAAACTCAAGTCAAGGCATATTTTAAAATAATTCATGATGCATTTTTTTATTGTTAGGCATTTTCTATATAATTATACTCAATCTGTTTTTGCTGTGTGTGTGTGTGTGTGTGTGTGTGTGTGTGTGTTTGTGTGTGTGTGTGTATTGTTTCTGAGTCTTAAACTCAGAGCTTAGGTGCTCTCCTTGAGCTTTTTTGATCAAGGCTAGTGCTCTATCATTTAAATCACTTCCAGCTTTTTGGGTAGTTATCTCTTGGACTTTACTGCTTAGACTGGTTTTAAACCTGGATTCTCAGATCTAAGCCTCCTGAGTAACTAGGATTATAAGTGTGAGCCATTGGTGTCTGTCTCATTCTCTTCATTCCTGAGAAAAGGAAAATTATCCTGTGAATTTAACAAAAGTATGATGAAGAGTAGATGCTATATAATTAAAGGGGAGGTTTTGTCTGTGGGTGTGTTTAGTAGTAGAATATTTGCTTAGCAGGTGTGTGGGTCTTGGCTGGAGAGAGAAAAAGAGAGAGAAGGAAAAATAGAGAAAGATAGCAAGGGAGAGAAGGGAAGGACAAAGGAGGGAGGGGAGAGAAGAGGAGGAAGAAAAGGGGTAGGAAGGGAAGTGAAAGGAAGATAGGGGAGGGGAGGATAGCGGAAGGAAAAGGAGGAGAGGGGAGGAATAGGAGAGGATAAATTTAGAGGAATGCAGTATGAAAGTCAAGAAAACCCGTTGCTTTTCCTTTCAATTGAAGTGTTTTACCAAGAGGGGTAGGAGAAAGCACTAGCGTTTATTTAATACCCTTACTGTAGTTAAGCCCATTAGTTATACAATCTAAATTAGTTCTTATAATTTTACCTACTTTCTACAAATAAGGCATAAGGCTCATAGGTTAAATAGCTACCCAAAGGCTCTGTAGTAAAGAATTAGTGACCTATCTTGAGGTAGACAAAAGACATTTATTTATTTATTTATTTTTTATTGTAATAAGTAAAAGGGTTACATGATATTTGCCAGATAGAAGGTGCATTAATTCACAACATTTTTGATAGAAATGATTTGTTCATTTGCCTTTCAAAAATTGGAAGTTCTAAGTTGGATGGCAGTTGGTGGCATATGACATATGCTTGATTTCCTGAAGTGCTCAGATATAAATTTAAGTAATACCCAAGCTTTGTTTGCTTTGTCCTCATTCACATTTCCCCCTTCAAGCTTGTTCAATCTCCTATCCCTCACAAGAGAAAAATGTGTTGCTCAGGAAAGTGGATCGGAACCAAAGCAAATGAGCTGGCACCTACATTTACTTGCTTTAAGTCAATAGAAGTCTGCTTATACTTTAAAGGAATGTATAACTTGAAAATGATTACAAAAATATCCTTCACCTTTGAGAACCAACTGTGTAAGTTTAGCACACAGATTGTTGATACTATCTTACATTTGAATTCTAACAATGTATCTGGCATTTTTCAGAAAGATGCTGAGGTCAGGGAGTAGGTGATAATCTTCCCTATTGTTTTTCTTTTCCTATTTATACATTTGAAAATAAAATATTTGTACCACATTACTGGCAGACATACAGCAGTAATGGTAAAACAACAACAACAACAACAAGAAGTTACCTTCTGTATGTGATGTTGCCTTTTCGGTTGCTTTGTCTCATGGTTTTATAAATTGGGCTTTCTGGTTTCCTTAGAAACCCATTTGTGGACATTGGTTGCTAGGTAACAGCCTTTGCTGCACAAAGCATAAGGAACTACAAGTCTGCTGCCTGCCGAGTGACTTCATCCTTGGCAGTGACAGGCAGTGGAGATCTCAGAATTTGTTCAAGTGAGACCTCCATCTTGATTTTTTCCTGTAAAATTTCCTGGCTTCTATTTTCCTTCTGATAACTATCAAAGCTGTAGGTGGACGTAGGAATGGAAAATGGTGTCACATTTCACAACATCTGAGTTTACATCCATATTTCCTCAGCCATGTGATAGCAATGGGTTATTTGGCAAAAAAAAAAATAATCCATTGTTGCAATTAGAGGATTCCCAAATAAGTCATGCTGTCTTTTTCCCCTTTCTATTTAGCAGAAGGATGCTAACATGTGTTCATCTTGGTGAATCAGGATGGAGGCATGGTGCTGAGGTTTTGGACCTCCCTCCTTCCCTCTCTGCCTCTCCTTCCTTTCTTCCTTCCCTCACTTCTTATTTCCCTCTCTCCGTCAGTACTGAGGCTCGACGTTAGGGTCTTGTTACTCACCAGGCAAACATTCTACTAGTTGAGTAGCCCTTTTTGCCCCTTTTTCATGTTTTAGTTTTCAGAAGGTAATGTGCTTTGATCCTCTGGAAAGCTTATCCTTGCTGATATATATTTCAAATAGTCCAGTTTGAAGAAGTAGAAACTATTGTGCACATAACTGTGCCACAACTACAGCCAGCTAAAACATGTCATCCACATTTTCTGACATACAGCAGGTATCTTGTTGTTAGTTTTTATAGAAATACATTTCTATTTATTTATTTTGCTAGTCCTGGACTTGGGCTCAGAGCCTGAGCACTGTCCTTGGACTTTCTCAAGGCTATAGCTCTACCACTTGAGCCACAGCACCACTTCTGGCTTTTTTCTATGTATATGGTACCGAGGAATCGAACGAAGATTTTCGTGTATACTAGGCAAGCACTCTACCACTGGGGCAAACTCCTGGCCCCTTATACAAACATTTTTTCAAACATCATATTTCAAATGTCATGTTTAACAAACAAGTATTCAAGAAGGGAATCTCTATATACAATCACTGGCACATAGATTTTTAGAACATAATTAAAATTAAGCTGAGGCTTTGTATGTCATAGATACATATTAATATATGTAATAAAACATTATGTCTATAAAGTGTATAGCCCATCATAGATTTTATGTCTGTGTAGTTATGTTTATATCTCCAATACCATGTCCATTTTTAAAATGACTTTATAATCTATTGTAGGCAAAGGAATTTACGTAAAGATCTGTCATTTGGTTCACATGGGTGTGTATTGCACCAGCAAATCAGTGATGAACAAACTTAGCAAGGTCCTTTTTTTCTCTTTAAAATTAGTTCTAAAGGGGCCGAGAGTTTGGCCTAGTGGTAGAGTGATTGCCTAGCATGCACGAAGACCCGGGTTTGATTCCTCGGTATCACATACTTAGAAAAAGCTGGAAGTGGTGCTAAGGCTCTAGCCTTGAGAAAAATCCAAGGACAGTGCTCAGGTCCTGAGCTTAAGCCCAGGACTGGCAAAAAAAAATTAGTTCTAAGGACAAGTATATTCTCTGCTCTGTAGTCCAAGAAATAGCTATACAGAGCCATAATCATTGTGAACACTGATTTGTATCATAATGGGTAGGATTGGAATTAACCAGGATAGAGTGCTGATCTTCCTCTTTGCTTAGTTTTCGATGGTGGCATTCTTCATACTCATCATATTGTACCAGATGTGTTCAAACACAGCATTTTACACGCAGATTGTTTTCATAAACTCAAATAACTGAGACTCCTACCTTCTCGGTCCTGATGTTCAGTATCTATAAGTAGTATCTCGTATGGCTGATGTAGAATTGAGATAACGTATGAAATGTTCAGTTAGCTATCTAGGCCACAGAAGGTCCTTAAATAGTGTCCAATTTGCAGAAAAGACAGATATATAGATTCATGGCTGCCTGGGGCTGGCATTAAGAGAAGAAACTGACTGATGAATTGTGATGATGGGTTTCCATTGTCTCTATTCACTAAAAATCATTGAATTATACCGTTAAAATGGGGGCGGTTTTTATGGCAAGTAAGATCTACCTCGATGTAATAGTTTTTAAAAGTAGTACCACATATCCAAATTTGATAGGGAAGGGGGGAAAAACCAAGACCGGTGGGGGGTGTGGGGGGGGAGGGAAATGGGTACCAAGACATGTGAAAGGGTATCAATGTATGTGAATTAATGCACCTTCTATCTGGCAAATATCATGTAACCCTTTTACTAATTACAATAAAAAAAATTTTAAAAAAAGTAGTACCACACTAGTCAAGATGCATTGTACTCATAAATTGACATGTTGAATTGAAACCCCTTTGTACAACTACTTAAAGATAATAAAAATAAATATGTAAATAAAAGGAAAAGAACCAATTTGCCCAACAGGAAAAATTGTAGTAGCTTTAAGTAGTAGAGAATGAAACCTTGCTTTTCCTAGATAGCTTTTAATGGCCTAGTAATCATTTACAGGATTTATATAAGCCATGCTATGCCAGAAATCAATAATGCGTGTTATTATGCAATCTAATTATATGTATGTATCCTATGATATAAAATTATTCCTGTGATTGTCATACCAATTCCAATTCTATAGAAGTTTCTACTTTCAAAGCTTTGAGGACAACAAAATATTTTATTCTGTTTTTGAAAAATGGCCAGGATTAAATTAATGAAAAGTCAGCTCTATTAGTTGCAGAGTTTGTCACTGTGGTTCTACTTCTTTTTTTAATCAGTGGGGCTCTGTCTTTTTTATTATAATTAGTAGAAGGGTTACAGTTGTATTCGCCAGATAGAAGATACATTACTTCACACACATTGATACCTCTTCTCATGTTTTTGTTCCCATTTTCCTTCCACCCTTCATTTTGTTTTCCCCCTTCCCTTTTCTATTTCAAATAAAGAATAGACTCATGTTAATCTCATTGGGTTATCTGTTCAAGTTAACAGATTTATGGAGTACCTACTAAGTGTTAGTGGTTTTTCTAGATAAGGGGGTAGCTCTGTGAGAAGTTAGGAGTCTAGTTTTAAGCAGAATACAGTTGAGCTCTGACATACAATTGGAGATGCTGAACAGGCAGTTGGCTGTAGTCTGGAACTCAGGTGAGATATCTGTCTTAAAGATAGAAATTAGGGAGTCATTGGAAAATGGAAAACATTGAAAGCTATAAACTAAGGAAATACAAGCCATCAGATAAGAGCTCTGAGGTTCAGTCTAGGCTGCTCCATTGACGATTGTGATAAAAAAAAAAACAGGTAGCAATATAGAGGGTTGACAGGAGCAGATATTTAGATAAGGGAAGAGCCAGTGCAGCCTGTAAGCCAAGTGTATCCAAGAAGACTGTGGGGCACTGGTAGATGTCGCTAACTGCTCAGATAAGATGAAACTGAGAATTGGTCACTGAGTTCAATAACTTAGAGACAGTATTAAGCAGTTTTTGTAGAAAGATGAAGCCAGGATCCAAATACACAGAAACAATGTTTGAGAAACAATGTTAATTTATCCTGATTTGATCATTACACAGGTATACATGAGTTGAATTTATCTTAATGTATTCTACAAATATGAATAACTATGTACCAGTTCAAAACAAAACATTCAAGTTACAGTGTGTGTGAATTCATTAGTGTAAGAATTTCCTCACCAGCACACAGCAGTGTAATGGTGAGGACTTGAATTATGTCATTCAGACTGGGAGCTGAGTCTCATGCTCCTTACTAGCTGTATGAAGGTGAGAAGTTCTTTTTTTTTCCTTAGTCTTTCTTTCTTCATCTATAAAATGTTGATAGTGGTGTTCTTACCTTATAGAATTGTTATAAGCCTTATTGAAATAGTGAAGCCGATGGATTGTACTTACACTAGGATATGCCTCTCAGATAAACATCCCAGTAAAAGAGTACTGTTTTATAGCTACTAATATATATTCTGACAGAATATAACAGAGTGTATTAAAAACAATATTTGGAATGAGCCAAGCTTAGGTGTTTACCACCAGCTTTTGGTATACTAATGTTGCTGAGGTTTTTTTCATATAGTTTTATTGTAATTAATAGAAGGGTTACATGATATTTGCCAGATAGATGGTGCATTAATTCCCATACATTGATACCCTTTCACATGTCTTGGTCCTCATTTCCCTCCCCCGCACCCCCACACCTCCTCTTGTTTTCCCCCCTTCGCTATCCAATTTCAAATAACCAAATACAAATATATGTGATATATCAGGTAACAAAGTGAGATACTGTAACAATATGAGATAACCAAGGGACAGCAAAAGAGATGAGAGATAACATAGTACCTTAAGAACAATAATCATTCATTATATGGCTTATGTTTCTATATCCTAGAGATCCTTTCATTTAGTGTCCTACTATATGGCCTTTTGTATCAAGGTTTTGCTCTATTGCAAATCTCTGGTAGGAGAGCCCAAGGTTTCTACTGATTATGGCAAATGAGGGAAACCACTGAGCCTAAGTTCCTTTGAGTCTGGCTTACTTCACTTAATATGATCTTTTCTAAGTCTTTCCATTTCCTAACAAATGGGGCAATGCCATTCTTTCTGACAGCTGTTGCTGAGTTTATATTCTCATCTATCTGAAATTGATATAATATCTGTAGATAAGATAATAATAAAAGTGAGATGTCATGTCATAGCATGAGGTACCATATTACCTTCATTTATTTAAAATGAGATTGTCTTTTGCATATGACATCTTTTTCATTTGATTTATGTACAAAACAGAAATCTTAATGTACTTTGCATCTTTAGATATTAATTTCATGGTGAGTTTGTTCTGAGTAGACTGAGGACCTAATGGCAAGATGTTAACAAGAATGTCAGGAGCTATGTTTGGTGAAATTTTGAAAGTGTTAAATTGCTATAAATAGAACGGAAATATGCACCCTAGTATACATAACTGTAGTTGTATAAAATATTTTTCTATACAAACTGTCTTATTTTGCTCCAAGTGAACTAGCTTCCTTGAAGCCAAGAAAGTATTTCTGATTTTTTTCATGTCAGAATGCAATGCCCCTTAGGTCTCTTTATAATGATGAAGAAAAATGATATATGACAGCTAGTCATACCCAGAGAAGAAGGAGAATGAGGTCAGCCCATTATCAATGAAATATTCCAAGTATAAAGAACCACATATTGAAAAACAAAAACAATAAAGTGTAGCTTTGTGTGATAAACTCTAACCTGATCCCATTGACATGCACTAACCAAAAAGTGAGGTGACTTGGATTATTTCTAAGCACTCATCTTCATCATTTAAACATGTATAATAGCAAACACCAGTGTTGTTCCTGCTAGGCTGTAGAGTTTTCCAGTAGCCCTTTCTGTGTGTATGACACTACTCAGGCTTCTTCTCAGGGCATAAATCTCTCATTTTGTTTAGTGCTCAAAGTTGGTTCTCTACCACTAGAGTCATACCTCCAGTTCTGGCATTTTGCTTGTTAATTCGAGACAATCATCTCACAGTTTCCCACCCAGACTGGCTCCCAATCTTAATCCTCACATCTAAGCCTCCTGTAGCAAGGGTTATAGGCACAGTCACCATTGCCTATTCTCTTTTGATACCCTTAATTCTCAGGGCCAACTGGTGGGATATGGTTTTCTTTAAAAAATAGTATTATGATGGTGTATTCAAGTGTATGTATAACATAAGAAGGGTGGGGAAGGGTGTAGAACTTGAGGGAAAAGGATGAAAAGGGAAAGCAGTGGAGCTCACTGGACACAGATGAAAGTAAACTATACAACTAATAGGTGGAGAGGGGAGGGAGTGATGGGGAGAGAATGAGAGAACAAAAGACACTGTATAAAAGGAAATGTACTCACCCCTCTGCACATCACCTCTATAATAACAATAAAGTAATTAGAAATAATCAATTTTTCTTTGGAAAATTATGTTATGGTCTGTGAATCAAAACTGGATCTAACCATGGTAAGAAGTTCACATTCTGCAACTTCCTTTAGCCAATGAGTTAAGATAATCAACTGTACCATTAGAACAAGGGACAGTACTGACTGCAGTAGAGATAAAACCTGGCTGGAATGCCTGCCCAATGTGCTTGCTTACTTGATTTCTTATCAGTAGCATACTTTGCTGCTGAAGTACACTTTGCCTAGCTGAATTTCTTGCAGGACTATATTCTATTCCTATGCGGCACCCCAATATTTTGAGACATTTCTAGCACACTATAAAATGAACTCTTGGTGTTCAGCAAAAAAAAACTCTCTAGAAGTTACCTATGTTAGCTATATAAACATCCTGTAATATAGTTTGCACAGGCTTAAAAAGTCTTAGTTTTTTTATTCTGCTTTTAATTAGTGGCTCAAGTGGTAGAGTGCTAGCCATGAGTTCAAGGACAACACCCAGGATCTCAATTCAAACTCTGAGATTGCACTACAAACAAACAAACAAAAAATGTGATAATCTTTTCAACAGATTTATGAAGCTTTCTGGGGGGATTTCTTGTAACAACCTCAATAAAATAAATATTTATTGCCTACATTTCATGCCAAGCTAAGTGCTAGAAATAGTATGCATGCTCATGAAAATTAAAAAGGTTAAATTCCTAAGTAGACACTCTGAAATACATACTAGACATTATTAGAGTATATTATTATATTTTTACCTTTTTATCAAAACAGGATACCAGTAGTCTTTCTTCTTAAGAAGAAATGAATCTCCGGTTCTAACCCACCCCATTTCACTTCTTGCATAGGAGTGGGTGCTCAGATAGATACAGCTGACGTAGTGGGTACACCTGTAACCTTCCTAGTATTCTTCCTTCCTCTTTCCCAAATGAATGATGTCAGGCTTTCTCCAAAAAAGAAGTCTCCAGCCTTGATGTTGCTAGGATGCCCAGATTAATACTATGGATTTTTTTTCTCTCATCTATTTGGAAAATGATTCGATTCTACTTGAAGGCATGATACAGCATCCTACCTTTCTTGTGAGGCAGAGAATTCATTTAGAGAGCAGAAGGTCACAAAGCTCCTGTGGCTCTGCAGCTCCTTTGTCTTCTAACCTTTATAATGTCCCTGTGACCTTTAGTAGTAGTCAGCTATAACTTTCCTAGGTATCTAAGAGTCAAACCCAAGGGTGCTTGCACTGTATCCCAATGATCTTAGAGGAACTTCATGCTGAATGATAATACTTGTTGTCAAAGTTTAGATGATGAAAGTCTCAGTCCTGTTCTCATGAGGCTCTTGGGAGCCTGTGATAAACAGGTGACCCGAGGCTGCCAGAAATGTATCAACAAGGGCACAGAGACCTGTCACTGTCTGTGGTCATCGGAGGAAATATGCTCATTAAGTTTGCAGATGACAGTTGGACCACATTATAGTGACCTGATCATATTGTCAAACAGAAATATCAAACTCTGAATGGTGGTTTACATTGTTCACCCTGAATAGAAGGTACATCATGTCTAGACTAGGCAAAGCTTATAGTGACTTCTTATATATATATATATATATATATATATATATATATATATATTATTGTAATTAATAAAAGGGTTACATGATATTTCCCAGATAGAAGGTACATTAATTCACATACATTGATACCCTTTCACATGTCTTGGTACCCATTACCCTCCCCCCCACCCCCCACCCCCATCTTGGTTTATAGTCAGCTGTTTTTGTTTTCAGTCTGCATCATCAGGATTTACTTTACACTTACTGGTAGTCACTATCCATATCACACTTCTCAGAGGGGTGTTTTGTATCTGACAGGCAATTAACTGGAGCTAAGTCTCTCATGAAAGTTTTTGTTGGCTTTGAATGAAAAGCCTCTGATCTCAGCCTCCTCTATAGCTAGGATTACAAATTGTGTGAGCCACTGGTTCCTGGCAGGGGTGACACTTAAAATGACAGAGAGCAGCTGGGCATTACTGACTCATGCCTGTAATCCAAGCTACTCAGGAGGCTGAGATCTAAGGATTGTGGTTTAAAGCCAACCCAAGCAGGAAAATCCATAAAACTCTTATCTCCAATTAATCACCAGAAAATCAGAAGTGATACTTTGCTCAAACTAGTAGAGTGCTAGCTTTGATCTGAAAAAGCTCAGGGACAGCACCCAGGCCCTGAGTTCAAGGCCCACAACTGACAAAAAGAGAAATAGGGAGCTCAACTGAAATGAGAATCACAAGAAGAATTTATCACAGTTGTACCCACCTGAAGCATTACCCACAGTTAATTCTCAAACAGCTGTATAAAAGATTAGAACTCTGAAACATCGGACTTTTGAGTTTCCAAGGGTTTGTGGTGAGTTGATTGCTATTTTATGAAAGATGACACATTGATAATGGATATTGAAATTTACTATACTTGGACTTATTACTAGAAAAACTGCTGGCTGCCACTTAGTTTTGATTAGATATGAAGTAACAGTATGAAATGTTTAGTTGATTTCGGATATTGGTGTGTTGGGCTCCCTGTCAAACACTAAATTATGCCAAATTACATTCACACATTGTCACATCATTCCTATCTGTCGAGTCTCTAAGCTAGAGATGATCCTGCCAGGTTCTTTTGCCAGCTATAATATGGTTCTTATTAAGTGTTATGTGGGCTGCTCGATCCTGCCAGAATTGTTTGTGAGTCACTCTTTGGGTGGAAAGAGAGATGATAGCTAAAACAAAAGAATTCAAATGGAAATGTTGAAGAGTTGGGGTGTTGAATGTTTTGCTTAAACTTACAGCTCTAGTGTCCACTCAGATATCAGAAATAAAGCCATTTCTGTGGGATTAGGGAATTCAGTACTTCTCTAAATTAACCGGTGCCATCAGTTGGTGATTTTAGTTTCCAGAATTCTACCTACTATCCCCACACCATGACCCCTTCCTCGGTTTTATGCCATCACCATTAGGATAGACTTTCCCTTACTGTTCTGAAAGATCTGTGAATCTACTTTCTTTGAGCTATAGTCAGGAGCATTAGGCTCTATCCTATGAGTCTTCCTCCCCTGTGTGTTATGTGATATTCCTAGTAATGTATTGCATTTATCACAATGCTTTCTCCTTTGTCTTACCTATAGACCATTGCTCACCATCCCAGCACTCTGGAGATTGTTGGGGGGTCATAGAATTAGTACTCTTGGGGTTTCCTATCTACCCTTTGATTGCCTAGGCTGTCGCTATAGCTACACATTCTTCAATTGGCATCATTTCTATACTGGTTTAAGTTATTCATTTTCTTGAACTATGTGGTGCTATCTAGTTTTTTATCATGAGTCTTCCTTTTTATTAATTTATTATTAGCTAGCTGGTGGTTATTCTGGATGCTCTCTGTGCTTGTCCAGTAATATGTGGAGTGTCTTTCATAAACATTGGTAAGCCTAGGGCTCTTGGCAATCTCACAAAGGACTAGATGGTATAACTTCCCAGTTGCTCTACCATGCAGAATGGAGAGCTGGTATTTAAGGGCTAGACAGGAGGCTGAGTTGGCTCTGAATGAGTAAGCTGGTACAGAGTATATAACATATAGTTGAGTGAACTGTTGTTTAGAAAGCATTCTCTCGAGGGAAATGGGTACCAAGACATGTGAAAGGGTATCAATGTATGTGAATTAATGCACCTTCTATCTGGCAAATATCATGTAACCCTTTTACTAATTACAATAAAAAATTAAAATAAATAAATAAATAAATAAAAAGATCAGGTATTTACATCGCTCAAAAAAAAATGTGAAGCTAATTGAAAGGACCTCCAGGATATTGAAACAAAAGCCATATAATGAATGATTGTTGTCCTTAATGTACTATGTTGTCTCTCATCTCCTTTGCTGTCCCTTGGTTATCTCATATTGGTATAGTATCTCACTTTGTTATCTGATATATTGAATTTATTTGTATTTGGATATTTGAAATTTGATAGGGAAGGGGGGAAAACCAAGACGGGTGGGGGGTGTGGGGGGGGGAAATGGGTACCAAGACATGTGAAAGGGTATCAATGTATGTGAATTAATGCACCTTCTATCTGGCAAATATCATGTAACCCTTTTACTAATTACAATAAAAAAATGAAAAAGAAAAAAAAGAAAGCATTTTCTCATATACAGAAAATGGAATATATAGCATCTGGGTATGTCTCAAGTGGTAGAATACCTACTTAGCAAGCAAGAGTCCCTGAGTTCAAACCCCAGGACTGCCAAAACAAATACAAAAATAGGGAAAAAATGGAGTTTAGACTCAACCTCTGTCTATGCATTGTTTATATATATTGAATATTGACATTCCACTTAAAGAGAAAACTTTTAAATTGTCATCTTTATTATGTAATCATTATACACTAATCTGGATACTTAATCAGGCTATTAGATATTTTGGAAATCACAGGATATGTCTGCGTCAGAACTTTTTCTTTTACTCTAACTAGTTGGAGTCCATCTGTTTAAGCTCTCTCCTTGGTTGGGAGCAAAGGGTTATACTAAACCAGTCAGAATTTATTAGCTAGTCTTCTACTTTCTCATGTTGAAATTCTGTCTGGTCTGGAGTTAATCTTTCCTATAAAGGTAAGTGTTTTTCTTTTTGTTAGACTTTCCCCCCTGTATCTGGCAGCTGGCCACTAGGGTCTTATGAAGAAAAACTTCCTGAAGGGACAAAGACCTTGATTTTATTTCTAGGCCCCCCATGTGACTTGATGGAATACTGGCTTGTAAACTGCTCTTTGGCTTCTTGGGAGAAAGGTATTCTTCCTATGCCAAATTTCTGACATGAAGATTTCTCCATTCAGCAATAAAATGTCCTTGTATTACTAAGTAGTACTAATGGACAGAAAAAATGGATGGAGGAAGTTTTTCACTTCATCTAACTTGATTTATCAGTTGGTCTGAAGAAGTGAGTCCAACAATTCCAAATCCATTGAGGTGTCTCCTATGGAGGTAGAATTGGTTTTAGAAAAGTAATGAATCAATTGTATATCACTTTATCTATCCCTCTGATTATGGTTAACTATAAAAATTTAGTAGATTTTCTGATCATTAATAATCTAGTCTGGGAAACATGACACTCGAACTCATTCATGATTGATGCAGGAGTTCTAGCCCTATATTTTTGATCAAACTAATTATATTGGCTAGAGGTCAAATTCAACATAGGAAAAACCAGATGGCAGTCAAATTCTCTTCATAATCTTCCTTAACAATGGGGCCTCATTCTTCAAAGCCTTAGTCATGCTAGCTCAGAGTCTGGCTTTCATTTGTTTCATAAATTCTATCAGAATCTACGCTCATCTGAAATCTGCATGGGCTGAATGTATGGATAATAATTTTCCATAGATGTCTCACATAAAGCAGGTCATTTACAAAGATCTGGATCCTTTTAAAGTGATATTGTATACAAGAAAAATATTGGAGCTAATTTATCCTTCTCTGAGACTTTACAGTAGGATTGTTTTGCCTTGCTTAAATAATGGGCTCCTGTCTTCCTTCAATATCCCTTACACACACTCCTTTCTGATGTGGCATATGTATGTGTGTGTATATATATATGTATATATATATATATGTAAAAATAACTAGTATTTTTGAAGAACCAACCATGTGGATGTTGTTAACTGTCATCTGTGCTTTCATCTATGCCTTCATCAAAACCTTCAGGTTTAAAAGGAAAGGGCTAATATAATGAATGATTGCTGTCCTTAATGTGCTATGTTATCTCATCTCTTTTGCTGTTCCTTTGTTATCTCATATTGACACAATATCTCACTTTGTTATCTGATATATTGGATACATTTGTATTTGGTTACTTGAAATTGGACAGGGAAGGGGGGGGGAAACCAAGAGGGGGGTGAGGGGGAGGGTAATGGGACCAAGACATGTGGAAGGGTATCAATGTATGTGAATTAATGCACCTTCTATCTGGCAAATATCATGTTACCCTTTTATTAAATACAATAAAAAAAAGGAAAGGGCTAGAACCTTCTGCTCACATTTCCCCTCATTTTGAGGGGAAATGGAGGTTGTTGCTGTCCATGGTTCTGACTTGGTTCTTACACCAGAACACTGGATTGTGGTTTCCAGAGCCCAAATGATAATGGCAACAGCACACCAAAAATATTGTTGTGACCTAACAACTAGAAAACACAGGGAAATTTTAAATATTGGCCATGTTCTATATGTTTATCTGAGTCTGTCTCTGATTCATGGTAGTGTTTCTAAACTAGTATGTTTTTTTCATATATTTTTATTGTAACTAATAGAAGGGTTACATGATATTTGCCATATAGATGGTGCATTAATTCACATACATTGATACCATTTCACATGTCTTGGTACACTTTACCCTCCCCCACACCCCCACCTCTCGTCTTGTTTTGCCCAGTTCCCTATCCAATTTTAAATAACCAAATACAAATATATGTGATATATCAGGTAACAAAGTGAGATACTGTAACAATATGAGATAACCAAGGGCCAGCAAAAGAGATGAGAGATAACATAGTACCTTAAAAACAACAATCATTCATTATATGGCTTATATTTCTATATCCTAGAGATCCTTTCATTTAGCATCCTACTATATGGCCTTTTGTATCAAGGTTTTGTTCTATTGCAAATCCCTGCTAGGAGAGCCCAAGGTTTCTACTGATGAGGGAAACCATTGAGCCTAAGTTCCTTTGAGCCTGGCTTACTTCACTTAATATGATCTTTTCTAAGTCTTTCCATTTCCTAACAAATGGGGCGATGTCATTCTTTCTGACAGCAGCATAGAATTCCATTGTGTACAAATACCACATCTTGTTGATCCACTCATCAACTGAGGGACATCTAGGTTGGTTTCATATCTTTGCTATGGTAAATAGTGCTGCAATGAACATTGTTGTGCTGGTGGATTTAGTATCTCTTTGTTTCTGGATGATTGGTTAAATGCCAAGTAGTGGAATTGCTGGGTCATAGGGGAGCTTTATGTTTAGTCTTTTGAGGAATTGCCATACTGCTTTCCATAGTGGTTGAACAAGTTTGCACTCCCACCAACAGTGTAGCAGTGATCCCTCCTGGCCACATCCCCTCCAGCATCTGTTGTTATTAGTTTTCTTGATCCTGGCCATTCTAATTGGAGTGAGGTGGAATCTTAGAGTTGTTTTGATTTGCATTTCTTTTATGACCAGAGATGTTGAGCATTTCTTCATGTGTCTATAAGCCATTTTTGTTTCTTCTTCAGAGAAGACTCTCAAGTCTTTGGCCCATCTTTTAATGGGATGGTTGTTACTTTGGAGATTAGTTTTGGATTGATTCAATTTTTTGAGCTGTTAATATATTTTAGATATGAGGCCCTTGTCTGTTGTATGGTTGGTGAAGATCTTCTCCCACTCTGTAGGCTTCCTAATTAGTTTACTAGCTATGTCCTTTGCCATACAAAAGCTGCGCAGTTTAATGCAGTCCCACTTATCCAGCCTTTCTCTGATTTGTTGTGATTCTTGGTCCTTATTAAGAAAGTTTCCACCTATGCCAAGGAGGCCTAGTGTATCTGCTATTCCTTCTTGTAAAGTTTTCAGTGTGTCGGCTTTTACCTCAAGGTCTTCGATCCATTTGGAGTTAATTCTAGTGCAGGGTAACAAAGAAAAATCCAACTTTAGTTTTCTGCAGGTGCTTAACCAGTTCTGCCAGCACCACTTGTTGAAGAGGCTATCTTTCTTTCATTGTATTGCAGAAAAGGCATTTGACAAGATCCAACACCCCTTTATGTTAAAAGCTCTGGAAAAACTAGGAATCCATGGAACATTCCTCAATATAATAAAGGCTGTGTATGACAACTCCACAGCTAGTATTATACTTAATGGCGAAAAGCTAAAGCCATTCCCTCTAAAATCAGGAATGAGACAAGGATGCCCACTCTCTCCACTCCTCTTTAACATAGTATTAGAATTCCTAGCCAGTGCAATGAGGCAAGAAGCAAGCATAAAGGTGATCCAAATAGGGAAAGAGGAAGTAAAACTTTCCCTCTTTGCAGATGACATGATCCTGTATTTAAAGAATCCTATAGACTCTACTCCCAAGCTCCTTGAGCTGATTCAAAACTTTGGAAGGGTAGCAGGGTATAAAATTAACCCTCAAAAATCAACTGCCTTCCTCTACACCAACAGTGAGAGGAATGAGGTAACAATCAGGAAAGCAACTCCTTTTGCAATAGCCTCAAAGAAAATAAAGTACCTAGGAATTAGCTTAACTAAGAATGTAAAGGACCTTTTTAATGAAAACTTTAAAACCTTGAAAAAGGAAATTAAAGCAGAACTGAGGAAATGGAAAAACCTCCCATGCTTCTGGATTGGAAGAATCAATATCGTGAAAATGACAATCTTGCCAAGGGCTATCTACAAATTCAATGCAATACCCATCAATATCCCAATGTCATTCTTTAAAGAAATAGAAGCGACATTCCAAAATATCTTATGGAAGAATAAAAGACCCCGTATAGCAAAAACACTTCTTAGCAGAAAGAACAGCTCAGGAGGAATTTCAGTACCAAACTTTAGACTCTATTACAGAGCTATAATTATCTAAACTAGTATGTTTTAAACTTTATGATTTGTATAATATGCCACTATTTGTAGCATATGTGTAAAACACTTCGTAGGCAACATGTTTGTGCATATTTTCATTAGATGGTCTTGAATTCACTTTGTTGTTCAGCTGTTAGTTTTTTCATTAAAGAATTTATTAACATTGATTAACATCTTTTTAAAATATGATTAACATCATATTTCAAATGATGTGTTTAACAAACAAGTATTCAAGAAGAGAATCTCTATATACAATCACTGGCACTTAGATTTTGGAACAGAATCGAAATTAGGCTAAGGGTTTGTATAACATAGATACATATTAATCCATGTAATAAAACATTATGTCTATAGAGTCTTAAGTTTCTATGTCTATATAGTTGTGTTTATATTTTCCGTACCATATCCATAGCATTGCGTTTGCAACTATTGAGTTCTCGCTCTTGTAGTGTTTGGATCTAATAGCCACATATTAAGGATACTATGCGCCTTTTATTCCTTTGGTCTTGACTTGTCTCGCTCAACATGATTTGTTCCAGATTCAACCACTTCCCTTCAAATGCCATTATTTTATCTTGTCTGTTGGCTATGTAGAATTCCATTATGTATATATACCACATTTTCTGTATCCATTCAGCTGCAGTAGGCATCTGGATTGTTTCCATCGCCTGGCTATTGTGAGTAGTGCAGGTGTCTTTATCATATCTTGGGTTATGGTTTTCAGGATAGATGCCTAGAAGTAGTATCGCGGGATCATAGGGAAGGTCAATTTTTTGTTCTTTAAGAAACCTCCAAAAAAAAAAAAAAAAGAAACCTCCACACTGCTTTCCAGAGTGGCTGAACTAGTTTACAATCCCACTAGCAGTGCAGTAGGGTTCCTTTTTCTCCACAATCCTGCCAGCAGCTGTTAGTGTTTTTAAGTCCATTTTCTTTTATTTTTAATGCTTTGTATTAAATGATTCTATAGCAAGCCAGAACTCTTTCAAAATTTAAAAAGAACTATTAACTATCACCCATCCCAAAGAATGTTCTGGAAAGCTTTGGAGAAGTTAAATGTAAGGGTTTTTTTGTTTTGTTTTGTTTTGTTTTTGGTATAGCTCATTTGTTGTTTTTTCTCTTTTTTGTTTTTTTGAAACAAGTTCTTGCTATGCAGCCCAGGCAGGCCTTAAATTCACAACTGCACTCCCTCTGCTTTTTAGTGCTGAAATTTACAGTCATGAACCACCAATCCTGAAATAAATAAGTTTTGATTGTCATAGAGTTGACAAAAAGGGAATGAAATGTGGCATGGATTTATGATAGTGTGATATCTGAATTGGTTACAATTACTTTAAATAGGGAAGATATCTTGAATGCTATTATACTAGTATCTTTTAGAAATCTATGGAAAAGAAGCTTTAGGAAAATGCTATGGCCTTTCCCCTTATATTTATAAAATCTCCAAGAAGACAATAAATAATGTGGAATCTATTAGAGTAGAACAAACATGGATTTCACACCACAGCTTATATAGAGAGAAGCAGAGTCAGTTGTGCAGGACAACCAGCCTGGGACAGTCCATCATATCCTGTGGGTTTTTATAATAGGGCTTGGTGGTTAGAACATAACTAGAGCTTCAGTACTGATAAAAGTAACCATGGAAGTTAGAGGAGCAAATTCCTTGAACTCTCAAATCTGAGGGAAAATTGCAAAGTCTACTGTCCAAAATCAAAACATCATTTCTCCACTTACTCTCCTTCATGCCAGGCCTGGAAATCCAGACTCAAAAGCCTTCAATTCTCTCTAATCTTTCCCTTTGCATTTCAAGTGATACCAATACTCAGTGTGATGAAATTCTCTCATTGTCTTTCATTATCTTCTCCTCCTGGTTCCTTCTGTAATCCCATGATTTGGGTCTCTATTACATCTTTTACAGAGAAGTGTTGAGAAGTACAGTATGCTGATGGGAATGCTGGAATGGCAGTCAGGTTTGTGGGATCAGATTCCCAGCCCACTGTTAAGGGCCTTCGGCAGGATCTCAGTGAAATACAGTCTCTCTGTGCATCTCTTCTTGCTCTCCTTCCCACCCCCTTTCTCTTTCTCTCTCTTTGATAGTCATTGGGTTTGAACTCAGGGCTTCCTACTTTCAAGGTAAGTACTCTCTAACTTCAGCTATGCCTCTGCTGATTATTCTTGAGTTAAATTATTGCTTTTTACTTAGGCTGGCCTGGATCAGGATCCCTTGTTTATGCTTCCATTTTTCTTGAATGAAAAGTGTGAAACAACACATTTAACTCTTTCTGTGAGGATGGAGGTCTCATTTTTTTCTTGCGTCATCTAGCACCCAATTGTGATCCTCTTACTTGCAACTTTCCACATCACTGGAGATGACAGATACAGACAACTGTGCCTAATTCTTGGTAGAGATGGAGTCTCATGAACTTTATTCCTCGGCTGACCTTGGACCATCTTCCCAATCAGCCTTGTGAGTATTACACATAAATTGTATTACAGCATAAATTGTTGATAGTCAGCTCTCATCTTTTAAACAGACACAAAGGTAGCCACTGCCTACTTTTTAAAGTCTCTGCTTATATCTACTTCTCTTTTTTGTCCTGATTAATTTTTATTTAAAATCTATTTCATCAAATAAAATAGCTCTGCTTAAAGCTAAATAGAAGGCCCACATAGTGGGAGATCTTCACTAACCATACAACAGACAAAAGCCTCATTTCTAAAATATATCAACAGCTCAAAACATTGAATCACTCCAAAACGAATCTCCAAAGAAACAACCATCCCATTAAAAGATGGGCCAAAGACTTAAAGAGAGACTTCTCTGAAGAATAAATAAGAATGGCCTATAGGCACATGAAGAAACACTCAACATCTGTGGCCATAAAATGCAAATCAAAACAACTTTGAGATTCTACCTCACTCCAGTTAGAATGTCCAGGATCAAGAAATCTAATAACAACAGTTGCTGGCTGGGATGTGGACAGGAGGGATCAATACTACAGTACTGGTGGGAGTGTAAACTCATCCAACCACTATGGAAAGCAGTATAGTAGTTCCTCAAAAGCCTAAACATATGACCTATGACCCAGCAATTCCACTACTTGGCATTTACCCACTTGTCCAGAAACAAGGACATACTAAATCCACTAGCACAAGGATGTTCATTGCAGCACTATTTACCATAGCAAAGATATGGAACCAACCCAGATGCCCCTCACTTGATGAATGGATCAACAAGATGTGGTATTTATACACAATGGAATTCTATGCTGCCCTCAGAAAGAACGATATCACCCCATTTGTATGGAAATAGAAAGCCATGAAAAAAAATCATATTAAGGGAAATAAGCCAGACCCAAAGGAACATAGGCTCAATGGTTTCCCTCATTTGTAATAATTAGTATAAAACTTGGACTCTCCTAGAAGAGGATTACACTAGCTCAAAATCTAGATACATAAGGCTATATAGTATATGACTAAATGAAAGGGCCTCCAGGATATGGAAACAGGAGCTATATAATGAGTGAATATTGTTCTAAATGTACTGTGTTATTTCTCATCTCTTTTGTTGTCCCTTGGTTATTCTCATATTGTTACACTATCTTACCTTGTTATCTGATATACTGTATATACAACTGTTTATTTGAAATAGGAAAGGGAAGGGGGGAAACAAGATGAGGGGAGGGGATAGGGGAGGGAAATGGAGACAAAAATATGAGAAGGGGTATCAATGTGTGTGAAGTAATGCACCTTCTGTCTGGTGAATATAACTGTAACCCCCCTATTAATTACAATAAAAATATATGAAAAAATAGCTCTGCTTACATATCCACCTCTTTAGAGAGGGCTTTCCTAACCAGTCTTGATTATTCTGTCCCTTTACTGTGCTTTATTTTTTTTCTGTATAATGGGAACTTTATACTGTATTACTTGTTCACTCAGTTGGTTTTCTACATTGCAACCTAGACTGTGATTTCAATGGAAACAAGAATCTTGCCTGTGGTTTTCTTTATTGGTGCATCTTAACATTCCTAAATAATGTTTATATCTCAAATCCTTGAAGATTTGATAAATGTATATATATGCACACACACAAATATTCTTGGAATATAGTGCTCAATAATTATGTATTACATGAATAAATGAATGAAAGAAAGAATAAACATACAAACCCTAGTTATTTCCAGTTTTCTTTCTTTTCTTTTTTTTTTTTTAGTGCCAGTCCTGGGCTTGAGCTCAGGGCCTGAGCACTGTCCTTGGACTTTCGCAAGGCTAGAGCTCTACCACTTGAGCTTCAGCAACACTTCTGGCTTTTTTCTATATATGTGGTACCAAGGGATTAAACCCGGGTCTTCGTGCATGCTAGGCAAGCACTCTACCAGTAGGCCAAACTCCCAGCCTATTTCCAGTTTTCTAAGTGGAATATGATATCTCCACTTTAGGAACTTAAGCTCTCTTTGATTTCCCCTGTATAATGATGAATCTATCCTGCCTCTCATTAGAGATGTGTATCTCTTCCTCTCATTGAAGTGTGAGCTTTACTGAGGGTGAATCCTCTCTCCTGTTCTAGTGGATGCTTTAGTATAGTTGAGCTCTCCCAAGAATGTGTTGAAGTTAATGCTAATTGAAGAAATGAGCTTTCAAAAAAACTATGAGCTTCATAGAGCTACATTGTATGAATGTTCCCTGTTCATGTATCTGCTACATAATAACAAAAGAACATTTCTTGATCCTAGAGGTATAGGTCCTTTTCAGTTCTTTTGACTTGCAATTAAGTTCTTCTGGTTTTTAAAGTTCACAGAAACTTAAATATGTCTTTGCTTTTCATCTTTTTTTGTACACTCTTCCCTCAGTAATCCTGAGGGACAGGTTCCAGAACTACCAAGGGGTACCTCAATTCTACAAATGCTCAGCTCACTCTCATAAACTGGCACAGCATTTGCATATGACCTATGTACCCTCCTGTGTACTTTGAATAACCTACAAGCTACTATAACACAAAGCATTTATCCTGTTGTTTTGTTGAGGCAATCATGATAAGAGAAAAGTACACTTTAAGTCCCTACAGTTTTCTTCCCTGATACTTTCTATTCATGCAGGTTGAAGCCACTGATGCAGCACCCTGTGCACATGGAGCAGTGATTGTGCTTGTTGAAATATCAGTTGCTCTGGGAGATTGAATCATGCAAGCCCAACATCCCTGTCTTGTTTAACTTGCTATTCCTAGCCTGAAGTTTTAGCATTTACTGGCTTTTCATAACCAGGATAAATAATCAATTTGTGGGGGATCTTTTATTTCCTAGACTTGCTACGTGATCTAGAACTATTTCCTTTGTTTTCTAAATGTTTTATAGCCTACTTCATTCCTTTGAAAACAAATTCAACCTTAAGCCTCTGTGGGAGGATACTGTTGTTGTCACTGTTGAGAGTAATTCTTGGCATCTAGTACAATTCCGTCATTCAATCAAGCAAGGAAATTCTCCCTTAGAGGAAATGTCTGGAAAGGCTGTTGGAAATTGAACTATGTAAGATCAGTACTGAGGTTAAGTCCCGTGATGGGATACAAGCAGCAAGTAAGTAGGTGTGTTTCTAAGGGAGAAAAAGAAAGGACGTTATGAATGTGGACATAGCATTTATAAAGACCTGGAAAAAAATATATTAAGCTAAGCAAGCCAGATCAAAGGTAGGTTGCATGGCCTCCAAAATTTGTAAGAAGTGGAATATGTCTATGATATTCTTAACAGGGGATCTCAATAATCCAATTGCTAAGTGCATAGGACCACATATAATGAAGCATATCAACATGAACGCCAAGATATGGAAATAAGTTCTTATGTCCTGTATATAGTTATTGTTTTTCTATTAGTTTTCTGTACCTAATGTCCTGTCTATAAGATTATTCTATCTGGGGAAGGGAAAGGGAATCACAGGAACAGCAGGATAAAAGATAAATTAATGTAACATTGATACTCATTTGACACTGTTGAAAATGAACTATACAATTTGGGGAGAGGGGAGTAGGGAGGCATAAGCCAGAGAAAATGAGAGATGGGGTAACATTTGAAAACAAAGGCCTACTTATATAACTGCAATCCCCGCTCATTACCTTTTCAAAAAAGATTTAAAGAATAGTTTTTAAAGTATTTACCTATTTATTATTTGAGTTGTTTTTTTTTTGAGAATTTGTTTTTGGAGATTTAACTTTCTGAGCTCTGGGTATATTTTATATATGTCTGATGCATAGTGAGTAAAGACCTTCTCCCATTCTGTGGGATTTTAATTGATCTTTCTAGCTATGTCTTTTGCCAGAAACTCCTCAGTTTGATGTAATCCCATTTATCCAGTCTTTGATTTGTTGTGGGTCTTGCTCTTTACTAGGAATTTTTGACCTGTGCCAAGGAGCCCTAGTGTTTCTCCTATCTCTTCCTGTAATACTTTCCTGGTATCTGGTCTAAAATTGAGGTCTTTGTTCCATTTTGAATTGATTCTGGTGCAAGGTGTTATATAAGGATCTAATTTCAGTTATCTGTATGCATAGAGCTAATTCTTCCAGCACCATTTGTTGAAGAGGCTTTTTTCTATCCTGTGTTTTTGGCTCCCATATCAAATATTAGGTGGCTATAGGTTGAGGTTAAAACAGATGAAAGGAAATGGAAAAACCTCCCATGCACCTGGCTTGGAAGAACTAACCTTGTGAAAATGGTAATACTGCCCAAAGCTATTTACAAATTCGATGCAATACCCATGAAAATTCTAACATTCTTCAATGACATAGAAGAAACAATCAAAAAATTTGAAATAGAAGATCCCAAATGGAAGGAAGAACAGCTGGAGGAATATCAATTTCAAGCTTCAAGCTCATTTCAAAGCCATAGTAATAAAAATAAAACAGAAAAACATGCCTGGTACTGGCCCAAGAACAGTCCAGAGAACAACCTTAAATTTCTAAGGAGGTAATTTGACTTTCATTAAAGGACTTTTTCTTTTACATGTCTTCTGCTTCTTTTTCTGTGCAATTCCATTTTCTTCTAGAGTTCTCATTATTGTTATTACCAGTAAACAAAGATTTCCAGATAGTTATCTCTGTAATAAGGAAAGCATTGAAATTTAAGAAGTTGCCACTGGGAAAAAAGAAGGGCATTGTGCATTTGTCCAAAGAAAGGTGAGGTTGAACAGTACCCTTCAGTGTTTACTGTCAATGTGACTTTGACTTTCCACTGGGGTAAAGCATGCTTTCATTCTTCTGCTGAAATCTAGGTAATTTCAGAGTTAAAAATCAGTGCCATGTGTTGTCTGAGACTTAGCAACTGAATGAACATAATAAAAAGAAGAAAGAATCTCCCACAATTGTTTAGGAACAAAGGAGAATGCACAAGCAATAGAGATCTGAAGACTACACAGAGATTTGTGTAGAAAGCTCTTTGAAGGTATGAAAATAGTCACACAAAGAGCTGATTATTTTGAGATGACCTGTTGAGATTGGCATTTGAGGATTCACCGATGCTTTTTATTCTGATACGTTGACACACTGAAGATCCCCCTGAGATCTTGATGCCAAGATAGACAAAAACTCTTAGTGATGATGCCAAAACTAGCTTGAAAGATTAATAAGGATCAGAATGTTTTGATTCCGAGTACTTTACTTTTTTCCTCCATTTTTACATTACTTAAATGTTTGCTTATTAATTTTTTAATAATGAATATGAAAAGAAGCAGGTTCTGTTTTCGCTTTAGGAACATTCCATCTTGGGAGTGGAGTAACATGGTTTGCCTCCATCATTTTCTCTTTTGGACTAAGTTATTCTCATCATCATGGATAACTTGGGGGCATGTCCCTGGGTTGGAAAATTAAGCCTAACTCTTCATGTGTTTTCCATGATTATTGACACTCCCTTTTGTCAGTGGTTCTGATCTGGCCCACTAGGTCACCAGAGAATGAGAATGAAAGGCCTGCCCTCAAGGTGCTGTAAATCTTGAGAGGCAGACACATAGTTCCTGAAAGTTAGAAAACATCTAGCAAATAGAGAAATGATCTGAATCAGGTTAATCTCAAGGGATACTGATGGAAGATCTTGTGTGGCAGTGAAAAATCCCATGACATGAAGGAAAACTAAACCTCATGCATAATGGAAGAAGGGATTAACTTAATCCCTGTCTGTAAAAGGAAAGCATATTTTAAAAACGAATGAAATAATGGGACCTAATCCTCCTATGTCAAGACTACTGGGTTGGGTAGATGGATAGATTTTGTTACATGATAAGGGATTGACACTGGGATTCTTAAAGGTTGTCAAGCAAATTAGGATTTTATCAGCTTCTGGTTTTGATTGGCATTCAATGAATTAGAAGCAAGAGGTAGCAATGATTGTTAAGAAAAGTACCTTCTATCTAGTGAATATAATATAACCCTTCTATTAATTACAATAACAAATCAAAAAGAATAAAAAGTAAATTCTTCCTGACTCTCACTGTCACATTTAATTTCTGCTCTCATGACCAGTATTAAGGTCCACCAAGAAATTTGTGTCCATCATCAGTGAACATCAATTTAGGCTGTGGTATGTCTGTTGAGATCTCTGATGTTCCTACTTGTTTGCTTCATTCAAGTAGTTTCTTAGTATAAGAAGATAGTTCATATTGACTAAGAAATTTATTTTCCATGTTCCCCAGAGCTAATTATTTTAGAAATATTATTAAAGACATGTGAATCTACTGATAAGATACATTTTAATTTATTTATTAAAAATGAGGTCATCAGTGCTTTAAACAGCAGAGTAAGAATTTTAAGCAAGCAAGTACAAACTTGCTTGACTTGATTACCAAAATTTCAAAGGATTTTCCCAGTAAATATGTGGATTTGATAGGAAGTTATTTATGGAGCTCAATAGTCTGTACAAATGAGGGCTTCTCCCCACAAAAATATTCATTCACACTGTTGGCAGCCAGCTATATTTTAGTAAATGATTTTATCATAATATATAATAATTTTGATAATTTATTTTTCATCATAACACTATTATTGCTACTTTGGTACTTTTTTAGTATACTTCTTAAGTTTATTAAAAAAATACTTCTAAGATATCACACATATGATTTCCAAGGAAATTAAATACATTATAAAGTGGAATAAGCTAGTACTATTTTGGTCATTTTAAACTTAAAATAAAAATTTTTTCAGAGATAAACTCTGGTACGTACATTATATAAAATATGAGACAACTGGGCCAGGAGTTTGGCCTGGTGGTAGAGTGCTTGCCTAGCATGCACAAAGACCTGGGTTTGATTCCTCGGTACTACTTACATAGAAAAAAAGCCAGAATTGGTGCTGTGGCTCAAATGGTAGAGCTCTAGCCTTGAGAAAACCCAAGGACAGTGCTCAGGCCCTGAGCTCAAGGCCCATGACTAGCAAAGAGAGAGAGAGAGAGAGAGAGAGAGAGAGAGAGAGAGAGAGAGAGAGAGAGAGAGAGAGAGAGAGAGAGAGAGAGAATTAAGGTAGTAAAGGTTTGAAATTTTAGAATAGTGATTGGAAGGGTTGTGTTAGGCCACACAGGTAGCTTGAAAGTTGGTAGGATACTTAGAGAATTCAAAAGTAGAATGGACAAAGAATCCAAACTTTATTTTGTATTTCTGTGTGCATACTAGTACAGGGCCTCGAAATTAAGACCTGGGATCTATCTCTTAGCTTTTTCTCAGGTCTGGTTCCCTATTCTTTGAGCTCTACCTCCTCTTCTGCCTTTTTTGGTCGTTAATTGGCAATGAGTCTTCTGGATTTTTCTGTCTGGGTGGGCTTTGAACCATGATCCTCAAATTGTAGCCTCTTGAGTAGCTATGATGACAAGATGTGAGCTACCAGTACCTGGGTAGTAGACAGTAATATTTTAATGGACTGTATCTTTATAAATGATCAGATTTTCATAGTGTCTAAATATTTCGTGAGAATTTGTTCAATTCTTCTAGACATGCAGCTACTCTTTTGTGTTATTAGTTTGGGGATGGCTTGACCAGTTCTTAGAAAATAATCAGAATTTGCCCATGTTTCTCAAGCAATCATACTTTCCTGAAATGAGGGAGGTACAACACAAAATGATATAAAATAATTCACAGGCTCTGCAACCCAACATTTTGCAATCTGAACAACAAAGTCTTTCTTTTGCTACCAGCTTGTTTCATGTTCTTAGGCCCGCTATTTTTTTTTTTTCTTGTGGGAAAGTGGTATGGAAGAGAAGTGGTATGGAAAATGCACAGAAGTTTGTGAGTTAGTGTTTAAAGGGACATGGAAGAGACACGAAGTGAGGAAGAAGGGGAATAACTATCAGCCTGATCTAATATGTGAAGGCACCCGGCATCTCCACTGGGTGAACAGATGTCCAAATCCAGGGCTGCTTTTCAGAATAAGAAACAGACTCTGAGTCCAGAAGACTTTATTGCTCACAGGTGACACTTTCACTCACAAATGCTCACGAGGAGGACAACTGTAAACTCAGATGCCGCAGAGGCCATTTTTGACCAGAAAAGAGAGAGCCATACTACTCATTACTGGAAAGGTCTCTCATTCTCACTTTAATGCTGCTCTGAAGGTCTTGTGCTTGGGGGTCAGTGAATTGAATGTACAACCTCGTTTGATTAAAGTCAGTAAATGCCTAGAAATTATGATAAGTTGAATGAAAGTCTGCTAAATGGCCCATATGGGCTTAAATTTTTACCACTGGGTAGAAAATACAAGACTGAGAATAGACTGTATTTATCAACAATGGAGTGCTTTAAGATAAAAGAGCTGAAATGCAATCTATCTCCTACAAACTAAAGGAAATATAAACAGAATTACTGCTCATAAAGTGATATTATCTTCAAGTCCCTAAGCAATATACAATGAACATTTGAGCAGTGTTTATTTTTAGTTATTTCTTTCTGGGGCTAAAATTTAAACTATTGTCAAGAAGTTTATCAGAAATATTACATCCCTAATTTCTTGTGTTAGCCATATTCGCGGTGTATTAACTGGCTCTGCTTGGCTTCCATAACTATTTTTTTTGTGGGTCAGATGGCTTGAAATCAGCCTGGGCACTGTCCCTGAGCTCTTCAGCTCAAGGCTACCAACCTATCTCTGGGCTTGGGTGTTGTCCCTGAGCTCTTCAGCTCAAGGCCATCACTCTACCCTAGGTCTTTTTGTGCCCGGGCTAGTTCTGAACATTGATCCTCAGATCTCAGCCTCCGAGTAGCTAAGATTACAGGCATGAGCCACTACACCCGGCTTTCCATAACCATTTTTAACTAATATTACAAAAATTTTAATGTAAATGTGCAAATGTTGTGTAAATGTATACTTTTGCAACATAGCATGTTGATGTAGATTTAATACAATATTTGTGAGCCATTGTGGAATACCATAGTCAAACTAAAAGGTTGTATTATATGAAAATATCCCTCATTGTAGGGTCACATCATTTTAAATTTGGGGCAAATAATATATGCATTATTAGATACTGAATTCAGAAACCACTTGCCAGTAACACATTTATGAGACAACGTATATATGTCTCTCTCTGTCACAACTCTAGAGTTTTTCAGTTAGACTTGAGTTAAAGACTTTTATCTCCAAGATCAGTCTTGGAAGACAGGACAGTGTATGTGTGTGTGTGTGTGTGTGTGTGTTGCGTGTGTGTACACACAGCATGCAGACCCTGTCTATACAATACAAGGATCACCACATATTCCTGAGAAATTAACAAAACCTTAATTACAAAGTTTTTTTTTTAAGTCAGTATTTACTTCCTTTGATTTTAGCTTTAGAATAAAGTAATGCTGCTGGGGGAAATCACTGATGTTCCCACTTTTTGAAGAGCGTGAATTTTATTCCTCAATTTGCTTTTTATACCAGGGGCCAGCTGCTGCCTTTTAGAAGAAGGAATCATTTCAGCCAGAATTTTCTGTAGCTCAGTATAGCTTGAGTGGAGGAAGAATTCATACCAGACTCTGTCCTTTGATTTTCACAGATTTTGTTCAGAGGATCTGGCAATCGGTTGTGATTTCACACTTCAGAAATACGTGGTGGCCAAGAGTTATTTCTGGAGTCTTTTTTTGTAGATGTTTATCAGCTTTTGAGATTCACTGTGTTCCAGAACCTATTCCTTAGTCATTCCTCACCTGACATGATATATTTGTATTGTTTCTCGCTAGTCTCTTTCAAAGTTGAAAGCTCCACTTTCAACAGGAAAGGGCAGAAGAAATGTTAGATGTGAATTCTTCCCAGATTGCTTTCTCAAAAGAATGATTTAGATCATTGGCTTTACAATTAGAAAAAAAATTCATTGAGTCTCGAACCTCTCACTTAAAAACTGGCAAGTTTTTCCCTTTGTCCTATACCTCTGTTTCCTTATCTGCAGTAAGAAAAAGAAAAGTAGTACTTAATGTGAGGACACAAATTGTTCTTGATATTGAAGACAGAGACTTGGTGCTGTGTGTGTAATAAAATGTGAATAAACATGGGAAGTTCTTATTATCATGACTGCATTTATGCAAACCCTGCCAGCACCTTTATGAATAGAGCGCCACTAAATGTGTTTTTCCGAAACATCAATTGTGCATAATTTGCTTAGCATGCATACCAGAAAAGCCTCTGGAATTGCATTTCATGAAAACATAAAAGATATATGAACCAAGAAATGCCAAATGCTTTTGTGCATCTTTTATAAGTTAGTTGAATTACATTCAAGTAGTTGTACAAATGGGTTTCAATCTGACAAATCAACTTATGATTACAATACATCTTGATCAATGCCTCCCCTTCCATCAATTTCTCCCATCTGTCCTCCCACCCCAAGCCTCAACTTACCTAGTTGTACTTTCACATATTTATATTGAATGTTATGACTGTATTGGCCCAGCCTTTCTCTTTCCATTCCTTCTTCTGCTTCCTTTTAGTCTTTCCCCTTCCTAACAACACATGTTGCAGCTTCCTGGTACTTATTATGTTAAACTATGTAAGTTAGTTGTTCAAAAGAGTTACACAATTACAATCCTCCCTCATGAGTTCTATATGATGATAAATATATACATATACATTTATAGATATTATAAGTATACACACATCTGCATACAATGTTGCATGTGTTCTATGTGTTCTGTGGTCTTAACCATCATCAAGCACTGTCCTTCAGCGCCTCTGACATCCCACTCCTCACTTATCCTTGGCTTTCCAAGACTTTTTACTCTATCCAGAGGAGGTTCTCTTTCCACTAACCATTTGGCAGACATTATGCGAGAGTTAGCACTCTCTTCGCACTGTAATAACCCTCATATGCAGGACAGGATCGCAAATACATTACTCACCTACTTGGGTTTTGCCCAGAACAGGGGAGTGCCCTTTTCCTCTTCCCATTGCATTCATCACCAGAGGAATTACCAAGTGTAGTAAGCAAGGCAACACTGGGCAAGTCACTCAACTTTTCTGGGCTTAAATAAGGAAAACGAGAAGTCTACAAAAGATGATGCTGATACCTTCTTCCTCTCCACCATTCTCTCAGATTCAGTTAATTACTGGACTTTAGTTTAGCTAAAGCAAATGACATTGCCGCCATTTCCAGAAGCTTTCTTACTCCAAGAATCTTCATTTTTCTATCACTTAGGCTATAGAATGAATTTTTAAATAGATCTCTGCTATGCAATTGTGTATGTTTACTTCATATTTCAGCTGTTTACTACCATAAAATTATCGAAGGATGGCGATAAGGCTTTTTCTCTCTCTAAAAAGTCCTATGAAATATCATGTTAAAAATCAATTTACTGGGCTGGGATTTTGGCCTAGTACCTGCCTAGCATGCACGAAGACCTGGGTTTGATTCCTTGGTACCACATACATAGAAAAAGGTTGGAAGTGGTGCTGTGGCTCAAGTGGCAGAATGCTAGCCTTGGGAAAAGCCCACGTACAGTGCGCAGGCCCTAAGCTCAAGCCCAGGACTGGCAAAAAAATCAATTTACTATTCATTAAAATTATAATGTATTCTATAGTAGGTAGTATTTAACACTTATAAAATTCTGTTGCTTAATTGGTAAATAAAATATAACCTTGTATGCTATATATAATATATATGATTTTATACAGAGACCCTTTTTTGACCCCAAATGATATGAAATATAAATTCATAGTTATTAAACTCTATCAAATGATGATTTGATGTTTTATATAAAATCAAGATGTCATTATCATTGACAGCCAAGAATGCCAAGAAATGGCCTAGCCTACAGATAGAAGTATTATCTGTTTGGATATTATTTGTTTGTATCCAGGAGAGAAGTACCAGGAGTTAATGTTTCTGATATATTTTTTGTGTGGCACATAATTGAAATAACCTTGAACTCCATATTGGTCAAGACCACAATTTTTCTAGGAATTGAAAATTTATGTAAAAATATCCAGTAGCATAGTTAACCTGATTTATTTTGGCAATGAAATTGTATAAGTAAAAAATGAATATAACAGAAACAGATTCAAGCTTTACATTATTTAGACCACCTATTACTATTTAATGATAGCATCCAAGAAAAAGGTAGGATAACTAAAATAAATGAATTTTCAGGTGTGTGTAGTTATAGAGTGGAAAAGACTTAGATTTTGGTCCTCTTTCCAATATTAGGCCAAGGCAGACATGAAATGTGCCTTAATGTGCCATTGCAAGATATGAATAATAAACAAGTAAGCTGGGGAGGGAAAGGCAGAGCTACTGAGTTCTGTGTGGCAGAGAGAAAGGAAAAAGGCAGATGGATAGATAGAAGCACAAAGATGTAGGAGAGAGAGAGTTAAAGGGAGACACAGAAAAAGGGAAAGATGCTAGGAGGGAGCAAGATATAGACAATAAGTGCTGCTTTGATGGGCATCCATGGTTTGGAGATGATTGTCAGAGTTTTGTGTTGCCCTTGACATTTGGCTGATACTTTCAAGGTCAGAAAGGAAAGGAATTTTAGCAAAGAAAGAATATACAATGGTTTGACACCCAGCTAGAAATATGCCTTCCTTCTGGATTTTCTTTTTTGCCTTTGATTTCAGAATTTGAACTCAGGACTTTATGCTTTCTTAGCTTGCTTGCTGAGCTTCCTTGCTCAACCAGCACTCTACCACTTAACCCAGGCACCAGCATGGATTTTTGCTGGTTATTTTGGAGATAGTCTCAGACTTTTCTGCCTGAGCTGGTTTCAAAGTATAATCCTTCATTTCTCAGATTATTTCATGTCTGAGCAGCTAGGCTTATAGGCATGAGCCGCTAACAGTGGGTTGTGTCCTTTGTAGTAGCAAGTAGCATGCTAGAACTCCTGGGGTTAGAGTTAGGGCTTATGGTCAATATGCAGATATTTTGGAGATAATTGGTAAATTGTGGATAGTTGACATCAGCCATAGTGCTGGGTTTTACACCTTGAAAAAAATAAAGACTTTTGTTTTCTTCCTTCCTGAGAGTCATCAGTATACCACTGAGAGAGAATCTGGCGGTATAAAATTTGGATAAGGGCTGGGAATGTGGCTTAGTGGTAGAGTGGTTGTCTACCATGCATGAAGCCCTGGGTTTGATGCCTCGGTACCATATAAACTGAAAAATCCAGAAGTGGTGCTGTGGCTGAAGTGGTAGAGTACTAGCCTTGAGGAAAAGAAGCTCAGGGATAGTACTCAGGCCCTGAGTACAAGCCCCAGGACTAGCAAAAACAAATATTGTATAAAATTTTCATTGCTTTCCTATTTACTCACACCTGTCATTGGTGTCATGATTTAGGTTGTTCAAAGTTTCAATAACGGAATTGATCTCTGGGTTAATTTTATAATATAAAACAGTCACCAAATTGAAGAACCAAACATCTGCATCAAGAGCTGGCTTTCGTTACTTTCAGACAACAATAACAAAACAATATAAAGGAAGTATGTTGAACACACTTATAATGAAGCCAAATGTTACTCTTAAGAAGCAATAATTCTAAAATTCTGATTTAATTACCAATGGTTCTATTTCTGGTGAAAATGGCCATTTGTTTTTGTTTGCATAATCCTTGCTTCTAGTTTGGTTTTTCATTTGTGTTTGCAGTACTGAGGTTTCAACTGCAGGTCTAATACTTGCCACACAAGTGCTCTACCATTTCAGCCCTTTTAGCTTTCCTTTTTCAGGTAGGATTTCCCATTTTTGCCTAGGTCAGCGTGATCTCAATGCTCCTATGTATACCTTCTGTATTCGTGGATGAAAGGTGGTGCCATCACGCTTGGCTGCTTTGTTGAGATGAGATGTTGCTTTTTGTGTAAGCTGGTCTTGAATAGTCATTCTCCCCCCAGTCTTTACCCCCCCATGTAGCTGAGGATTTTTTTTTTCATCCTTTTGATTGTGTTAAGACATATGATACTTCTTCATTTGTTTTCAATCTTTTATATCCATGATTTCAATGATAATATTCAAGCTAACTTTGAAGTAGCTTGTGTTTTAGTGTCCAGCCAATGCCAGGCTTTAAGTCGCCATCTCCTGGTTTCCTGATGGATCATTGATGGATTTCCTCACGTGTTTGAAGTGGGGCAGTTGCTCATGGGTTTATATGGCTTATATTATTCTCTGAAATGTGCAGGGTGTTTATACTCTATAAAGCTTTATTTTTTTTTTAATTTTTGGTTCTGGGCTTGAGCTTGGGAGCCTTGGTGCTGCCCCTGAGCTTTTTCAGCTCAACGCTAGTGCTCTATCGCTTGAGCTTTAGCTTAGCTTCTGGCTTTTTGGTGATTCCTTGGAGATAAGAATCGTGGAATTGGTGCTGTGACTCAACATGGTAGAGTGTTAACTCTGAGCAAAAGATTTCAAGGATAACACCCAGGCCCTGAATTCAAACCCCTATGACTGATGAAAACCAAAGGAGTCTCACAGACTTTCCAGCCCAGGCTGGCTTTAAACCTTAATCCTCAGATCTCAGCACTCCAGAGTACCTAGAATTATAGATGGGAGCCAAACGGCAATAAGAGTTATGGAGTGCCAACTCCATACAGACGAGGTAATCTGTCTACAATTTCATAGATGTCATCTACCTAGTCAGAAAAGTCGCTCAGGGTCATGCCCATATTCAACAATATTAAGTGGTTTCAATGCTACCATACTGACACCCCAGTCTAATCTGAATTCTTTATAACCACCTGTATGTTATACCATTTTCATTATTCTATTACTTTGTGCAAACCCAAAGCAGGAATCATCACTGTCTTTTAGATTAGGGTTTTTGTTTTTTGGTCAGAGTAGAGGCAATAATGACTTGTAATCAGATCCTCAGATGGCTACGGGGTACTGTGGTTTGCGTGCAGTGCCCTCCCAAAAGGTCCTAGTGATAAGACAAGAACAAAATTAAGATGCAGGCATTGGATCTGACTGGAATGTGGGACCTTGTGAGGACATTATTTCATGAAATTAAAAAAAAAAGACCTCTTCTGGATTGAATATAAACTGAATTGGAATGTCTTTAACTGGCTTTTTTTTTTTGCCAGTCCTGGGCTTGAGCTCAGGGTCTGAGCATTGTCCTTGGACTTTCTCAAGACTAGAGCTCTGCCATTAGAGCCTCAGCACCACTTCCAGCTTTTTTCTATATATGTGGTACTGAGGAATTGAACCTGGGTCTTCATGCATGTTAGGCCAACACTCTACCACTAGGCCAAACTCCTGGCCCCTAACTAGCTCTTATTTTAAAAGTGTAAGTGTTGCCAAGAAAGATGTCTTCAGTCAAAATGAGTGGGAAGCAGTGGTCTGTTGATCAGTCCCATGGTTTAAAGAAATAGCATTTCTCATTATCTCCCACTGTTTCTACCACTCCATACAGACATAGAACCTAATTTTCACCCTGTGCAGACTGAGTCCAGGCATAGTGTTTAAATCTGTAATCAAAGCTACTGGGCTGTTGTAAAGCCAAAGTTCAAGATATATCCCAGCCATTTAGTAAGACTGTCACCTCAGCAAAATAAGTGAGTGTGGTTATTTCATGCCTGTGATCCCAGGTAGGCGAGAGGGGTGGATAGAAGTATGAGATGGGAAAATGCAGAGGCAAAGTGCAAGGAGATGGGAAAAGCTTGTGCAGGGGAGGGATCAGCTCAGGCTGTCCAGGGCTGCTTCATCAGGTCTGAGCTGAGCAGTCTTCTTATCCTGGGGTGTCCCAAAGGATCAACAAGAAGATGAAGAGGCCAATTTAGTATCCATTTGCTTGTCTTTCAGCTTTGCTGAAGAAAGGTTAGGGTAGGAAAACAACAACAGTTTTAAAAAGTCAAAACTGAGGGTCATAGTATGAACCACCCAATTTCTTAGAGGATTATAAGAGACTCAGATGCTTAGATTCAAAAGAAAACCTGAGCCATAGAAACAAGCACCTAATTTCCAGTTAACAGCCCTTGGTGGGGGTTCTGAGCCATTAGTGCAGTGGGAGAAAGCTTAATTAATGCTTTCAAAGGGGAAGGGGCGGGTGCCTGCGGAGCTTCCCTTGGCTTCTCATCTCCTCTATCTCCGCCTCCAATCCTCAGCTCAGAGCTCCTCCCCTCAGACAGGTGGGCCCAGCAGGGAATGGGGTGGGCGGTTCTGAGAAGCTCATCACCCAGGACTTGACAGATCCACAATTCAGCAAGTCCAGCCAGATTGTAGAGGGGACCAGGAGATCACATGGTATACGTTTATATCAACCAGTTAGGAGCAGCCCACCATTAAGTCATCATTTACATAGCTATAAACATCTGCACAGCTTAGCAAAGGTTACTCTTAACTGTCAAGTAACAATAAGGAGATGATTTGTATTTATATTAGTAAATGTATTACCAGGAAATAATGTCAGTCTTACTGGCAATAAAATCATAGGAATGAGCATTTATATAAAGCCTTCTTCCCTTTTCTTTTGCTTTCTATTCTTTCTCTTTCCCTTTCCCTTTCCCCTTCTCTCCTCTCCTTTGCCTTTTCCCTTTGTCCTTCCCCCCCCTCCTCTCCCTTCTTCTTTCCTCTTTTCTTTTCCCCTCCCCTCTCCTCTTTTCTCTTCTTTCCTCTCTTGTCTTCTTTCTTTTCTTTTCTTTTTTCATTTATTTTCAGTGCCAGGGCTCAAACCTGTACTTGTTCAGACAAGCATTCTACCACTGAGTTGCACTCCTAACTTCTTAAAATTGAGCCAGGTACAGAGGTTCTCGCCTGTTATTCTAGTTACTTAGGAGGCCAAAATTGATCACTATGGAGCCACTTGAGCAAAAAAAAACAATGTGAAATTTATCTGAAAAACAGCTACATCAGTTAGGGCTAGAAATAAGGCTAGAGTGCTTGTCTAGCAAACCCTTGGTGCTGCCAAAACAAATTTTATCACACAAACTCAAAGTCTACTTATCAAACATATAAACTCATGTACATATAATGACATATACCACAAACATGTGTGATGTGTAAGCACTCCTTTGTCTCTGTGTGTGAGCTTGAATCCTTCAAAACCATTCCCTGGAGAGCTTCAGCTTCTAGCAGCAGCCATGTAGAGAAACAGCAGCTCTTTCCTGTAGTCAACCCTACAGTCAATCCTTGGGCCTCAAAAGTTCATTTTTTCGTATTTCATTGTGTGTGTGTGTGTGTGTGTGTGTGTGTATGTGTGTGTGCATGCCTGCCTATACATGTGTCTGTGTGTGCCATTACTAGCTCTTGAAGTCAGTGCTTTCACCTTTTCACTTAAGGTTAGCTAGTATTCTACCACTGGGGCCACACCACTTCTGGCTCTTTTTCTGGTTAGTTGGTTATAAAGAGTCCTACAGATTTTCCTTCTGGGGTTTGGTTCAAACTATGATCCTTAAATCTCAGCCTCCTAACTAGATAATGAGCTGCCAGTGCCCAATCATATTTTACCTTTTTTATTTAGCCTAACTGAAACCATCCAATCACACACAGTATTTGTTGTGGTTCTTTTCCAAAGTTTAAGCAGATTCAAAGGATGTTAACTCCCTTTGGCACTGACATTTTTGAAGTCATTCAAGACTGTGAAGATCTTAAACTCCAGATATGAGCGGGGTGGGGTGGTGGGGTGGAGATGTAGGGGTAACTGAGTTCTGCAGATTCTGCACATTCATATAAAACCTGTAAAAGTAGATTTCCTTTGCTGGAAGGAGTGATAGTGACCAACAAACATTATATTCATAACCTGACATGGAATTGTAACTCCTTTGTACAACTACTTAATAAGAAGAAGAATAAAACAGATTCCTTGAATTTTGAATGACCTCATGGCACACAGGACAATACTCTTTCAGGTCTCAGGGGGCTCAGGAATCTGCACCTCTAAATGCATGGGTCTGAAATAACCAGATGATTTGAAGCATTGCTTAGGAGTTTAGGGTGATGAGGTCACTGAATGAATGAATGAATGAATGAATGAGGTTGAAGCTGATGAGGTATGGGGGATGGGAGTTCCTGCCATCTGTTTTTTGGCTGAAAATAAACAAACCACCAAAAAAACCCCAGAAAAATCTGAAAAAGCTGTATTAGAATATTTGTTTTCGACATTGAAGAGTTTTGTAATGACATAAGGACTAGAAAGCTGTCTTCTTTTCTTAGTAACTCAGGGACTCACACTTGCTGAAAAGCTATACCACTGGAGCCCCTCTCTCAGCCCTTTTAGTTGTTATTTGATGGAGCTTCACGTTTGTTGCCTGGGCTTGTCAGGACATCCATCTTGCTATGTATGCTTCCCATGTAGCTGAGCTGACAGCTATGTGCCACTATGCCCAACTTATGGATTGAAAAATCAGATCTTGTTAACTTTTTGTCTTGGACAGCCTGGAATGCCATGGCTGGCTAACTTTTGGTCTTGGTCCTCCTGGATAGCTAGTGGCCACCATTTTTAAAAATCTGTAATCAGGTTGCCCTTGACCCCTAGACTCTTCTACTTCTGCTTCTCAAGTGCCAGGATTAAACATCTACACCATCTTTCCTGGCATACCTAATAAGTGCAAAATGTTTGATATAACCTCATACAAAGTGACAGTATGATTCAGGCAGATGCAGTTGACTGGTCTGAAGGAGATGTTAAGTAACTTCAGAGATTATTAAATGCACAGCTTCATTCAATCTTCACAGGTTCTGAATGGGCAAAACTTCTTTATATATCTTCTGTTTTCAAGCATGTATAACTCATGAATGAAAGATTTCCTGGCCTGCAAACTATAGATCTGGGTCATGGCTTTTGTTCTGTACTGTGCTAGCTGAGTTACCTTGGACTAGTTACCTAACTTCTCTGAACTAAATCTAGTTTAATCATTTTTTTGTCTCCCAAGGTTGTAATGGGAATTACATAAAATTTAATTATTGATGTAAGTCTAAGACAATGCTTGCTTGGAGGAAACATTCTGACTGTGTTTATCCAAGAAAAAAAAATGGAATTGGGTGCCACTAAAGGTATAAATGTCTTCAAAGGTTTGAAAGTTTGTGTGTATGTACCAATACTAGGACTTGAACTCAGGGCCTGTTTCATATATGGCTTGCTTTACTTACATAAATGCTTTGATTGGGTTTAATTCATCATATCATATGTGGTTTTGTGCTATATAAGCTTTGTGCTAGCTGTATTCTGGGCTGCAGTTTTTTTGGAACCTGAATCTACGTGCAGGTGCTGGCATTTTAATAAAGATTCCCAATTTGGCCTCTTAAAATGTGGCTTTTGTGTATCTCACCATTCAAATTCACATGTAACTGCCCTTTTGGATTCTTCTACCCAAGTTGATAGTCTACCACTTGAGCTCTACTTCTCACTTTTTGGTGGTTACTTAGAATTGAGTCTCATTAACTTTCCTGCCCAGACTGGTTTTGAACTGCGACCTTCAGATCTCAGCCTCCTGAGTAGCTAAGGTTATAGACATGAGCTATCCAGTAGTTTGGAGCTTTCACTTAGCAGCTCTTGTTTAACCTGATCTTTCCACTGTGCCTTCCTAATTCCTGCCTCTCAACCTCTCTTAAGTCTCTTTCTTCCAGGATAGTGTCTCATGATCAGGGTATTTGTGGTCACTGAGATTCTGGATATGTCTCTAATAAAAGTAATATGTATTTTACATTGAAAATGCATTTAAATTACTGAAGTCAGTGCTAATAAGGAATAACAAGGTACATGGACTCATCACACAGATATATTACATGAGTACTGGAAGCCAAGGAGGAAATGGAATGGAGAGAATCAGACGGCTGCAGTCTTTTTTTTTCTTTTTTAACAGCCACACAAGTAAACGAGGCTCCTGTCAGGACAGAAACACATAGTGCCATGAGAGTGTGATCTGGCTAAGAAAGTTGGGAAATTGACTCGTGAGCTGAGCACTAAAGGATGAGTTGATGTCCTCCAGGGGCGGGGGGAGTGCATGCATAGTAGGCAGGTGTTTCTACAGGGGCTGGGGACTGTGTACAAACTTGAAGGAGGCACAGCAAGAAGAGCAGAGAAAGCTCAGAGAGCAGAGTGGACTAAGTAAGGGTGAAGAGGGACTTGCAAATTGCAGAATGAGGAAAGGCCAGACAGGAAAAAAAAATCCAGGAAGGAGTGGGGTGGGGGTGGGGGTTGGGGCAGACATTGGATGTTGAAGTGCATGCCAGTTATGTGGCCAGATAAGCGTTTCAATAGATAACCTCGACTTCCCACCCTGGCTGTTTGGAGAATGACAATGGAATACATTGGTTTTGTTTTTTTTTTAAGTCTTCTATTTTTATTGTAAGGATGATGTGTGGAGGGGTTACAGTTACATAAGTCAAGAAATGAATACATTTCTTTTTGAGCGGTGTCATCCTTCCCTAATTTTCTTCCACTTTTTCCCCTCTGACCTCCTCCCCTTCCCTCCCTCCCGCCCCGGCAAGTTGTATAGCTCAGTTTCAACATACTGTCTACTGAATACCACTGCTGTGTTTGTTCAGCTTTGTCCTGCCATTTCTGGGCTCACCTCACCCTTTCAATACTGATAAACTTACATGCAAGAGGAAAGGCACAGTAAAAAAAAGTGACAATGGAGAAAAAATACACAAAGTAACAAAAAACCTATTGTTTCTATTTCTTGAAGTTCATGTCTGTAAATATCATTTAGAGTAGCGGCTTTGAAGTTAACCAAAGATCAATTCAGAATTTCACCACATGGTTGGACTAGCATGTTGTCTTGGTTCATGCATGTGGTTGTCCATTATTAGTAAGTACTTTAGGTCTTCTTATAACTCATAGTTCAGTGAGTACGCGTATCACATTCTGTTTCTTCTTGGATGTTTGGATTATTTCTGCCTTTTTGCTATTAGGAATTATGTGACCATAGATTTTTCTATTATCTGGAGAATATAGTTTTATTCTTTTGCAAAGGAATGTCTACCTGTCTTAGAGCCATGTGTTTAATGGACTAGACTGTTTTCTTGGCACCCTTACAGAAAACTAGTTTATCATAAATATATGGGTTTGTTTCTGGACTGTCACTTTAAGATTGGTTTATAATTTCTACCAAAAAAATGGGGAAGCTGAAATTTTTATATTTTTAATTTGCCTTAAACTTGCTCCACATGTGCTGTGCTTGCTCGGATGGTTGTCTACAATTTTAGCCATGCCTCTAGTTTGTCGTTTTCCTGCTTAATAGGAAATAAGAATCTCTCATAAGCCAGCTTCTGGTGGCTCATGCCTGTAATCCTAGCTACTCAGGAGGCTGAGATCTGAGGATCATGGTTTGAAGCAAGTCGGGCAGGAAATTTAATGAGACTCTTATCTACAATAAATTACTCAAAAAAGCTGGAAGTGGTGTTGTGGCTCAAGGGGTAAAACACTAGCTTTGAGCCCAGGGAAGCTCAAGGACAGATCCAAGGCCCTGAGTTCAAGACCCAGGACTGGCAAAAAAAATTTAATAAATTCAAAAAGAATTTCTCGTATTTGTTTTCCTAGACTGTTTTTGAGCTATGATCCTTGATCTCAGCCTCGTGAGTAGCTAGGATTACAGGTGTGAGATACTTGTGCCAGTGGTGGCAATGATTTTTTTAATAGGGATAGTGCTACATTTGAAGAATTATTGCATTATAACAATATTAAGACCATAAACACAGATAGATTTCTATTTACTTACCTTTTTCAGTTTATTTTAATGATGTTCTGTAGGAGGTGTTTTGGGCAGTATTTACTTAGGACTTTGTGCTTGATAGGCAGGCTCTCTATCAATTAGGTTATATCTCTTACTTAGTTTTGTAGTTTTTGTTTTATAAATTATTTTTGAAATCTTTATAAGAAATTATTTCCTCAAACTCATTTTTGGATTGGTCATAGTTTATAGAAACACAGTTGATATTTGTCTATTGATTTTTGAAAATGACCTCTTTTATTTTATTTTACTTATTTATTTTTGCAGTACTAGAGTTTGAGAAGGGTCTGCATGGATGATGTTAAATGACATGCAAGAGAATGACCTTTAGCTCTAAGAAGCAGGTCATTTGTCCTATTTAGGCCTTTGACTTGTTGAGGCCTATCCATTTTATAGAGGGCAATTTCTTTACACTGTGTGTTTCAGTTTAAATGTGAATCTCATCTAAACACTTCTCAAATGAACACATTAAAATGAACCATCTTAATACCCAAATATTGGTTCATGTATTATCATAGAAATAGGAGAATTGGGAACACCCACTAGATCATCTCAATATATGGCCAGATCCAAAATCCTTTCATGATTAAATACATTAAGAAACAATGGAGATAGAAGGGACTTTTCACAACCTGGTAAAGACCATCTGCACTTTTGCTTATATCTGTGGTGCTCAAACAATGATGCAGTCACCCAACAATACCTGACTCTGAACCTGCCATGTTGTGAAGTGAGTATGACTGCAAATCCCTGTTTTCAGATAAGATCTTCTTACATACAGAACATCCTAAAGAATTCACAGAATGTCTATTATTAAAACAGATTAGCTCCTAAAAGGGGGCTGATGTCTCATACCGGAGGCTGAGGTCTGGAGGATCATGATTTGATAATTAGGCTAGGTGAAAGAGTTTGCAAGATTAATCTCCAAATTAAGTAGTAAAAATGCAGGGCCAGGGTCGGGAGTTTGGCCTAGTGGTAGAGTGCTTGCCTAGCATACACGAAGACCCAGGTTCAATTCCTCGGTACCACATACATAGAAAAAAAGCCGAAAGTGGTGCTGAGGCTCAAGTGGCAGAGGGCTAGCCTTGAGAAAGTCCAAGGACAGTGCTCAGGCCCTGAGCTCAAGCCCAGAACTGGTAAAAATATTGCAGGGCTAAAGGCGTGGCTCAAGTGCTAGAGCACCAGCCTAACAAATGAAATAACTCTCATTATCCCTCTTGGATCTCTTGGCCCACACTGTAGATTTCCTTAATCACTGAGATCATTCCTTGTGATAAATATTTTTTCTGTGTATATACACATACAACTTCTTGATTCTTTTTCTTGAGAGACAGACCCCTTATGAAGTTGATCTTAAGGGGCTCAGGAGCATGGCTTAGAAGTAGAGTGCTTGCCAAGCATGCATGAAGTCCTGGGTTTGTTTTTTTGCTATCACATGTACAGAAAAAGTGGTGCTGTGGCTCAAGTGGCAGAGTGCCAGCCTTGAGCAGAGTGTCCAAGGACAGTGCGCAGGCCCTGAGTTCAAGTTCCAGGGCTGGCAAAAAAAAAAGAAAAAGAAAAGGAATAGATAGTATACCAACCTGTATTCCTAGAAATAGTTGAACATGGCTGTGATATACAAACCTTTTTACGTGTTGCTGGATTTAATTTTTTCTTCATATTTTTATTGTAATTAATAGACGGATTGCAGTTATATTCGCTAAATAGGTGAATTACTTCACACACACTAATAGCCCTTCTCATGTTTTTGTCCCCATTTCCCTTCCCCAACACTCCAATCTTGTTCCCCCCTTCCCTTTCCTATTACAAATAAACAAATAAACGTATGTACAATATAGCAGATAACAAGGTAAGATACTGTAACAATATGAGAATAACCAAGGGACAACAAAAGAGATGAGAATTAACAATACATTAAGAACAACAGTCACACAAGATAAAGCTCTTGCTTCCATATCCTGGAGGTCCTTTCATTTAGCCTCATCTTATATGGCCTTTGGGTTTAATTTTCTATCATTTTGTTGAGTATTGTGGAATCCATGTTCATAAGGGATATTCATCTGTAGTCTCTTGTTCTAGAATGCCTCTTTCTTTCCATTATTTTCTCAAGCCAATGATTATAGTCATAATTATGACAGTTATCCAGTCACTGATGATTAGGCAGTATGATGAGCCATTGTTGAACGTTGAAGATTACACTGAACCCTTGGCCAGTTTTTCAATGCAGATACTGATTATATTAATTCCTATGTAGTTACACTTTGCATATCATTAAGAAAGAGTTAGGTGGCATTGAACAAGGTATATATTAAACATTTGATGCAAAAAGAAAATTTCTGCTTCACACAAACTAATATATCCGTGAAATCTTATTAACAGGGGTTAAGACTGAACAGTCCTGTGGAGTGCATGAGAGTCAGAGATATGATCTATGTTTCTTGTTTGTTTGGTTTTTGCTGGTTTTGTATTTGAACTCAGAGAGCCTGTACACTTTTAGCACTTAGAATAAATTTGCATTCCAATTAACTACAAAGATATCACTTCAAGAGAAATTTAAAATCCTGACATAAGCAATTGGTTCCATAATGTTGTATAACAAATCCATTTGATGTGTGCTGTTGGCATTTGGAGAAGGGAAATGCATTCTGTCAACAGTCATAGAGAAAGTGCAAACAGCAGTTTTCTACGTTTTAAACTCAGAAAAAGAGTATTGTCCTTACACATTACTTACAATGTTCATAATTGATGGGAAAGCTAATTAATTGTGAATGAAAAAAACTTTTGCGTGAGAAAGAAATAAAACAGGCATTTTTGCTCAACATTTGTGGAATTCTTGAAAACTAATTTTTTCTTCCTTTCAAATCCATTCTGCAATACTCACATGAGTGAGTATTAACATGTAGCCTTATGAAAACATCTTAGTAAATTAGCCCATTTAAGTCACAGTTGATAAGATCTGGTTTATATAAAAGTAAGCTGTTTATCATGAAATTCAACTGAATAAAAGCTAGTGTTACACAAACACTTGGAAGACTAAACCTGGGGATGAGTGACAGACCGTTGATGATTTAAACACACTCAGAAAAATACTTTAAATTAATCTCTTAATTACTAACTAAAGTTGTAAGCTTCATGCATGTATGGAATACCATAACAAAATTATTTACTTTGTACAGTTAATATAAAAATTGTTTTAAAAAGCAGAATCAAAAGAATGGTAGAAAAGCTAAGATTATAACAGAAAGCAGATCGCTGGCTGTCTTGGGCAAAGAGGATAGCGAAGGGTTCAAGTATAGGAATTCAAGTGTGGGAGGTCAAGTGTAAGGTGCAAGGGATTAAGAACAGAGAACCAATTACATGGGGGCCAAGTGCAAGGGATCACATGTAGGGTCAAGGTCAAGGGGTCAATTGCAGAGGGTCAAGCAGAGAGGGTAAAGTTCAGCAGTCAGTTGGATAAGGCTAAGCCCAGATATAGTGAAGTGTAGAGGATCAAGTCCATGGGGTCAGGTTCAAGGGACCAAATGCAGGATGTTGGTTGGAAAGGGGCAAGTGCAGATGGTCAAGTACAAGGGGAAAGACAGTGCAAGGACCCAAATGCCAGTGGCTGAGGGTTTTTGTTGTTGTTGTTGTTTTGTTTTGTTTTGAAGAAGGGTCTATTCAGTATATGTAGGTGGTGAAGATCAAATCAAAAGTTACCAGACTGGAAAAGTGGTAAAGCTGTTGACTCCACTAAAAACAAAACAAAACAAAACAACAAAAAAAAACAAAACAGGAACTCCCTTCAGAGAGATTTTAGCTTATATTTAGGGAAACAAGATACAAATCAAATGTGGCTGTTGTCTTGGGAGTCCTAGAGCCTCCCAAGGGCATAGAATACAATGGTTTGTGATTTTTTTTTTTACAGTCCTAAATTGTGGTAAGGGAAATCATTGGCATGGAAGAACAGCTACAATACATTAATTACTTGTTCATATATACTAGATTTTGCATGACTGAAGTAATGGATATGACCTGAAACAGGAAGTGTGGAAGTGGGTGGGGGAAGAATGCCCTCTTGTTACCTCCAGAGATCTCATATATCAGAGGATACAAGCTGTAGTTCAGTGTGTAAAGCCTTTCCTTATGACTCAGACTCTGTGTACGTGTGTGGGGGGGGGGGAGAGTTGAAGGTGGTAAGAGTATAAGAAATAAGAAGGTAGCTATTCTTTGTATAGCAGGGAGTAAATCAGGTAGAATAAATTCTAACACCTTGTATGGTAGGCAAGGAGAGAGTATATGAGACTGAGAATGAAATTAAATCCTTACTATCAGGCCACAGTGAACCCCACTTAATTTTTCACATGATTCTGAGGATCGTGTAACACCCCAGAGTTATCATGACAGCATCAGCCATCGGGTCATACATTTTTAATACATGTGTTGGCTAAAGGAAATTCTGATTTTGCAGGATGCTCATATCGTATGTTCCAGTACACTGAATTTTATTTAATTGCTAGTGCCATAGACATTCCTAGCTTCGATGCAGTATATCTTATCAGCCCAAGATGGTATTTTCTCCAGGATATTGTATTGTGTCTTATCTTTGAGTGTATTTTCTGGTTTCCTAAGATGTAATAATGTTTTTCTGAAAAGTTGTGAAAATTCTGCCTGCAGTTTGTGGGTCATGGATCTCCCCCCCCTCTTTCTCTCACTCTTGTGCTTGCAGTTATCTTTTCTTTTGGTGCCAGTACAGGGGCTTTTTGGTGGTTCATTGGAGATGAGTCTCATGGACTTTCCTGAATGGGCCGGCTTTAAACCGAGATCATCAATCTCAGGCTCTTGACTAGCTAGGCTTACAGGTGTGAGCCACCAGTGCTCAGTTTGATTTAAATATACATTTAAATCACTTATATATTTAGATATATATTTAAAACATTTATATGTTTAACATATTTATAATATACTATATAAATATAATATTTATAATATGTCATGAGTTTTTTTTAACTGTCCAAGGTTAGAGAAATATTATGCCCATCTCAGTGTTAGGCTAATTAATATCATGAAATTGTAGAGAGTCTGGATTGGAAGAATGCTAAAAGATCATCTAGTTTAAAAGCCCATCTAGAGGGCTGGGAGTTTGGCCTGGTGGTTAAAGTGCTTACCTAGCATGCACGAAGACCCAGGTTCGATTCCTTGGTACCACATATGTAGAAAAAGCTGGAAGTGGTGCTGAGGCTCAAGTGGTAGAGTTCTAGCCCTGAGAAACTCCAAGAACAGTGCTCAGGTCCTGAGCTCAAGCCCAGGACTGGCAAAAAAAAAAAGCCTATCTAGAGTCATATAGATAGTTTAATACAATAACTATTACATTCGTTCTGTTTGCAAAGCTTTAAACCAAACACTGGAATTCACATTGGGGAAAAATATCAAGAACTGGCTCATTGGTTACCAAAATTTTGGTTTTTTGAATTTTACTGTCAAACAGTTTTGGATATGTAGTTCTCACATTGCCTCTGATCTGGATCACCTCAGCTGGAAGGCTATTTGCCTGAAAGTTTGCAATTCAGTTTCTCTAACAATAAAATTGAGTAATTTTTCTCTTTTAAGTACCTTGCTGATGATAATAGACTATAATTGAATTTATATATTTGTTTATTCATTGGTGTATTGTGCTGGGGCTTGAACTCAAGGTCTTTCATTCTTGTGTTTCTTTTTCCAGTCAAAGCTGGTATTCTACCACTTGAATCACACGTTCACTTCTAGCTTCTTACTAAACATCTGGAGACAAGAATCTCACATACTTTTCTGTTTGGATGGCTTTAAACCATGATCCTTAGATCTCAACCTCCCAGATAGATGGGATTATAGACATGAACCACTGGTGCCTAGCTTGAAGAAATCCTTTGATTCAAGTTAGATGAAATGAAATTGAAATGGGAAACTTCTAAAATTTTAAAGTTGCTATCACATTGACTTGATTATTCATGTTGATGTTTGAAATGACATTGGTTGCTTTACTTGACTGAAGAAAGGAATAATGTTTAAGAAGACAAAAATGGTTCTAGACTTACATATTTTAGGTTGTGCCTAAGCCAAGCTTTGGTTTTGCCATGATCAAGAGTAAAAGGTATGTATTTCTGATTGATATACCTGGCTCTGCTTGAATAGTTGTTATGCTCAGAGAGCAAAGAAGGGTTCAACTTCATCATACTTCTGGAAGGAGATAAGGTCAATAATCAAAGCTAAAACAGCTCTTTGTGCAATCACAGAAAGCCAAGAGTGTGTCCAAATCTCATCTAGCTGATACCCAAAAGCAAGCAAGCGAGGCTTCCAATTAGCTTACTCTGTACAATGAGCAGCTTTCATTCCCAGTTAATTGCAAGAGGTTCAATCAGACACAGAGCTTTCATCTTCCAAAAAGAAAAGAATGTATCCAACAAGTCCAAATAAACCCAAAGGAAAGCTCTGCTTAGAGTTCATCCTGGGTGATGAGTCTTGCATTTTTAATTTCTTGATCTTAAAGTGGTCCTCTTTTTGTCTCTTGAGACTGTGACCTTCATAGAGTTCGCATCCCATCTCATCCCATCCACCCTTTGCATTGCGTTTATAACCCCCAAGCCAACTAGATGTCATCAACAGTGACATCAGTGTCTGTCATCCAGTCATAAACATGTGGCCCATGTTGCACACTGAAGGAGCTGTCCAGCTGGATAGCAGATAGGGAAGCAAAGGACCTGGAAGGTCACCTGCCCACCCCTCACCCCCCATTTGCAGATGAGACCATTGAGGTCCAGGAAATAAAATGACCCAGCCAAGATCATACCAGCCGAGAAGAGTCCTGGAACCTGATCCTCTCTCACAAGTTGGGGCCTCTTACTCTCACTTGGCTTTTTCATTCTGAAAGAATGCTGAAAGAATTGTCTGGTCAGAAGACAGCATTAGGGGATTAGTGTTCTATTTTGTTAATGCTCTAAGGAATGGGATACATATATATCTTTACTTTTACAGCAACAGGCAAATTATATTCTTCACCTTGTGAAAATAGAGGAATGTGAATCAAATGTATATTCCCTTTTCAACTAAATAACATGCATTCTGAAGTTTGGCTGGTGCCAATGATTTTAGATATGGTGCTTAATGGTTGGTAAAAGATATAGAATGTTAATTAATATAATTATCCTTAGGAATGAGTTATGTTGCAAGATATAAAATATGGTGTCCTGCTCTTCAAATTGTATGCAAATGAGAATTGTTACAACTTATAAACTTACTGGCTGTGGAGCTTGTCACCTGCAATGGTAGGTGATTGCTGCTGGGACCAGGCCTCTCATCGGTGTCACGCAGGTGAAGTGAGGCTGTACTCCTGACACCCATCCCGTTCATGCTATCAACTGCACAAGCCAGTGTCAGCTGGGAACTTGGGATGTGAAGATCATTGCCCTGGGTTTTTGTCTTCAAGGGATGGAACCCTAGAACTCACAGACACAATGAAAAATGGCAACAAGTGGCCAATGAGGAGCCAGAGAAAGGAGGTCACATTAATAAATGCCTCTTGAAGTCTGTGAGATTGAAGAACAGCCTGGAGACTAAGGGAGAGAATGGAGGGCCTGGACAGGAGGTAGTGGCGGGCTAGTCAAGGTTAGGGGGGCAATGGGAGCGGGAGCCTGGCTTGATTAAAGGCTATACCTAGCAACTTCCACATGCATTGCTCCTTGGAGGTAAAGACTCTTCAGGGTAGAAGTGGGAGATTTCAGCAACTTTTTTTTTTTAAATCAAAGGCAGTAATTGCATAAAACAACAGCCATGGATGAGCTTGATAAGGGGAGGTCAAACTCACAAGCATCTACCTTTCAGACTGTCCATCTCCAAGCAGCTCTTCCTTTACTAATTTCCTCCCCAGAAATTTTGATCCTCGGACATCATAAATCCTTAGGTGGTAGTAATGAAGAGAAAGGAATTTAGTTGATTTGACTGCTACTGTTTTACATTCCAGCTTCACAATGGCTCTCTGTTTAGATCAAGAAAAACAAAGCCAAGAAGAATGATAGTCAGAGGTCTAGGAGTAAAGACCTTGTTCAGCTAGGTGGAAAGTGAAAAGTTTGTTGTCGGGCCTGGCAACATAAAGGCAGGGTCTTTCCTTTGACAAATGTCCTTGAAGGGAGGGAGACAGAAGGATACATGGAAAAACATGGAGGTCACCAATGGCACCCCAACTTCCATCTCAAGAAACAGTGTTGAAGATTTGGAGATACTTAGGGAGTTTTGACTCAGCCTAGCTGCATTCTGAGTTCAGGGAATGCTGTAGCCACAAACAGGTCTGAACTGGAGAGCAGAGATTTCGTAAGGGAACACTAAAATTGTATCTAGTGATCAAAATTCTTTACCACTGTAAAAATTAGTGATTATCTTATTCCTATATACTTTTGAATTTACTGCATAGGAAGAAGTAATGTGTAATATAATTTTATCATGAAATCTTTAAGAATCTGCAATTATTTTCTTAGCTTTAAATATAGATTTATGTGGGCTAGGAGTGTGGTCTAGTGGTCTGTGCTTACCTAGTATGCACAAAGCACTGGGTTTGATTCCCTGGAACCACATACACAGAAAAAGCCAGAAGTGGTGCTGTGGCTTAAGTGGCAGAATTCTAGCCTTGAGCAAAAGGCGTCCAAGGACAGTGTGCAGGTCCTGACCCAGTTCAAGACCCAGGACTGGTAAAATACAAAATAAAACAAAACAGATTTATTTACCTTTATTATTATCTTTACATAGTTGTACAAAGAAGATTCTGTTTAACATGTAGTACTATGATTACAGCATATTTTGATCAGTGTTCATCCCTCCCATCATTCTCTCCCATATATTCAAAGCCCATCCACCCTCTCCAATTGTTTTATTTAACCACAACTTGTCTGCATTGCATTTTCCCTATCACCTGGAAATCTTATAGGGACTATCTCTAAAAAATAAGAAAATTAGCACAACCATAATACTAAGATCTGAGGTTCAATGGATATTTGCTGAATGTATGTGAGGTGCTGGTTTCTGTGAAAGAAATTGGAGAAGGAGAGAGAGAGAGAGAGTCAGAAAGAGAGTCAGGGAGAGACAGAGACAGACAAAGAGAGACAGAGACAGAGATAGAGAAAGAGAGACAAAGAGACAGAGAAGATTCTTGGTTACCAAGAAAGGATAAAGAGAGAGAGATTGTCAGAGTTTGGCATTTGAATGAGAATTGAAGGGAAGAAATATTGGCAAAGGATGAGTGCTCCTAATCTGAAAATCCAAAGTTCTCCTCCTCCTCCTCCTTCTTCTTTTTGTGCTGGTCCTGGGGCTTGATCTCAGGGCCTGAACACTATCCCTGAGTCCCTGGGTTTCATTGTGCTCAGGGCTAATGCTCTATCACTTGAGCCACAGCTCCACTTCTAGCTCTTTTCTTTGGTAGTTGGGTGAAGTCTTGCAGACTTTTCTGCCCAGGGTGGCTTCAGCTTGTGATCTTCAGATCTCAGCATTCTAAGAAGCTAGGATTTTTATAGGTGTGAGCCACCAGTGCCCTGGCTGAGAATCCTTCTCAATCAAGAGCTGGATGTGGTTGGTGGCTTGTGCCTTGCGTTTCAGTCGAAGGAGAGGCTTTGATCAGGAAGCCAGCCAAGCTCAGCCTCTCTCTCTCTCTCTCTCTCTCTCTCTCTCTCTCTCTCTCTCTCTCTCTCTCTCTCTCTCTCTCTCTCTCTCTCACACACACACACACACACACACACACACACACACACATACACACACACACACACACACACAGGAAGGCAAAAGGAATAGGAGCATGCCTAGCTCAAGAGGTAGATTATCTGCTAAGCAGTGCAAAGCCTGACTTCAACCTAGAGTACCACTGAAAGAAAATACAAAAACAAAAACAATGGACACTGCTCATCTCACTGGGCAGGAGAGTAGCCTGACTTTTTGAAATTAGTTTTTAGTAACAAATCTTGAGGCAATAACAATGGAAAAATTCAGCTACTATATAACCCAGAATACCTCAGGAACTGCACATTCTGATTAATTGAAGTACTTCTGCATAATAGAACAAAACAACTTACAATAATTAACCCAGGAGTATACTATTTTGTTCCTCCTTTTATGTTTTTGTTTTTTGCTTAAATTTTGTTTGGAGAAGTTTTCTTTTACATTTAAAGACCATTTTTGGATAGGAGCTTAGCCTAACTGTAAGTGCTTAGCTAGCCCTGGGTTTTATTCCTCAGTACCACATACTAAGAAAAAGCCAGAAGTGGCACTGTGGCTCAAGTGGCAGTGCTAGCCTTGAGAAAAAAGTGTCCAAGGACAGTGCACAGGCCCTGAGTTCAATCCCCCAGGACTGGTAAAAAGGAAAAACAAATACAAATAAGTTTTATGACTTACTTTCTGACTTAAAAAAAGTTTTCATTAAATCTCAGACATTTTAAATGTAGTCAGAAAATCTAATCCAGGAAACACCACCTCGTAATTGCAATATTAAAGAGCATTGACTGATACACACACACCTATGATTGGCTGCTTAACTGATTTCCAGGATCAGAATGGAAATTAGCCCTTGAAATGAGCTGTGTTTATTCTATTCACATGTTCTTGGCTCCCAAAGCAAGTTTTCAACTTCCTGCCTCCCATGACTTTTCTGAGAAGAGATGAGAAAGGAGATGGACAAAATTGTGTCACTGTAGATTTTGTTGATTAGGGCCTGTCTCCATCAGTAACAAACCTCACATTTCTTCATTCTTAGTACAGGTAATCAGGGCTTATATTTGGTAGCTAAGATCACAAGGTTGTGGGCTAGCCTTGGCTTTCCATTTGTATATGAATGAATCTGAGGCTGGCGTTTATTTTCAATCACAGGATGGAGCCCCAGAAGAGAGGAGCCATTTTAGAAATGTCCTGGCTTTTTTCATCCTACTTAACTCAAAGCTTCTTTGAACTCCATTCTTTGCTGAGAGGAAACTCTTCTTTCCAGCCAAATGTATGGAAGTGGTTAAGTGGATTTAAAGGGTTTCATTGCATGCAAAACAAAATCAGAGTTTAAAAAGGGGATGGGGAGGGAAAGCTCCAGGTAAAGAGCTATCACTTTGTCCTCAACCAAAGGAACACTGCTCATTCTGAGGATGAATGTCACCATCTAGGAAATGGGTTCTTCTTCCCTATTGATTTATGGAATTGAAAGGAAGGATGAGAGGTCTGCACTTGAGCAAGAAGCAAAGCAAAAAGACTACTTATGGTTTGGTGAGTAGCAGGTCTGGAGAGCATGGACAGACTCTAGTAATGCAAGTAAGTAGGTCCTTGCTCTGGACAGTATAGAAATAAGTCCAGGCACAGTGGACAAACTTGAGCAAAAGTGAAGTTTATTTGAAGGTGAAAATCTATTTGGAAGCCAATAAATAAAATAGAATTTAGCAGATTCCCCAAGTGGGGTGAGAAAAAATCTATGGCTTCTTTATCTGATCCCACTAAATATGTGGTCCCTAGTCCCTTCCACGTTTGGGGGGTGGAACTTTGGTTTAATTTGTTAAGAAATATATGGACTAGCCCAACATTGGTGGCTCATGCCTGTCACCCAGCTACTCAGGAGGCTGAGATCTGAGGATCATGGTTCAAAGCCAGGCTAAACAGTAAACATCTGGGAGACTCTTATCACAGAAGAAAACCAGAAGTCTCTCTGTGGCTCAAAGGGTAGAGTACTGACCTTGAGCAAAAAGGAGCTCAGGGTCACTGCTCAGGCCCAGAGTTCAATCCCCAGAACTGGCAAAGGAGGGAGGGAAGCAAGGAAGAAAGGAAGGAAGGAAGGAAGGAAGGAAGGACATGTGCTAGATTTGGAACCTGCATCCTTAGGTGGGAACAATAAATATTATTTAACATCTTTTCTTTGTTTCCTAACATCTGGGCCTTTGTCCCAGACACCTTCTATCTCTCACTGTGTAAGTGGAGTCAAATACCTGTCCCTCAGCCTTATCTCCTATGAGGCCTGAAGAGACAGAGGAGATGTTTAAAGAACAGAATGCCAAAGACAGAGAATAAAAGATTTATTTCAAGAGCCTTGCTAGCTAGAAGTAAATGTAGCAGACTTCTCCAAAGAGAAGGGCTCCTGAAGCCAGAAGACCAGGGATGTCTTTCCAGATTTCTCTATGTTGTTTTTGCCAGTTCTGGAGCTTGAACTCAGAGCCTGAGCCACAGTACCACTTCTGGCTTTTTCTGTTTATGTGATACTGAGGAATCAAACCCTGGGCTTGATGCATGCAAGGCAAGCATGCTACCACTAAGCCACATTCCCAGCCCTCTCTATGTATTCTATCTATCTATCTATCTATCTAAAACCAACATGTATTACTATATTATGATATCAAAAATATTAATATATTTTAAATTATTAGCATAATAACATATAATTATGTTATAGTTAATAATATAATGACTGCATTATTAATGTTAACATTGATATATCAATAGACATACTAATAATCGTATATTAATGATGTAATGATATATGCTACATATATTAGTCCTCTTTTGTATTCATATCTCAAGCATAGATTTGTCTTTCCTGGGTTGGCAGATGGAGGGTTTATCTGTTTCTCTGTGCATCACCATTGGATCCCCAGCTTCTGGGCACATTTTTAGAATCATCAGAGCACATACGGGCTCTCTGTCCTTGGGCCTCAGCCCCGTCTCCTCAAGAGACATCCATGACTCTCTTCTCTTTCCTAATGCTATCTATACCATGTTGTAAATCTCCCTCAATAAATATGGGAAGATAAAGTTATTCCATTTATTTCACTGAAAGCAAAACATGGAGAAGAAATGATGCAGAATGGGTATTTTATGTTGTCTGGAAGGGGAGTATTATTTAGGTATACCAGAAAATTGAACCAGTTTGGGTATGTACCTATATACAAAGAATTTTTTTTAACTTTTATCTGGGCATTCAACTGATTGAGTAAGGCCCCTCTGAATTAGAGAGAACAGTCACTTTACTCAAAGGCACTGATTTAAATGCCAAAGTCCTTGAGAAATTCCTTCACAGAAGCATCTGGAATAGCTTTTGATCACATCTGTTTACTATGACCTCACCAGAATTAACCATGGGAGTTGGAATGGATAGCAATGCATGTGGTCACTGAGTAAATTACAAAGACCTAAGTACACCTATCTGTCTTATTTAACAAGAGTGAGTTTATTTAAAATTAATATAGATTCAAAGTATTTGGAGACATATGAAAAGTCTAATCAAAGATAATCTAGAAAATTGAGTTAATCTGATTATTTATGTTTGACATGTTTTTACTAGATTTGCATTTTTAATATCAGTGAGGAAATGGCTTTATGATTAAAACCAATCATCTCAGAAACGGGCTGGTTATTTTTTTTTCAGGTCATTTATCACAGCCTGCCACTTAAAATATACAGCCTTCTATGATTTGTCCACCTGAATCTCAGTCAGACAAGCTAGTGTGTTTTGTTGAGTGATTTAGGAAGAAAAGAAATTTTCCATCAGAATACTTTTCTGTTAATTGTTGACAAAACAGAAGAGCTTTAAGATTGTTACTCAATATTGAATTTTTCCACCTGCTATAAAAAATGAGGGTAATGAGCATTAATATAAAGGTTAAAACAGGGGGAGGGAAAGTGGAAGAAAAGCATGGGAAAGGGTACAATGTTCGAGGTGTAATGTACTCACTACCTTATAAATGTATCGGTACCTCCTCTATACATCGCTCTAATAATCAAGTAAAATTTTTAAAAAGTAAAAATATTCTTCTTCCTTCTGGTTTTTGCTAAGAAAGCTACAAATTTTATCTCTTTATTTCTGCTTCTTGGAATTGTTTTATTCCTTTAACTATCTTGGTATAGCCCCATAAAAATATTGTCCTGTGTTAACCAGGATAGTGAAAGCATACAGCATTAGGTTTAATTTTTTGTCAGTCATGTGGCTTGAATTCAAGGCCTGAGTGTTGTCCCTGTGCTTCTTTTTGCTCAAGGCTAGCACTGTACCACTTTGAGCCACAGCATCACTTCCAGCTTTCTGGTAGTTAACTTGAGATAAAAGTCTTGTGGACTTTCTCTGCCCAGGCTGACTTTGAATGGCCATCCTCAGATCTCAACTTCCTGAGTAGCTAGGATTACAGGGGTAAGCCACTAGAGCCCAGTTTAAATTTAAATATTTTAAAGAACACTATTTTCCCCATTGAAGGTATATGGATACAGAACTTAGATTGTACTTTTCAATATGGTGTGGGAAAAATGAATGCTAATTCGATCATTTTTTAAAGAGCACAGTATAATTGTGCTTTCACTTTGCTTTTTTACTCAAGGCCAGCCCTCTACGACTTGAGCCATACTTCTGCTTCTAGACTTTAGCTGGTTAAATGGAGATGCTTCACATAGACTTTTCTGCCTCTATGCTCAGATCACAGCATCCTGCGTGGCTAGTAATACACCTGTGATCCAGCAGTGCCCAGTGCATTGTCTGTTTTCTTGGAACAAAGGCTTTCAAAAAAGAAAAGTAGGAAACTCCACCACTATGTTGCCACCTTTGAGAACACAGGGACCAGAATCACACGGAAAATATGTTAGTTGGTAAAAGTTCACAAATCACTCCTCTGATTTTGTGGCCTGTGTAGATGAATGAATCCACTCAGGCTACAATCAGTAGGCCCCTGAATGCATTTTAATGCTAGGCTCTTTCTCATTGCTCTCGTCTGTGCCTTTTCTCACTGATTTATGTCAGTGGGCCTTTAAATGCATTGTGGTCTCTGGGCAGTGGATAAGATTGCAATACTATCTCATGCTGGTTGCTTAATGATGCAATTGCTTGAAAATTGAAAGCCCATAATAGTTTCTCGTCAGGTTCAGAAGTTCATAATCCATGACAGACATTTGAAGACTGGATCAGAGCTGAGCTCTGCCAAAATCATGCCACATTTTTCAAGCCTCATCTTGGGCAAAAGCTGCTGGAAGTCTCCCATTGATTCAAATCAATCACTGAAAATGCAGCTGGAAGGAACATGAAATACTGTTTCTAAAGGAACAGACAACTTGACCAGTTGGCTGCCTCTCTTTATTTTCAGTATAATTCCCAAGGGCCAAACTTCTTGCAAAGAAGAAGAAGAGAAAGGAGGAAGAAGTGGGGGGAGGAGGAGGAGGAGGAAGAGAAGAAGAGAAAGAAAGAAAGAGAAAAAGAGCAAAAGAAAGAAAAGAAAGAATTGGTATGTGAGCCAAGCTGACTGGAGCCTCACACCTATAACCCTAGTTCCTTGGAAGGCTGAGATCTGAGGATCAAAATTCAGTGTGTGATGGGGCAGGTACATCCATGACACTCTTATCTCTAATTAATTACCAAAAACTGGAAGTAAAGCTATGGTTTAGGTGATAGAATGCTAGCCCTGAGTACAAAAGCTAAGGGACAGCATCCTCGTACAGCACACACACACACACACACACACACACACACACACACACACACACACACACACACAATGGTGCTTTGTATTCGCTTTAAGTCTATGTCTTTACAAGCTGATATAAGGAGGTTTTATTACTTAAGGAAATGTGGTTTGAGGCTGATTCAGCATCTTTTTTGAGCATTTTTTCTTATGGGCTATAATTCAATTGACTATTCTGTGCTAGGAAAATCTTCTAGTAAGAAAAACAGCTCCAGAACCACTTCCTTGGCTAGTTCATTTGACTCCTACCACAAGCATACATCAATGCACCGATTTCTGTTCCATAGAAAGTTCCATCAAGCCTTCAGCCAAAATCCTGGAGTGTGACACATTCAAAATGGACCATTCCCCCACCCTGCCCCCAACTAAATAGCTTTGATATATATATTTTTTCTTTTTGGAGGCTGAATATGATTTGCCTTCTTTCTTCCTTTCAAAAAGCTTGTAGTACTGGGCCTAGGAGTTCCAAAGGATATTTCTGAGATGAGAGAGAAAGATTTGAAAGGCATCTGAAATGGCTGGAAGTCCTAGCGACAGTAACTACTCTCCTTCTACCTTGCATATTCCACTGTCAAGTCTTAAAATACTTGGGCCTTGAAAGGGGAAAATGAAATTTGGTAGCCTGGAGGCTGACAGGTTGCCAGCTCAAGTTTTCCTTGATTATTCATTGAAAACATTTGAATTCAGGTCCCAGCACAGGGAGTCCTGTGATATCTGCCTGAGCAGCCAGCCTTGTCAACAAGGACCCTAATGATGTGTCTGGACTATTTCCAGGATGTGTACTGCTGATTACGTGGTGGTTACATAGCATACTTCAGGCCCTCATCAAAAATGTTGATTAACTCCCCGTGGACTGGAGGCTGTGATATTTTTTGCAGTCTCTTTTTACAGAGAGATAACCATCTCTTTACAGAGATAACCATCCTTACCACTACCCTTGTAGAGATGGCAAACAAGGCATCAGGGTCAAACCTTCTCCAGCTTTCAGTTAGCAAGTAGTGAATCTAAGGCAAAAATGTGAAAGGCCCCATGACTTTCCTTTATGTTTTTTCTCTATTTCTTTTGTCCTCTGCCTGTTATGGACAGATTAGCAACTGTTGGAAACAGAAAGAACTACAACCCTCCCTCTGAACTTATGGAGGATTGCTTTCAGTAACTTCTATGGATAGCAAAATGCTCAGATGTTCATCTCTTAGATAAAATGGCTCAGTCTTTCCATAGGCCATTGTTCCGTATACTTTAGTCATCTGGAGACTAGTAATGTCTAAAGCAGTGTGAACTCTATACATGATTATTATACAGTATAGTTTATAGAATAATGACAAGGAAAAGAATGTCTGTGTGGGTTCAGGACAGAAGCAATTCCTCCCACCCCCACCCCAAGTATTTCTGATCCATGGTTGTTTGAATGCACAGATATCAAACTCATAGACATAAGAGCTGACTTCCCTGCTCTTGATGAACTTAAGGTCTTAGAGGCTGAGCAGAAACTTGAAAGAGTCAAAACTACAGTTGAACACTTAGCTTGCCTGTGATCCTATCTACTCAGGAAGCTGAGATATGAGGATCATGATTTGAAGCTAACAAAGACAGGAAAGTGGGTGAGACTCTTATGTGTAATTAACCACCTAAAACCTGAAAAGGAGGCTGTGGCTCAAGTTGTAGAGCATTGGCCTTAAGCAAAATATCTAGGAGACAATGCCCAGGCCCTGATTTGAAGTCCTCAAACAAAAGTGACAAAAACAGTCACTTAGCAGGCTATGCTATGTGCTGAGTGTGTCTGAGGATCTTGGTGCGGGAGCATCCTATAGAAGAGAGTATGGAGGGTAGCTGAGGAAACCCAAAAGAGCAATTAAAACTTAGGACTGGCCTTGAAAGGAGACCAAATCTTAGCTGAGCAAGAGCAGAGCACTTTGAACAACTATATTGCAGAAGTGTGGGTAGGAAGCTGAGCCAGCAAGTTTGCTGGATCCATGTGTTATGTAAGGGAGTAATTGGAAACAAGGCTAGAAAAAACAGTATAAGGACCCAAATGTGAAAGATCTCCCATGCCCAAATTTGGATTTTATCCATTAAATAAAATGCAGAGGATATTAGAGCTTCATACATTTAATTGATTCAAGATTGGGTGTGAGTAGTTCAGTTCTATTCATAAAGATGGGAGAACTGAAAAGTAAGAATGAAAGATCAGTTCACACAGAGGAAACATCAACAAGATTTTTGAGAGGAAAATAGAGTTATTATCAAGTTTACCATCCAGCCACTCTTAGGAGAAAAGTTAATTGGCTGATTACACTGGCCAAGAATGAACCAAAGACCCGGGGACTGGGACCAGTGTGGTATCATTGAGAAGGAAAGCCAGCAAGGAAATTTAGTTTATGGACAGGGTAACCTTGCTGTGTGGACATGCTTGTACTGGAGCTTGAACTCAGGGCCAGGGTGCTGTTCCTTGGCTTTATCTGCTCAAGTCTAGTGCTCTACCCTTTAAGCCATATCTCTACTTACAGCTTTTTGCTACTTAATTAGAGCTAACGGTCTCATTTCTTCCTGGGCTGGCTTCAAACTGTGATCCTCAGATCTCTGTTTTCTGAGTAGCTAAGATTACAGGGATGAGCCACCAACTCTTGGCCTGATTCCCAGTGTAAATTTAGAGATGGGCAAAAATTGTCTGTACATTCTACTTATTTCATCTTTCCTCTTGAAAGCCCCAGATTTGAAAGAGCACTTATTTTTAAGGAAAGCCAGACAAGTTGAGAATGGCAGCTATTTTCTGTATTGTCAACAAACCCCATTGCAATCCTTTATTTTGGGAAGTTGAGCTTGAGTGTGCTGTTGGGAAGTCATGGTCTTTCTTTGGGTTTAGCCTGCCAAAGAAAGGCCTTGAATGCTTTCCTACAATCAAAGTGGGGCATTTGGCTCCTACCCAGGCTCACTGATCAAAGGGCAGATTGGAATGTGGACTGTCCAGCTGATAGAAGCTGGGCTGTTTGGCTGGAGAAAATGCCAACCATCAATGTGTGCTTGGGACTCCTAAATTATCACCTGTGGTTCAACTGTGGATATGAAAGGATCTGGTTATTTATCACTCCTTGCCTGGGAACATCTCAAAGAGGTAATTAAATCAAAATAGTTCCAGGGCATTGTAATCATAAAATACAATTTTCATGATTGAAAAATTTCCTTTGGATTTTTTGCCAGTCCTGGGGCTCAAACTCAAGGCATGCACACTGTCCTAGGCCACTTTTTGTTCAAGGCTAGAGCTCTGCCCCTTGAGCCACAACTCCACTTCCGTTTTTTTTTGTGTATGTGGTACCAAGGAATCAGGGATTTGAGCATGCTAGGTAAGCCCTCTACCACTAGGCTATGCTCCCAGTCTCTTAGGATTTTTATTTGACATCTTACATGATATATGTGGCAATTTTCAGGTGTTTGAAATTTCAGGCATTTGTCAGTGCTGTGTTTAACAATCTTTGGAATAGATACATTGCTTGTTACACTAGAACGGACAGTTTCAAGGCTCATAGAGATGACCTTATGCCAGACCTGCATTTGCCAATTATAGGGGAAGTTCAACTATGAACTTTTCTTAAGTTCATGGTCAAAGCCTATAAAACAAAAGACAGATTAACTGGAGAAGAGCCTCACAAGACAAGTACTCACTATCTTACCTATGTAATGTAACCTCTCTGTACATCACATTGACAATAGCATGAAGAAAGAAAGAAAAAAGAAAGTAAGAAAGAAAGGAAAAATCTAGAAAAGCAATCATCCTTTTACATGGCATGGGAGCCTCCACAAGGAAATGAAGACATCTCTACCACCTCCCATGGCCAAACTTGTGCATACAAGCTCCATTGAAGTGCAAGAAATATGTTTGGATGGAGAGAATGGTCCATTGCTAATCATGGCGTTTAGGAAGTCCTGTTTGTTCATAATCAACCAGGCATCCCTCTCTCTGTGTCTTTGGCTCCTTCCCTCTGGATTTAGGTAGGACACCTCTCCTAGGAAGGTACTTATGAGCTATTTCGAGGGAGGGTCAGAAAAACCTTCTTCAGTTTCATAACCTATTTCAGAAAAGAGGAAGATGACCTTCCCATCTCTGCTGTTTTTCATTTTCTCAAGTGACATGTTTGGGATAGCATCTCCTGAGCCTCATCACTAAGGCCATCTACAAAAGGCCAGAGAAAGCCACTATCCATCAAAGGAACTTAGACATGTCATTGACTGTAAAGTCTTGTCGTCTCCATACACATTGTTGTAGACATTATTCACAAGAGAATCTAATCTTTCAGATTCGAAATCACTTCCCACCAATATTCTGAAATATCTCATAAAACCATTTCCCAGTGTTAGAATAGCTATTGAAAAAAATCAACAAAACACAATAATGTAGGTAGCTACTTCAGGTTCAATCTGAATTTAGAAACAACTGCCCTGACTTAATCCACAGTGTTTCCTGGGTCTGGATGGTTCATGGACCATGTGAAGAATCTAGAAATTTCCAAGTCTGGCTCAGTGAGTAAAGCATGTAGTGTCTGCAGCCCAAGGACAGAAGGGGTTGTATTACATGGAGAGCCATTGTCGCTGAGTGGGAAAAAAGTTCAGAGAAGAATAAAAAAAAAGCCTGTGGGTGGAATTGGTGAGGTTTGGATGAGGTAGAGAGGGAAGCTGAGGCCTATAGCAGAAGATAGAGGGATCAAGAATCCAGGAGAAAGTGGGTCCCAAGGAACCCGAAAGGATAGATGTTGCTGTCATAAATGGCTGCTCTTCGGTGAGAGAGCTTGTATTTCAAAGTTCTAGGAAAGATGGAGAAAGGTTTTGCATAGTGATAGCAAGTGTCCTGCCTTAGCCAGATGTGCAAGACTCTTTCTCTGCCGATAGAGAGGACGTTCCAATTGGTGGCTAGTGGCTCACAACTGTAATCCCCGCTAATCACGAGGCTGCCATTTGAGGATCCCAGTTCAAAGGCAGCCCAGGAAGGGAAATCTGAGAGAATCTTGTGTCCAACTGCCTAGCAAAACTCTGGAGCCATGGCTCAAGTAATAGAGTGTTAGCCATGAGCAGAAAGAGCTAAGGGACAGTTTTTAGGCCTTGGGACAGTTTTCAGGCCCCGAGTTTATGCCCCAGTACTGGCTGGCAGGCGCATATATGCACACACACACACACACACACACACACACACACACACACACACATCACACACCATAGGTTATAACTACATGCTGTGAGGTAGTAAAGTATTATTTATTAAAATAGCCTACATGTGACTATTAGATATTAGATATGTATTTTGTTATTTGATGTTAGTAAATTTATGCTGTAATAAGTTCTTATATCTATGGATACAGTTAGCACATGATCTAAAGGGGAGACATTTTGAGAACCGGGGCCTAAGGCCATGAACATATTTTCTATGCTTATTATAGTCTCTTCACAAGCATATGCCTTCAGATCTAATTTCCATATTTTATAGACATATATAATACAACATCTTTAAAACTGGCTACCCCAGGAGTATTCGTGCTTCCTTGTAAAAAAGGATATATCAATTTTTAGTTTATCAGAATCAGGTTTCTGTGTGGGGGTTGCTGTAAGGAGGTACTAGGTTTAGTTTTTAACTCAGGGTCTTAACTCTTCCAAGGCATGCAATTGATCACAACCCCTTTTTGCGTTAGTTATTGCTAAGATAGGATCTTGCCTAGGCACACCTAGGCTGCATCCCTCTTACCATGTTTCCCCATATGGCTGGGATGAGAGGCATGTACCACTGTACCCAGACATTGTGCTTCCTTGGGGAAATGCTTCCTCTTCCCCAACTATTGAATACAGACTAGCCTCCAAATTCCCAAGCTAGCCAGGATTGCAGGCGCAGGTCTCCATTCCTGGATACGTATTAATTTCTTTAAATAAAGACATTTGAAGACTCTGCAAGAATTATTAGTTTTGGAAACTCTAAAGCATGCACATTTTTCAAAACAATTAAGCATTCATAAGCTTTTCCAGCATACATTTATGGGATAGGAGGTTTCAGAGGGGGGAACTCATCAACTCAGAAAATACAGGAAGCCTCAGCAGGCATCGGAGAGAATGTGGGACTATTTTCATGGCTGCTCCTCTTATCTTCTAAATCAGGATGGGGGGATTGTAAAGTTCCTAGGTTTTCATTTCTTAACAATTTTTATTTAGGTTGCCGATTATGTGCATGCAGGAGAGTGAGTACCCCAGAATTCATGGCTCCCCTGGGGGAGCAGACTTCTCAGTGAATGGATCTGGGCAGGAGCACAGGACTCAAGGGTTCAGGTCTGAAATGCTCTGGGTTGCTGCCATTTCCTTACTGCAAATGCATAATGAATGAGCTGTGAGAGAAAGCTAATGGTTCACGATAAAATCAGAAGCTCCTTGCAACACCTGATCATTCCATGGTCGTCTCCATGGAAACCACTGTTTGTCGTGACCCGCTCAGATTTCAAAAGAGGGTGAGGAGCCCTCCTGGTGTCTAAAACTTCAGGTCAGCTGTTGAAAAATAGATTTCAGAAACACAGAATGAGTCATCTGTGTGCAGGGGTGGGTGTGGGGGAGAAGGAGGGAGGAGAGATGTGGTAGGCCACCAGGATTTTTAAAGAATAGATCAGAAACAGTGCCATCAGTAAGAAGCTGTAAGATTGGCAACAGGAAATGGTCTTGGTGTGATTGTGCCCTCCATTCCCAACTGGATGAGTCCCACTACAGAAAGACACACAGCCACTGTCCAGGTGGCTTCCTGGGATAGAGAGGGTGAGGTTGGCACCAATTTTCAGGGAGCTGAGAACAGCTGGCAGCACAGTGCTGGTACAAAATGGGCACCACAGACACAAGCAGGCATCAGTGGCACAGCATGGCTGCCAGCCTGGGCTTGGGACATCCGTTCTGCAGGAGATCATGTCAATGAGCTGTTTCCGCAGCAGGTCTGCTGGAGGCTGGGCTATGCCAGCCTTCAGGAATAAGCCCTGGGGGCATTCAGAGGTGGAGAGGAAAGCTGAAGAGCTAGAGAAAAAAAGAGAGATGAAAAGGGACATGGAACACTCAAAAGAAGTAGGGCAGAAGTAGGTCCAGCAGGTAGCCTAAAGTACTACATCCCCAGAATGGCATGTAGGAAGCTGGATTGAGACTGAGGACTTCCGAGGACGGATGCCTTTTGCCCTACTAGAGGAAATACGGGAAACAGTAAAGAGACCTCAGGATCAAAGCTCTAGATGCCAGGCACTGCTGGCTCACTAGCTACTCGGGAGGCTGAGATTGGAAGATCGTGGTTCAAAGCCAGCCTAGCAGGAAAGTTCATGATACTCTTATCTCCAACTAACCACCAGAAAGTTAGAAGTAGAGCTGTGACTCAAGTGGTAGAGCACTAGTCTTGAGGAAAACAAACAAATCAAAACCTCTATATTGGCTCCACCATTGATGGCCCATGTTACAAATTAGCCAGGTAGGTTGGGTGCCTTCACTCAGCTTTGTCCATTTCATCCTTGAAAAGACAGGGCCAGGGCATCTGTTAGGGTTACTTTAAATATGATATGAGGTAATGCATGTGACTGGGCCCAGGGATCAGCATCCCAACACTGAGTACAAAGAAGTACTTGTGTTTCCACTTAGACTCTGGCTAAGTCCTCTTTTCTGGAAAGGGAAGCTAGGAGTTAAGCCATCAAGGTGCACTAGAAGCAGCTAGACCAAAGGGATTCTTCAGGAAATTCCTGGGCAGTAGCGCTGGCACGTGGGCCCATTGCTCGGCGAGTTGGCCGTCGTTTCTCAGCCCTGCTCTGAATCCTTCCAGATGCTAGGAATACAGCACCAGAAGATCCACACCTTTGGTGTTCATGGCCAGATTGTGGATTGACCATCTGCATGCATGTCACCACCTTTGTGAAATCATCATTCACGCTTCATTCTGAGCTGCTGTCCCGTTACTATTCACCACGCCTCCCCATCCTTTCCTCTATAGGCCAATGGGAACCCAGCAAAGAGAAAGGCATTTCTATATTGTTCTACACAAAAATATTAATAGGAAGATGGGACATTTGCAAGAATATGAAACCTTTTCAAGGCTAACAGAGATATGAGGAGACAGCAGTGACTTTTATATCATCCTTCCACCTTTACTTGAGGGCCTGCTGTGCCCTCTGTGACTTGTGTCTCTGCACACAGCACACAGTTGTTAACCTGTTGGTTCTGTTCAGACTGAAAAGCCCGGGTATAGCTCTGTTGATAAATGCAGCTGACAGTTAGGCCTTGAGTCTGCTGTGCCGATCTTGAGCATCCCTTCAGGGCCTGTTTCACCTACCCCACCTCCCATCAGCTCAAGAAACTATCTAGGAAATCCAGGGCCAGGAGTACAGTCTGAGAGCCACAGTCAGTTCTATGCACTTGACTGCGTGCATTTGATTTCCTATACCATGTGGTTGGCCATTCAGACCTGATTATCAGCATAGGTACAAGCAGAAGGCTATCAATGAATACCAAATATTTACCACAGAAGAATGGAGGGGAAATGATCTGAACTGGGTTGCCCTGGGTCAGTTTCTTTTAAGGCCTGTACTTGCTGGTGGGTTCAGACCTGAGTATCCACCTCCTGTCCCATCCCTGTTCTCTAGGAAACAGGTAGATTCAACTTCAGTTCCATGGTGATAGACATTTGTTTTGTTTGTTTGTTTTGCTCAGGGCCCGAGCTTTTTTTTGCCCATGGATAATGCTTTATGAGTTGAACCACAGCTCCATTTCAGGCTTTGTTTGTTTTTTAACTAGTTTATTTGTTTGTCTTGTGCTTAATTGGATATAAGAGTCACCAGGACTTTCCTGCTCCAGCTGACTTCCAATCATGATCCTCAGATCTCAGCCTCCTGAGTAGCTAGGACTACAGGAGTGAGCCTGTGGTGACCGTTTGTATCATTTTAACTTCTCTGTCTGAGGATAAATGTTCTAAGGAAACAGGGATACTTCAATCATGTAGATATGCCTCATTTGTGACTACACGATCTGGCTCTTTTTAGTAATACAATTTTATTGGAAGGGTGGGCCAAGACACTCATGGTAGAATGGGCAGTTTAGTTCAGCTTAGTTGGCATTTGCCTCACAGCCGGAGGGAAAGGAAGCTTCTGGAAAGAGGAGAGAGGGCCTAGAAGATAGATTGCCCTAGCCCCTCAGTGCTAAGAAGGACCAAAGACCTCTCTTGGTGATGACACAATAAAGGAGAACTAAGCCAGACTGTTATCAACTACCAGCTCATTACTTGGCTAATTGCCAAGTAAACAGTCCCTAGCCTTCCTTCATTCACAGCCTCCTCTCCTTTCCCCTAGGTATGCCTGAGCATTGTTTGTCACTTCCTCTATATACCTCTCCTGGTTTGTATTTTAAACAATCCTTGTTTTTTTTTTGGAGGGGGGGGTTGACACAAAGAACTGAAATAGGTGTCAGATTTTTCTAAAGGGCCTTCCAGCACCACACCTGCTATTGTTGATCCTTGAAACCTGTGAATCCCCCAAGGATGGCTAATCCCCTTTGTGGGAGGCCTGGTTTCCAGGGAGACCAGCATCCTGCCTTTCCACACCTCTTAGGAGAAGGAGGGTGATGGAGAGGGGATGATGGGGGAGGGAAATTGGCCTGCATCAGGCTCTGCATCCGCACAGAGAAAGATGTTCACATTTCCTTAATTGCTGATTTTATTCTCAGGACTTCTATTTTAAGCACATACACACTCACGTATGGATTGACAGGCACCACCACCAGCCACAGTAATGGTTGTGTCTGTCTGTAGGGCCCGTGAAAGCTGGTTTCCATGGTGACCAGAGGCACTGCACAGGCGCCATTATGGTGCTGCTAAGATCAGGTTGCTGTGTGTGTGTGTGTGTGTGTGTGTGTGTGTGTGTGTGTGTGTGTGTGTGTCAGGGTGGGTGTGTGTCAGGGTGGCATAGGGTAGCTGTCTGAGCTGTAACCAAGGAAGAAGGGAACAGAGTTGCAAGGAGGCAGGGGAGGGGCATTCACTGATGGAGATGCCTGCGGGGACAATGAGGAGAGTTGATACATGGCTCAGGGGAATTCTAAGGAATGGAAGAAGAAGAAGGAAGGGAATGCATGTTGGACAAAAGGATGGATAAATAAAATGGAAGGATTCCTTCTCTGTCCCCTTCATTTGGTAGCTGTGTGGTAGTGGTTACCTCACATACAGAACTGGTGCCTGTGACTCACCCCTGTAATCCTAGCTGTTCAGGAGGCTGAAATCTGAGGATCATGGTTCAAAGCTGACGCATGCAGGAAAGACCATGAGACTCTCATCTCCAATAAACTGCTCAGAAACAGCTGGAAGTGGAACAGTGATTCAAGTGGTGCAATACTAGCCTTGAGCACAGAGAAGCTCAGGAAGAGAGCCCCAGCCCCGAGTTCAAGCCAGGACTAGCAGAAAACAAAACAAAACCAAAACAACAACAAAAACCCCCAAACCCACAGAAAAACATGGACAACAGAAATGAAATTTAAAGTCAGGTGATGTTGTGCACAGCTTTAATCAGGAATCTGAGATCTGAAGATCTTGGTTTGAAGTCAGCCCAGGCAAGAAAGTTTAGGAGACTCTTCCCTCCAGTTAACCACCAAAAAGCCAGAAATGGAGTTGTAACTCAAGTGATAGAGCACTAGCCTTGAGTAAAAACAGTTCACCCACAGCTTCCAGGCTGTGAATTCAAGCTCCAGGACTGCCATGTAAAAAAGCAAAAGAGAACTGGGAATGTGATCTAGTGGTAGAGTGCTTGCCTAGCATGCATGAAGCCCTGGGTTCAATTCCCCAGTACCACATAAACTGAAAAAACTGGAACTGGTGCTGTGGCTCAGGTGATTGAATGCTAGCCTTGAGTAAAAGAAACTCAGGGACAGTGCCCAGGCCCTGAGTTCAAGCCCTAGGACTGGCAAACAAACAAAAAAAAGGAAAGAAAGGTAGGAAGAAAGGAGGAAACAAGGAAGGAAGGAAGGAAGGAAGGAAGGAAGGAAGGAAGGAAGGAAGGAAGGAAGGAAGGAAGGAAGGAAGAGAGGGAGGGAGGGAGGGAGAAAGGGAGGGAGAGAGGGAGGGAGGGAGGGAGGAAGAAGGAGGGGCTGTAGCAAGCAGGGTGGCATGGTGTGGTGTCCTTTTTCTGTAATTCTCTCATTGGCCATCTGCTGCCTCCTGCTCAGCACCATGGTAGAAGTGAGGAGATGGACTGCTGGCACACCTGCTTTAGGAAGCCATTGCTGTCCTTCTAGCTGGACAATCGTCTCCACCCCAGAACTGCCTCAAGACATTTCATTCGGTCTGAGTGAATGAGGTGACATGAGTGATGACTTACTCCTTTCTGGAGACTTGGGAAGGGAGTCTGCAGTACATTCACACCGCTTGGATTCCCAGGCCACTTCCTTGCTAAAAGACAGACCACCCGACAGCTGCCCTAAGCATCAGCTAGCCTATGTCGAGAATCAATGGTTTCCTGGTTCTAGCTGTGCCTTTATTGCCAACCTGCTGTCTGGCCATCCGTTTTCACCCAGGTGAGGCTCGACAAGGGAAAGTCACCACGCTGTTTAAAAGCTCTGGGCCTGCACGTAGCTTATTAGGGAAAGTGGATGTAAAAGCCATTCCTTTTATTGAATGGACTTAGAAACCAAACATGCATCCTACCACTGAATATCACTCAGCAGCCAGGTTTTAGATCTTCGCAAAACTATATTCCAACATCTCAAGGCTGACAGTCAAGTGCTCGCTTGCGTCCTTTATGAATAGTGTCGTCTTTCAGGTGGCTCCCTCGCTGTGAGCCCATTCTGGCTCTAGAGAAGAGTGGGATTTCTGAATTCTGACTTCCTGAGTTGGAATTCACTTCCGATGGGGCCTGGAGTCCTTCCGGTGAGGTGGTATGCAGCTTCGCACGAGAGACGGTTGTCTGTCCATCCACATTCATATTGGCCTTGCTATCATAGAGCAATGATAACGGGGAGGCTCTGCAGAGGGAGGGGTGTGTTTCCGTACCTTCCATCTGAATATATTGTGAAGTTGAAAAAGTCCCCTTAGGAAAGAAGGAAAAAGAAAGACGGGAGACAGGAGAAAAGGAGGTGGGAAGAAGGAAGGAATGAAAGAAGGAAGGAAGGAGGGAATGGAGGGAGGGAAAGGAAAGAGGGAGCTAGGGAGGGAGGAAAGGGACAAGGGAAGAGAGAGGACAAAAGGAAGGGCCAGAAAGGGGAGGGTAACCAAAAGAAAAGGAAAGAAGGAAATGGGAGGAAGAAAGGAAAAGAGGGAATGAGAGAAGGAGGAAGGAAAATGAGAAAGGAAGATGGGAGAGAGGGAATGAGGAGGGAAGGCAAAAAAGGAAGGCATAAAGGGAGAGAAGGAAAAAGGAAGGAAAGGAACATAGACGGGAGAAAGGAAGAACAGGAGGGATGGAGGGAGGGAGGAAAGATGTAGATAAGTCTGGAAAAATGTTATGCTAAGTGAAATCAGTCAGCCATTCAAAGACAAATTTTGTTAATTTTGCACATATGAGGGCCCTAGAGTATTCACACTCATTGAGACAGAAGGCAGCACAGAGCTTGCAGGAGCTAGGAAGGAAAGGCGAGGCATCAATGGTCTTTCCATTTTACAAGATGAGACTATCTGGACATGGAGAGGTGCCAGTACTCAATGGAAAGTTGTGCTTACTGCCACCAAACCCTACCAAGAAACCATGGCTGAGCTGGGCACTGGTGGTTCACATCTGTTAACCTAGCACTCAGGAGGCTGAGATTTGAGGGTCACGGTTCACAGCCATTGGGGGAGGAGAGCCCAGAAGACTCTTACCTCGAATTAACTACCCAAACACTGAAAGTGGAGGTGTATGTCAAATAGTAGCACATTAGCCTTGAGCAAAAAAGCTCAGGGACAGTGCCCAGGCACACACACACACACACACACACACACACACACACACACACAGCAGGTTGGTAGATTTTTGTGTGATTGCAATATTAAAAAAAAAAAAAAGGAATTCTACCTGGTCCCAAACTATGAGATTCCATGACATTTCTCCTGGACAGCTCTAGACTGGGATCTGCTTGTTTCTGGATTTGAATGGCTCCATTGTATGGGTACCCAGCTGGGTTGATGCCAGAGTCACTCAGAGAAGTCCATGTGTCCCACACAAGAGGACCATGCTGCTGGCATGTGGTGGAGACAAAGATCTTGTCTGTTACTCTTACAGCAGGGAAACACATTGTCAAAGCCAGCTGCTCTCCAGCTGTTAAGACTTGAATGAGGTAAGTGACCGTCCTTGGCCTTCGGCCCACAGGATTTCTAGCCCATGAATCATCACCGCTTGTGCAGAAAGCCAGCTCAGCATCTTTGGAAAAGAAGAGACATCCAGTTCATTTTCTTGGCTAAACATGTGGTGAGTCAGTATTTTGGCACTGGAAGTGGAAAGCAGTGAGATACAAGTAGGTCTTTGGGGCTCAAATAGGAAAGGACAGTGGTGGGGACAATGGCACTCACTCTGGGCTGGCTGACAGGCCTTGCTGGCCCATGACAGTGGCTGTGGAATGGCTCTGCTCCTGCCTCTGCCCCTGTCTTCTCTCTCTGCTTGTCTTAGTCATCAAGCCACATGCAGAGATCAGCTGTCGTCTTCCCATAATGTCCCTTCATGAGGCCTCCTGGATCAGGACCCTGTTATTCTTCCTTTAATAGTTCTGACAGACATTTGGCACTGAGTTTATAGCCTGTGGGTGGCCTTCTTTTCATGAGAATCACTTCCCAGCAGGACAGTAGTCTTCCAGACCTGAGACCTGGCGCCTACCTCTTTTGTGGCCTCATGGATTAGCAGAGAATTATGGTGATATTGGAGATGGCTCAGCAAGTTGCTAAACTCAGGCAGCTTCTGATTGCTTATCTTAAAAACAAACATACATACCCAGGCTCTGACGGCTCATGCCTATAATCCTAGCTACTCAGGAAGCTGAGATCTGAGGATCTTGGTTCAAAGACAGCCTGGGCAAGAAATTCTGTGAGGTTCTTATGTCCAACTAGCTATTAAAATGAAGCTATAGAGCTGCGCTTCTATCAATTGGTAGACTTTGAATGAGAAAACTAACGAGCAGCTAGCTGGCCCCAAGTTCAAGCCTCAGCATCAGCACATACAGAAAACAAACAAACAAAAACCCAGCAAACAACAAGATCCCATACATGTGCAGAGTCGGCCTCAAACTTTCCATCTTCCTACCTCAGCCTCCCTAGTACTGCACCACCATGCTTGTAATATAGTGTTTTAAGGATTAAAGAAAGTATTCTATATGTAAGGTTTAGCTCGGTGGCCAGAGGTCAAACTATGGTGATTATAAAGTACAGGAGTGTATAATAATCACGAATGAATCTGAATTTGCAACCTTTTATAGTACAGTTACATCTGGTTCTGCTATTTCATGTTATTTTATATGTGTATATATAAAACATATTTAAAGGAATGAAACCTTAAAAAGGTGAAGAATTCTGGATAGCGTCAGGATAAGCTTGATTTTTATGGAATTCTGCTGCCACCATGTGGAGCAGTATAATATTACATGCTGATTCTTAGCCAGTATAAAATTTCGATTTCATTCTTAAAATGGCAGCTTATTCTATGTTTCATTTAAAATTTTTCTCCTTAAATGATAAACTCATTTGAAGAGTAAGGATGTAATGCATATTGTAAAAGTAGTAAGTATGGACTTAAAAAAAAACCTTGAATGTTGGCTTATCCAAAGGACAACAAGATCAATTTTCAAATGGCCAAGTGTTTTCATCATGTATTATTAATATCATGTCAATACGCCAATACCTTTTTTTTCCTTTTTCCATTCCTGAATTCAGGGCAGGAGCACTGTCCTTGAGCTTTTACCTCAGGCTATCACTCTACTACTTGAGGCACAGCACCACTTCCGGATTTTCTATGTATTGACACCAAGGAATTGAACCTAGGTCTTTGTGCATGCTAGGCCACACCCTACCACTAGGCCAATCTCCCAGCAATACCTTTAAACTTGACACTAATGCATAATGGCACGTGAGCAATAAGATTCCTTCAGGGGCAAGACCATTCTGTTTCATATCATCCACCCCATCTGTACATGGGATCTGTGTCTGATATAGAACTCTTGATGGGCCTGGCATGGTGGCTCATACCTGTAATCCCAGCTACTCAGGAGGCTGAGATCTGAGGATCATGGTTGAAAGCCTGGGCACAAAGGTCTGTGAGACTCTTATCTCCCATTAACCACCAGAAAACTGGAAGTGGCTCTGTGGCTCAAGTGGTAGAGTGATAGCCTGGAGCTAAAAAGTTCAGGGACAGCACCCAGACCCGAGTTCAAACCCCACAACTGACCAAAAAAAAGAATTCTCAATAGCAATTATGCCCACTGACTCACTGTGAATTCCTTCTTCCAACTTCGACTGTCCTTATGGGAAATATTTAACTAATTTCTTCTATGTTCATTCGTTTGCTATGACATCTCCAAATGAGATTGTTCTTGAGCCTAGAACTATATTTCTAGGTTTATTATTATCCTAGTAACTAAAGAGTGGATTGGCGTTGGTGACCTGGAATCTTCTAGGATATTCGAGACCCAATCATTTGCTGTCTTCAGCCTCCTTCTTCTCTTGTCCAGTACCTTTGTCTGATCTTTCTCTCTCTCTCTCTCTCTCTCTCTCTCTCTCTCTCTCTCTCTCTCTCTCTCTCTCTCTCTCTCTCTCTCTCTCTCCTCTCTAGTTATTCAAGGTTTCTTGGGGAACAAAAGAGGCAGGACCCATCACAGTTTGTAATCTTAACTACACAGGAAGCTGAGATCTGAAGATTAAGGTTTAAAGCCAGTCCAGGCAGACAAATCCAAGAGATAATGTAGCAGAGCATGTCTATAGGGAAAAAGCCAAGCAAGCAAAAGTACAAGATCCTGAGTTCAAGACCCAGTACTGGCATGTGCAAGAACACACACACAGACACACACACACACACACACACACACACACACACACACACACACACACACTGCAGCATCTTATTTTTGTCTTCCTGCTAAAAATTTAAAAGTATCTTTAATTAGCTCTATTCAATGAGTCAGTTTAGGATTACAATGTATGTGGATTTCTGTCAATCCTTTCATCATTCTCCCCCATCTCCCCCCACCCCACCTTGCCCTCAGGTTCCCTGCTTCCATGTTCACGTATGTACACCCTTCCCCTTCTCTCCATTCCTCTGCTCTCCATCCCTTGACCACCTTCCCACCACAACACACATTTGAGCTTCCCGGTATTCATATGGTTGATCAAGAGTTTGTTGTTTGAAGAAGTTGTGTCAAGGCAAACCTCCCCTGCACATTCTACACTTCAGAGAACTTATAGATAGATGCATATAACTCTGAAGTTTCGTCTTAGCATTGGGAGAAGGTGTGGGTTTCACCGGTGAAAGATCTAGACTATTAACAGGTGCTTTGGAGAATTTAGGTTCTCTACAAGTTTCAGTGCTTGAGGCCCTTGACCATTCGTGTTCGGAGGCAGCTTGTTCACGTTGACTGGCAGTGTTCCCAAGCACAGTGTCTAGCAATTCCTCACTGCAAACCTTAGTAAAGTTGAAGGCATGAGAGACCCTTCCTCACAAGCCACTCACAGAATTTCATCTCACACTCGGGGCTGAAGCCTCACCAGTTAAAGGCTTATCCCTCTGCACAGGAGTATTACTGGGCTGTGAAGAAAAGACTGGTGAGCACAGGGCCAGTCCCAGCAAGTCATGTGAGCTGTCTAAATTCCCTCTGGTTATAGAATACCTGTGAGAGGAGTTACCTCCACCCTAATGACCTTGCTTTAACGGAACCACCCCTGTAAAGACCCTGTTTCCAAAGGCAATCACATTGTGCCAGTGGTTAGCGCTTCAAATTGTGAATATGCAAGAGGGAGCAGGGTTCCCCAGTGGAAGAAAAAGCAAATGTGGCCACATACAGGCTAACATGTGCTGATGAAGAAACAACCCTGTGGATACCTTGATCTTGAACTTCCAGCACCCACAATAGTGAGAAAAGAAATGTCAGGGGCCAGGCACCAGTGGTTCATGCTGTAATCCTAGCTACTCAGGAGGCTGAGATCTAAGGATTATGGTTCAAAGCCAGCCTGGGAAGAGAAGTCCCCAGGAGACTCTTATTTCCAATTAACCACTCAAAAACCAGAAGTAGGGACGGTAACACAAAGTAATCCAGTGCTACTCTTGAGCATAAAGAACTCAGGGACAGGGCCCAGGCCCTGAATTCGAGCCCCACAACCAATCACTCCACCAGCCTGAGGAATTTTTTTTTCTTTGCCAGTCCTGGGCTTGAGCTCAGGGCTTGAGCACTCTCCTTGAACTTTCTCAAGGCTAGAGCTTTACCACTTGAGCCTCAGCACCATTTCCGGCTTTTTTCTATGTATGTGGTACCAAGGAATCAAATCCAGGTCTTTGTGCATGCTAGGAAAGCACTCTACCACTAGGCCTAAATTCCCAACCCCTGAGGATTTTTGTTATAGCATATCAGGCCTCCTAACGCATGGGGCAGTCACTCCTGCCCATTAGAGGGCAGTGTGGAAGGTGAGGACCTGGCTTGTGTACATTCTGTGGTCATGGCCCCATGGATCTGGCTGTGAGGATTGCAATTCTCAATCCAGCATGACCAAAAGTTGTTTGGGGCTGACCTGAAATGAGCTATGATCGAGGACCTGCTCTGAGAGGCTGACTACGTCCCCAGCTGCACTGGACTAGAGAGGCCAGGGCTGAGAAGGCAGTGGAAGTGAGGCAGGGAAGAGGCTGTGAGAACTAAGAGTGGCCATTGGACTCAGACTGGAAATGAGCGTATGTATGAGTCGACCTGGAGAGCTGGAGATCACTCCTGTAGCCACTGAGATGAAGCAAAGGGCTTGAGACCCCTCCATGCTGTGCCATATGGCCTGGCACTGTGCAGGGTGGAAAACAGAGGCACACGGGCAGAAAGATTCAGGGAGAAGATGCCAAAGGCGCCATCCACACTGCCTGAACTATTCTTTCCACACCATTGACATAGGATGCCAACGTGCCTTTCTCTCTAAACAAAGGAAAACCAGAACAAAACAGGGATTCCTTTGGAACAAGAGGCCATCTTACCCCTCCCCCATTTCCTCCAGAATCTGGAAGACTTGACACCGGTGATGGAAAGATTTTTTTTTCCCTTGACAAGCAAGAGGACATGTTTGCTTTCAGATATCTTGGACATCTTATATATCTGCTCACATTTCTTCTCTTGGCTCCTTCTTGACATTGCCCTAAAGCACCTGAAATCACCTTTAGAATTTCTCACCAGCATTCAGTGGACATCCAGTGTCCAGTACCACAAGGACCAGCACCTTCTGCGCTGGCTCACCAGGACAGCAGCCCTGCCTCCTCTGACAGCCAGCAAGATTTAACTTGATATCATTTGGAAACGAACGTAATGTGCCACTCAGGTCATATCCACAACGAGAAGGAGCCACGTCCCTGAGCCTCAGGTTCCCCTAGAGTGGATCTGTGGCTTCATGCTGGATCACTGGCAATGACTCAATGGGTTGACTGGGCTCTAGGGAACCCCCCATGTGTCTAAGCTGTCTCTCAGAGATGAAAAGTTCTTTTTACAGAGCATTCATGGGTAGATTCAGACAGGGAAGTGGGGATCAGTTCTGACCGTCTCTCGTGAGACACAGGAGATGGTGGTGGCGATAGAGCAGCCAAAGCTCCTGGATGCCAGTGACCCCCTTATTTCCTGGACGTATCTGGCCCAGTGAGTAAGTAGGCAGTTGTCTGGAAGTACTCTCTACAGGAGGCCCGAGAGCCGGTCCTTCCGGAGGGACTAGTTTATCTAATGAGCTTGTTGGAGAAGCCTTGGAGCCAAGGTCAAGTCCAAGGGCAAAAGTCTGCTGGCAAGACTACTTGACTCCTGGGATTAGCTGGTGCTAATGGCTTATTTCTGCTTATCTCCATTCAAGGCTTTCATAGGGCTTTGTTCTATCCTATCTGGAGCTTTGTATAGAATAGGCTTCATCTTTCTTATCCTGCAGCTTCTTCCTTCCTTGGACCCACCTTAGTCTGCTTGTCTGCCTCCCTTCCCATCTGCCTTGCTCTGTGTTCTTCAGGGAAGGCCCCTGACCTAGGCAAGTTGGTTGTTAGATCACCGAAGGGCAGGAGGCAGAAGAGGCATTGGGAAACTGGAATAATCACCCATCTGTTCAGTTTGTGAATGCAAGCTATTCACTGGACAGGAGAGAAGAGGAAGCTCAGGACTATCTTTGAAGGCTGGGGGTTGTTTGGCGTGAGCCATGATGGAGCTATGAGATGGGAGGCCCATGAGATTTGCTTCCATTTTCCTCATTGCTCAGAGCAAAATTGGTACCAATCTCCTTGTTTCAGTGACAGCCTTGTTTTTCTCCTTACCTGACTACTTAACCATTCTTAACCATTATGTGTTTAGCATCCTATAGTGACTGTACAGTTAGAGCTTATATCAGGGCAGCATGCTTCCATTGGGCCTTTGAGAACCTCTGATCCTGGCCCTAGTCTAATAATGTCCATGGAAATTAAGTAGCAAGTATCTGTTGAACACTGAATTATTTATCTATTCAGCTCTCCCTCTTCCTACATACATGCAACACACACACAGAGACACATCACTCACACACAAGCAAATTACTTCATGGGTCATCAGTGGTTCTTGGATATGCATGTGAAATGGTTGATAAATTTGGATGACTAAGAACCTTCTGGAAGTGGGGGGGGCTGATTTATTGCCTGATGGCTTAGAAGAAAGGGTGCTTTTGATTTTTAGATGGAAATAAAGCATTTTATTTGAAAAAAAATCCACCCCTAAAACTTCAATAACTTTGTTTTAGGGTTTTCTTATTAAGACTTCTTCCTCAGCATGAACTATAGGTCTGGAATTGCTTTTGAGATCAAGGTTTTGCTCACACTCCAGTTTTATTACTTGAATCGTATAACCTATTATATCCTGTATGTTTAAAATGGTATGTTTAATGTTCCAGTTACATCATCCAGAGCTGGTGAAATCACAAGGGCTTGTTTTCTTTCTTTTCTAGGGTTATCTTTACTGTAAATGGCTGTCATCTCTGAGAATTAAGAACAGATTTAGGTCAAGTCACCATTAGCCTGGGCTTAGCACAAATGATGTGCCATATAGCACACTTCTAAGGCTATGGGTCAAGAGAGTGTTGTTTTTGTTTATAAGAGATTATATATATTTTTTAAAAAAGATCTACACTACTCATATCATTCTTTCTGACAGCAGCATAGAATTCCATTGTGTATAAATACCACATCTTGTTGATCCACTCATCAACTGAGGGGCATCGGGGTTGGTTTCATATCTTTCCAGCAGAGATTCTTAAGTATCTAAGATTTTGTTCTATTGTAAATCTCTGCTAGAAATTGCTGTGCTTTTTAAAGCCTCTGGTAAAGTGACGTCCCTAAGAAAGTAAATATGGCAACATCACTCACAAGCAAGTGAATGAAAGTTGGTTAAGAATGGGCCAGCTGGCATCTGATGGAATGAGGATCATATGCACACAGTATCAGTATCAGGCCTTCAGACCCTCATGGTTCCTGTTAATTCAACTAAATGCAACATGGAGCATAGCAGGCATTCATGGCTTCTGTCAAATGGTCAGTGGAAATGCTCCTTTCCAGCCACTGCTCATGTGTGGACAGGGGTGAGCTTGCATTACCTGGCTCATTGGTCAAAACAGAAGCAAAATTAACAATATACTGAAATAGTCTTTTATTCCACGAAAGTTAACTGGGGGTGCTTACTTGTAAATATTTTTAGCATTAGGAATAACACTTTTTTTTCAAAACCATGATTTTTTACTCTAGAGGAATTTTCTCCTCAGCTCAAAATACAATACCAATACTTCGTTAAAAGATTTAGGAATAACACTTTTATAAAATACTTCCACTGTGTTCAGAAGAATTTTAGGTGTGGAAAGTCCCCAGAAAGCTGATTCCAGAATAGCATTTTCTAGGGAGTCACAGACAGCTTGCTGATTTCATGTCATGCAACATCAGTTGTGAATTATGCTAGGGCATGGCAAACTTTCCAGAAAGGGTCAAATTAGAAATATTTTAGGGTGATTAATTGGAGATCATAGATAATTGGAAATTGGGATAGATAATTGTAGCTTTTTTGTTGTTAATGGGAAAGTTTGAGGGACTCTTCTGTCTGGGAGTGGTTTCAACCTTAAATCCTCTGCTCTTGCCCTCTTGAGTAGCTAGAATTAGAAGCATCAGTCACCAGATTCAAGCGTCTTTTCTTTTTTTTTTTTAATTTTTAAAATGTAAAAGACATCCTCATCCCTCAGCCTCTATAAAAACAAGCAGCAGGCCCAGATTTGGTTCAGATTTGGAAGCCACTGCTTCCAAGGTTTTCTTTTTGTGATCCTTAATTTTTTTCAAATATAGAAAACCTTGGATTCAAGTAGAATAAAAAGCACATATTAATTATCCATTTGCAAAGATTTGAATTTATGAGATATGAATAAACATTTCCCGGTACATGCTGTGTTGTGATTTGGTTAGCTGATTGCAGGGCTTCCTGGAGGCGAGACTTGCTTGACTGCTGAGGTTGGCTGAGAAGGAAGGGAAGGTGGAGATGGCGCCATTTCCACTCTTAACTCAGGCACTCATGCAATTTGCACATTCATCTCCTCTTACAAAATGTTTGCTCCTGGAATTCTTACGGTTTCCTTGTTAATGAAATTGTTTCTCCTGACCCCACAACCCTATATTATAACTTCTCAAAACCTGGCGCCTCACAAGAACCTTCAGTTTGAATGACTTTCATTCTGAAACTTGAAACATGCCCCCATCTTCTTCATTTAATTTATTTCCAGAAGTTCTGCCGACGAAAAGTCGCCGTAATAACTCTCCATCAGTCCCAAATGCCTTCGCATTTAATGCCAAAGGATTTTATTGCCTGTTCAAGTGTTTTTTATGTGAAAAATATAATCTTCCCTAAGTTTAACTTTATAATGCAGTAATCACTAATTACAATTTCTTGGTTCTAAAAATACTATCTTATCTGAAAACATACTTTCCCCCACATTGCTTTACTACTGCAATGATGATTTAGCTATTTCATGATTCTAGAAACATCTAGAATATTGGGGTTCTAAGGTATCGCATACCAAAAATCTTAATGATGACCTCTAACCTTGTAGCAAAAAAAAATCAATTCATGACAATCCCAGTCTTTATATTCATATAACATGATTAAATAAAACATCCTATGGGTCTCCTATCCTACCAACATTTTCAACAAGATTATTTGTTGAATATGGTAGGAAAGTCTGTGAGACTATTTCCAATTAAACACAGAAAATGCTGAAAGTGAAGCTGTGGCTAGAGTGGTGGAGTACTAGCTTCTGGCAAAAGAAGCTCACAGACAGCACCCAGGCACTGAGTTCAAGCCCTAGGACCAACAAATAATAATAATAATAATAATAATAATAATAATAATAATATATGGTCTGCTGGTTTCAGCTTAATGATCTATTAAATTTTCAACCTTCCTTGCCCTTTAAGTCGAAGTGAGAGGAGTGTATTTTTCAGGGAATCTTTGTTTTTCTATATTTTTTGTGTATATGAGGCACATATACCTTTATTCGTTTGCAGAGGTTTGCTGTGAGTATCAAGAACTACATGGCTTAAACTGAAATGTATTAGTTCACATTTCTGGAGGCTAGAATTCTGATATCAAGGTATTAGCCCATCTGTGTCTAAATTTCCTCTTTTGTGAGGCTCCTACAGCTATGCCTTGGATGAAAGGCCCACCCCACTCCAATTTATCTTTTTACTATTATTTTTTTTACTGTCAGTGTAATGTATAGAGGGGTTACAGTTACATTCACTAGGTGAGTAGATGCATTACTTCTCACATATGGATACCCTTCTCATGTTTTTTTCCCTATTTCCCTCCTCCCACCCACCCCCTCCCAATCATCTTGTTTCCCCTTCCTTTCCTTTCCTTTCCTATTTCAAATAAAATAAATAAAAATATATACAATAGACCAGGTAACAAAGTCAGATACAGTAATAATATGAGATTAACCAAAGGGCAAAAAAAAGAGAAGAGAAATCACATAGTACATTAAGAACAACAATTACACAAGATAAAGCTCTTCCAAATTATCTTCACGTTTAATTGTATCTGTGATGACCTTGATACCAAATAAGGTCATGTTTTTAGTTATAGGGAATTTTTGAGGCTCACAATTCAACCCATAGCAATACCTTGCACTGAGATCTTGCAAATGCTGAAGGAACTCTTCTCACCGTAAAAGTTCAGACCATTACACTTAGTGAGTCATAGACATTTCGTCAGCTGGCTGCTGGTGACCACATCTGCTATCCTAGCTGCTCAGGAGGCTGCAATGTGAGGATCAACGTTCAAAGCCAGTCTCCACAGATAAATCTGTGAAGTGGCTCTTATCTCCAGTTAACCAGTAGAAAGTTGGAACTGGAGCTATGGCTCAAGTGGTAGAGTATCAGCCTTGAGCAAAAAAGCTAATGGACAGCACCCAAGCCCTGATTTCAAGCTCTAGTACTTGCATGCATGCACACACATGCACACATGCAGGCGCTCTCTCTCTCCTCTCTCTCTCTCTCTCTCTCTCTCTCTCTCTCTCTCTCTCTCTCTCTCTCTCTCTCTCTGTCTCTCTCTCTCTCTCCCTCCCTCCCTCCCTCCCTCTCTCCCTCCCTCCCTCTCTCTCGCTCACACACACACACACACACACACACACACACACACACACACACACACTTTGTGAAAAAGATAAAGGATAGCACAAGGCCCTAAGTTCAAGCCCCTCCCCCCCAAAAAAAAACCCCAATTTGTCAATAGTTCATATATTTGTACACTGAAGGGGGCAGTATAATACTATACTAAGAAAAAGAAGTTGATACCTCAATTATTATATTTTTTAGTGTGGATTATTTTTATATCTTTAGTGCCACAGCAGTTACTGCAGAAATGATGATGGTGCTTTTGTTTAAATCCATTTACTCCCATAGCAATTATATATGGTGACTACTTTAACTATATTCATAAATAATGAAACTTAATATTAGAGTCAGACTCAAAACTTGTGAATCCTCCACTGTCAGCTTGTCAAGCACTTGTAAAGAACATAATGATCAGTGGGTGGATGGAGAGAGCTTATATGAATTTATTATTGTCTTCTTTACATGTAGAAGGCTAATGGATGATGATGATGATGATGATGATGATGATGATGATGATGATGATATAGAAGAGAGGGGATGCAATCTTCATGTGTTTTGGTGATAAAGAACACAGGACAATTAAATAAGTTAGTAGAATCCAGGGTCAATGTTGAAAGCCTATAGGTTATGCTGTCCTATATTGATGTATTGTTTAATGTGAATTAGAGCATATAAATTTGTGACCATGTGACCATGAGTGTGTTGTCACCCAAGAAATTATGTTATAAAAAGAACATAGCTTTATAGCTAGCTATAAAACCAGGCTGAACAGTGGATGCAAGGGGCTCACACTCATAATTCTAGCTACTTAGGAGTCTGACATATGGGGATTGCAGTTTGAAGCCAGCCTAGTTTAGAAAGGTTTTAAGACTCATCTCCAATTAACCACCAAAATGGCACTGAGTCAAGTGGTAGAACACTAGCCTTGAGTAACATAAAGCCAAGGCCCTGAGTTCAAGCCATAGTCCCTGTATCAGAAAACAAAACAAACTAAAAGAACAGATGAAACACTTTGAGAGATTCATTGTTGATGACACTTTGAGAGAAGACAGTTCATCTCTTTGTGGAAGGAATAGAGAATCATGTTGAGTCACTCCTGATTGACGAGAAGAAACCCAATAAATAAAAGCTAACCATTTGAAATGATTTGTGCAAGGCTTTGGTTTTTATCTTCTCACTTTCATGTTTTAGACCTGAAGTCTACTTCCCAAAATGACTAATGACTATGCTTTAATACTCTGCTTCCTTTCATCTGGTGCTAAGATTTCTAGTAGTGTGTGTGTGTGTGTGTGTGTGTGTGTGTGTGTGTGTGTGTGTGTGTGTGTTTAATGGACCTGGTGGGGTTTTCCACATTTGTGGAGAGAAGATATGGCCAAAAAAATGACTGCATATGGAAGATAAGTTTTTATTTTCAAAAGACTTACACTAGGAGGATAAAGCTGATAGTTGAAACTATGATTAATTCTTGCAGCCTGAGGGTGACTTTGGGGATGACAGAAAAAAAGTAGGTTGTGATTCTAGACCTTATTGAAGGAGTCTAATTTTGTCTGTCACTACTACTTCTTATAGATTCTCTACATTGCCTGTTTCTCTCAGGAGAGATGTGATATGAGACCTAGAGGAAGAGAGGAAAGAGACAGAAAACAACCGGGGTTGACACATCCATCCCTTAGCTAGGATCCTAATGTAAGCTTATGTGGCTACATACATATGCACACATAGATACATGGATGTAAGACTGACCACAGTGATTGTTTCACACACGAGAAGTGTGGGATCATGCCTTTCTCCTTCCTTTGGAAATTACAGGACTTGAAAGTCTATGGGTCTGTCTCTGTAATCAGCCTTGAGACTTAGGGCTCAGCCATTGGGACTGAGCTACTGGGACTGGCTTGTGAGTTCTGCAATTCCCTCTCATGACCACAGAGGGTGGAATTCTCTCCCAGAAATTGGAAAGTGCCTACTTCAGGGTTGTCTCTAAGACATGTCTTGTTTGGATTGCACAATAGTTTCTGTAAAAAGAAAATTTGTAACTCTTGCTGTCCCCTCAGAAATGAATAAATCTGGCCTACTCTGCTGCACAACAGCTGTTCATCTACACCAGAGAGACGGGAGGAGCGTGCTCAGGTTCACTGCAGTCTCCATCAGTTTCCTGTCTGCCTGTGTTAGTGGCCATTGATTGGTGGGTGTGTCTTGTTAGCCTGGCCCACTTCCCTATTTCGGTTATCCACGAGGCTTCTGCAGGCATTTGAACTCACCATGCCCTATGCCTGCAGCTTATGCATTCTGGGGAAATGGCAACCAGTCCATATCATTCACTCAACTCATACATTTATATTGAAAAAAGCCGGGGGCTAGGCCTGTGTTGTAGCACACGCCTGCAATCCCAACTACTAAGAAGGTAAAGACTTAAAGGATCTCAAGTTCCAGGAAAATTGTAGGAAAAATGTGAGAAAAACTCTACCTCAGCCAATAGCTAAGTGTAACGCTGTGTGTGCATCATTAGGGCTCTGCAGGAAGCTTATACTATAAGAGGAATGTGGTCCAAGCTGCTCTGAGCATAAATGCAAGACTCTGATCCTCAAATCAATTAAAGTAAAAACAGCTATCCAGTGACTCAGTGGCAGATGTCTGCTTAGTGAGCATGGTCCCCCGACTTCAAATCTCAGTATGGCAAAAAAAAAAAAAAAATGGAGTTCTAATAGGATAAACTATGGGATGAAGATGAAAAAGAATGTTGAATTTTAAAAGGCCATTGAATAAGGGTATCTCCAAGAATATTTTCATAATTCTGGATGCATTTCAGCAATTACTTATAAAAATAATGTTTTTTAACCAAACCTTTATTTGGACAATTTATTGTTTTTTAAAGTTTTCCTGTTGCCATCTCTCAATCATAACCTTTCATCAGCAGTCCTTAATCTTAATACCGTTATGGAAATATGGCATTACTGTTCAAACAATCCAAGAGACTATGTCCATTTGCAATTCTAAAAACTGCCTGGCTTTCAAATGCATTTTTGGAAGCATACGTGTTGTTCTCTAAAAATACGCAGCCATGTTTACCAGCTGTATGAGTTTAGGTGGAAAAACAATTTGATTCCTAAAATAACTTTAGAAATGCTATTTTAAGGGACAGGAGTTTGGCCTAGTGGTAGAGTGCTTGCCTAGCATGCACAAAGACTCGGGTTTGATTTCTCTGTACCACACACATAGAAGAGGAAAGAAGTGGTGCTGTGGCTCAAGTGGTAGAATACTAGCCTTGAGAAATGTTCAGGCCCTGAGTTCCAGCCCCAGGACTTGAGAAAGCCCAAGAACAATGTTCAGGCCCTGAGTTCCAGCCCCAGGACTGGCAAAAAATATAAATGCAATTTTTAGGCTGAATACTACTGAAATGGTTCTTTTTTATATTTTTTATTGTAATTAATAAAAGGGTTACATGATATTTGCCAGATAGAAGGTACATTAATTCACATACATTGATACCTTTCACATGTCTTGGTACCCATTTCCCTTCCCCCCCACCCCCCCACCCGTCTTGGTTTTCCCCCCTTCCCTATCAAATTTCAAATAACCAAATACAAATAAATTCAGTATATCAGATAACAAAGTGAGATACTGTAACAATATGAGATACCCAAGGGACAGCAAAGGAGATAAGAGATAACAGTACATTAAGGACAACAGTCATTCGTTATATGGCTTTTGTTTCAATATCCTGGAGGTCCTTTCAATTAGCTTCATACTATATGGTCTTCTGTGTCAAGGTTTTGCTGTATTGCAGATCTCTGCTAGTAGAGCCCAAGGTTTCTACTGATTATGACAAATGAGGGAAACCATTGAGCCTAAGTTCCTTTGAGTCTGGCTTACTTCACTTAATATGATTATTTCTAAGTCTTTCCATTTCCTAACAAATGGGGCGATGTCGTTTTTTTCTGACAGCAGCATAGAATTCCATTGTGTACAAATACCACAACTTGTTGATCCACTCATCAACTGAGGGACATCTAGGTTGGTTCCATATCTTTGCTATGGTGAATAATGCTGCAATGAACATTGTTGTGCTAGTGGATTTAGTATGTCCTTGTTTCTGGATGGTTGGGTAAATGCCAAGTAGTGGAATTGTTGGGTCATAGGGGAGTTCTATGTTTAGCCTTTTGAGGCACTGCCACACTGCTTTCCATAATGGTTGAATGAGTTTGCACTCCCACCAACAGTGTAGTAGTGATCCCTCCTGGCCACATCCCCTCCAGCATCTGTTATTATTCGTATTCCTGATCCTGGCCATTCTAACTGGAGTGAGGTGGAATCTTAGAGTTGTTTTGATTTGCATTTCTTTTATGACCAGAGATGTTGAGCATTTCTTCATATGTCTATAGGCCATTTTTTTTTCTTGTTCAGAGAAGACTCTCTTTAAGTCTTTGGCCCATTTTTTAATGGGATGGTTGTTACTTTGGAGATTAGTTTTGGAGTGATTCAATTTTTTGAGTTGTTGATATATTTTAGATATGAGGCCTTTGTCCGTTGTTAGGCTTCCTAATTAATTTACTAGCTATGTCCTTTGCCATACAAAAGCTCCGCAGTTTAATACAGTCCCACTTATCCAGCCTTTCTCTGATTTGTTGTGATTCTTGGTCCTTATTAAGAAAGTTTCGACCTGTGCCAAGGAGGCCTAGTGTATCTCCTATTCCTTCTTGTAAAGTTTTCAGTGTGTCAGCTTTTACCTCCAGGTCTTTGATCCATTTGGAGTTAATTCTAGTGCAGGGTGACAAAGAAGGATCTAACTTTAGTTTTCTGCAGGTGCTTAACCAGTTCTGCCAGCACAACTTGTTGAAGAGGCTGTCTTTCTTCCATTCTATTTTTTTGGCTCCCTTGTCAAAGATTAGGTGGCCATAGCTCTGTGGTTTAATATCTGGGTCCTCAGTTCTATTCCATTGGTCTTCAGGTCTGTCCTTGTGCCAGTACCAAGCTGTTTTGATAATTATAGCCCTGTAATAGAGTTTAAAGTTTGGATTGAAATTCCTCCAGCGCTGTTCTTTCTGCTAAGAAGGGTTTTTGCTATACGGGGTCTTTTATTATTCCATATGAAATTTTGGATTGCCTCTTCTATTTCTTTAAAGAATGCCATTGGGATATTGATGGGTATTGCGTTGAATTTGTAGATAGCCTTGGCAAGATTGTCATTTTCACAATGTTGATTCTTCCAATCCAGGAGCATGGGAGGTTTTTCCATTTCCTTAGTTCTGCTTTAATTTCCTTTTTTAGGGTTTTAAAGTCTGAGATGGTTCTTATCAATTAGATATAACAAAGCACCCGGTGCACAAATCATTGGCTGATCCGCTGCACAGAATGCTTTAGAGACAAAAGACTGCTTTCATTTATTAAAACAGAAAAGCGCTCCTGAGTTCTATGAGGGTTTTGTCATTGGCCGGCAGTGATTGTGGTGATGGGGGGTGATGGTGATGAGAGGTGATGTGGATGATGGTGGCTGCGATGCTTATCTGAGGCAGTGGAGTCAGTGGTGATGGTGGTCATGTTGGTGTAGCGACAGCAGTGGTGATGGTGGCAGGGAAGTGGTTATGTTGGTATGGTGGTGATGGCAGTGATGGTGATGTGGAATTAGTGAGGGTGATGATGATGATGGTGGTGGCGATTATGGCAGAGTGGATGGTCTTGGAAGTGTGGTCGTGGTGATAAGGTGATGATGGTGGTGATTTGACAGGAGAGTTAATAATCCATTTTGAAAGGTCAGTTTTATAGGATTGCCATTGTGCAGAAAATATAACTGACATGTGAAAACAAATTTGAATCATCTAAAAATATCCCTCTTCCTGTCGAGCTATTCAGACAAAGGGATTAGAAATAGACACCTTTAAAGCAATCAGCTGCACACTTTAATGTCAAGCAACATTTATAAATATTCCTGGCAGAAACACACTTTCATGGCTTTGGGAATCTTATTTTATACGATCCCAAGCAATAAGCCAGTGTCTAACACACACACAAGGTGAAGTATTTTGTCTTTATAATCCTTCAAATAGACACCAATGTTTTAGTTATGATTTTCTTGGGGAAAAAAGAACATTCTTCAACATCTGATTTTGACCAAAAGGTTCTTGGTGAAAAATTGTGTGTCAAATGTCTTCTTAGAGCTTAGCAGGTTATAGCCAGAGTGCTAGTGATGGCTCCTTGTGAAAGAGCAGGAGGGAAACAAAGATAAAAGAAGAGACAGAGAGAAAGGGGGGGCGGGCTGATACCAGTGACTCACGCTTTATAATCTTGGCTCTTCGGGAGTCGAGATCTCAATATATGTTTTGAAGCCAGCCCAGGTACAAAAGTCCATAATAATGTCTATCTAATTAACCAACAAAATGCCACACTAGAAGCATGGCTCAAGTGGTAAAGCATTATCTCTCAAGAGTGCATGACCTTGAGTTTAAGTAGGGGAGGAGGAAAAGTAAGAGAGTTTATTGCCACCTATAGTGTAACATGCTAACATACTGAACCCTAATAAACCCACCATAAGTTCACATATTGTAAGTCAACAATTCATATAATATAACTAACCTACCGAACACTACAGCTTAGCCTAGCCTACTATAACAGTCTTGAAACAGTTTAGTGTACATTTGGGCAAAACTATCAAATATAAATCTGGCATGGTGGCTCACTCCTGTAATCCTAGCTACTCAGGAAGCTGAGATCTGAGGATCACAGTTCAAAGCCAGTCTGAGCACAAAAGGAACTGAGACTCTTATCTCCAATTAACCTCTAGAAAAGAGAACTGGGACTTGGGTTAAAGGTAGGGCCAAAGCCTTGAGCTGAAGAGCTCAGGGACAGTGCCCAGGCCAAGTTCAAGCCCCATGACCCACTAAGAAAAACCAGCCAAACAGCAACAACAACAAAAACAAACTATCAAATACAAAGTCTATTTTATAATAAAGTTTTGGGTACCTTATATCATGTATTGAATACTGTTCTGAAAAAAAGCAACCTTGTGGATTCCTACCACGATCCTGGGCTTAATGGATGTCAGAGAATGGAGTCTCCCGGGAGCACATGTAAAGTCCAAATAGCCGTTAGCCAAAACCCATCATTTGTCAAATCTGTGTTGTTCAAACAGGGTAGTGTAAGGTCAGACATGAGGAAGAGGGTGCAGTGTGTGCACTAAACACACACGGGTGCACGGAGATGTGTCCCATGTGCAGACCAGAGAGCCGCATGGCTGCTAGCTGCTGCCTATGTAAACCAGAGCTTCTGGGAGCACAGCCAAAGAAAGAAAGAGTACACTTTCACTCCCATCCCTGATTGATCCAGAACATGACATTCTGAAGGAGGAAGTTCTCGGTTTCTATGAGGATCAGCCTGCATTCTAAAATTATCACCCAGTCTATTCTGGGTGATAGTTCTACTTTTAAAAACACACACACACACACACACACACACACACACACACACACACACACACGAATCTTTGTGTGAAAGCTGGCAAAATATAGTTGAGAATCTTAATTTCTTTGCCTTTTATTATTATCGTCAGTAATAATTTTTCTTGATGGCTATATATTTTTTGTCCCTACAAAAAGGAACAATAGAGTTTGTGTTAAGAATTTTAAAATAAATTTCTAATTAGAGGAAATATTATTAAAAATACCACTTGTATAAGTTTACCATCAAAAAATGAAATAGTGAAAGTAAAAATGAAAAAAAATAGTGATAGAGAATGTAGTGTGTGTGTGTGTGTGTGTGTGTGTGTGTGTGTGTCTGTGTGTGAAGTACAGGGCCTTGAAATCAGTGCTTGGGCACTTGCCTTTGAACTTTTTTGCCTAAGGGTCCTGCTCTGTCACTTGAGCCACACCTCCACTTTTGGCTTTTTTTCTTTTTTGGTGGTTAATTATCGGGGAAGACCAAATGTACACAAAACTGTTTCAAGACTGTTTAAGGTAGGCTAGGCTAAGCTGTGGTGTTTGGTAGGTTAGTTGAATTAAATGAATTGTTGACTTATAATACGTTCAACTTATGGTGGGTTTATTAGGATTCAGTATGTTAGTATGTTACAATGAAATCCCCCTCCCCAGCCGCTTCAGCTCAACGTCATGCACTCTTTTTTTCTTAAACATTTGTTCTTTTATTTCAGTTAAGGTCATGTACTCTTGAGCTTGGCTATTTTGCTCAGATGGTTAATTCAGGGGCTATTCTGTCTGGGTTATCTTTGAGACTTGATGTTTAGATCTCACACTTCTAAGTAGCTAAGAGTACAGGTATGAACCACTATTGCTCAACTCGATAATATATTTTCCCCAAAAAACATATTTTTCTAGTATGTCTAACATGTATATTTAAAACTAATTATAGGCATGCTTGAGAACCAGAAATATGGAGCCACATGGATGACGTGAACAGAAACCTTCCCAATGTTTGACCTACAGTATCATGGACTGTAAGAATGCTTAGTGCTAGGAAAGAATAGAAGCCAAGTTTGGAATGAAATTGGAACTGAAACCTCTACATTTAGTTTTGGCAGGACAAGGAACTAGTGTATGCCAAGATTTAACTGAAACCTAAATGTAATAGTTACATGCTACATTATGCAGAATGCAGAAGGTTATTAACTTGACACCTTAGATACATGAGATGACAGATATTTTTAAACAGAGGTTTAAGAAGTCCTTTCTGGTAAAGAACCCCTCATTAAAATGTATGCCAAACTCTCGTGTGTGTGTGTGTGTGTGTGTGTGTGTGTGTGTGTGTGTGTGTGTCTGTGTCTGTGTGTGTCTGTGTATCTATACTGGGTGTTGAACTCAGGGCCTGGGCACTGTACCTTAGATTTATTTGTTCAAGGTTGGGGCCCTAACCCTTGAGCCACAGCTTCACTTCTAGTCTTTTGGTGATTCATTGGAGAAAAGATTCTCATGGACTTTCTTGTCCCAGGCTGACTTTTGAGATCCTAAGATCTCACCCTCTTGAGTATCTAGGATTATAGAGGTGCGTCAGTATAGTATGAGCAGAGCTTTAAACTCTATCATCTCAATATCCAGAAGGATAAGTATAGAATTTTTTCAAAAAGAAAGAAAATGAAAATATCCAATAATATCCTACTAAATAATTTCAAAAATTGCATTGTTTCTTTCTTGTTGGCTTGTTCTGTTGCCATCGTTTGTACCTTAAGGTATATGAAATAGGTGAGTGTAAAATACTTTGGAGTTCTTCACACAAGGACAAACAACTGAGAAAGACAATGGCATCTGGGTTTCTGGTGCAGTCAGAGCGATTCCCTATTTGGTTTGTAGAGGGCGCTCCTGTCAAGAAAATATCCCTGCAAAGAACAGGGCCTGCTCCCTGAGGTGAGCGTCACCATGGAGATCTCCTTCCAGTGAGGGGGAATGGATTCCACCGTCCTGCTTTGGAAACGTGCAAAAAAAGCAGATGCTTTTATTGCCTTTGTTTGTCTGCCTTCCCAGAGCAACTTGAGCCAGAAGCTCAGAGGAGAGGAAGTCCATATTTGCCTAATTTGTTTCTTCCGAATTCAGCTTAGCACCCTGGGAGAAATGTCCTGCGCATAATGACAAGTTAATGGAAAAGATATAAATTCAGATTTCACATAATCAGAACAGGAAATTCATTCTTCTCGAGCCAAAGATACAATGCCAACTTTCTTTTCTTCCTTTTAAAAGGTGTTTTGATCAGACACCTTCCTATTCAGCACTATTAATGTACCCTGCATGTGGTAGTGATAATGATTTTTTAATCAACTGAAATTTTGAATGCATAGATACAAGGTGTGTGTTGCTATGCATTTCCAAAAACCTGTTTTCTACCCCTTGGTAGTTAAGAACTGTGTTTGAATTCTAACCAACCTAGCTTAAAATTCAAACTGTTTGTGTAAGTCATTTTTATATGTAAAACAGGGATATTAATAGCATTGTTATAGTTTTCTGGGATAATTGTCATATACAAAAGAGAAGGCCAGTGGTCAGGAGTTTAGCCTAGTGGTAGAGTGCTTGCCTAGCATGCACGAAGACATGTGTTCCATTCCTCAGTACCCCACACATAGAAAAAGCCAGGAGTGGTGCTGTGGCTCAAGTGATCGGGCTCTTGCCCTGAGAAAGCCCAAGGCCCAAGGACAGTTCTCAGACCCTGAATTTAAGCCCCAGGACTGGCAAAAAGAGAAGGGGAGGGAGAAAGAGAAAGAGAGAGAGAGAGAGAGAGAGAGAGAGAGAGAGAGAGAGAGAGAGCGAAGAGAGAGAGAGAGAGAGAGAGAGAGAGAGGAGGGAGGGAGGGAGGGAGGGAGGGAGGGAGGGAGGGAGGGAGGGAGGGAGGGAGAGAGAGAGAGAGAGAGAGAGAGAGAGAGAGAGAGAGAGAGAGAGAGAGAGAGAGAGAGAGAGAGATGGGGGAGAAGGGGGGAGCAAGGCACCTGTAATGTTAGCTAGTAAAGAAGCTGAGATCCAGAGGGCCAAGATTAAAGGTAGGTAGGCAAGGGCAGAGAAATCTGTGAGATTCCATCTTCAGTTAACCAGCAAAAACAACAGAACTGGAGGTATGGCTCAAGTGGTAAAGCATCAGTCAGGTCAAAAAAAAGTTAAGTGAGAGAATGAAGTTTGAGTCCTGCAACTGATATACAAAAGTAAATGAATAAAATATAAAGAAACAACGTATTTTGCCTCAGAATCTTGGAAGTTCCAGTCCTGGTTAGTATCTATGCCATTGGCTGAGAGGCACAGGGGTAGAACACAAACCTACTATATGTGAAGCTCTGGGTTTTTATCCCCAGCACCACCAAAAGGAAAATAAACGTAAATGTAGTCCTCTGTATAGAACTGTTTTTTGTTCTTTATTTTACAGAACATCAAAAAGAAAATCATTACCTTTCCTTAATATTTTTACCATCCAATTGCTGTAGCAAAACAATATTGGAACTCACATTTCAACCAAATAGTGGCATAGTGGCATAGTGGCTTATGCCTTAATCCCAGTACTCAAGAAGCTAAGTTCAGGAGGACTGTGGTTTGAGGCCAGCCAAAGCAAAAGTTAGTGAGGCCACCCCTGGCCCACCATCTCTACCAATCACTAGATATGGTGACACTGCGCATCTGTTATCCCAACTCTTTTGTTTGGTTTTGGCTAGTCCTTGATCTTCCTGGATGCTGTCCTTGAGCATCTTTGGTTCAAGACAATCACTTGAGCCACAGCACCACATTTGACGAGGGTTTTTTTTTTGTAATTTTTTGGAGATAAGAATCATATGAACATTTAAAAAATTAAGACCAAAAAAAAGAAAAAAGACCCGTATGGACTTTCCTGCCTGGGTTGATTTTAAGCTATAATCATCAGAGCTCAGCCTCCTGAGTAGCCGGGAATACAGGCATGAGCCGCTAGCAGCTAGCTATATCCCAGTTTTTCAGAAAGTGTAAAAATGCTCGAGGTCATAGCCTGTCCGGACATAAATGTGAGACCCCAAAGTAACCTTGCATAAAGATTAGGGCCTGACTTAAGTTGTGGCATCCCCTAAGCTCAATCCTCTGGTGTCATCAAGATAAAAGGGAGGGAGGGAGAGAAGGATGGAGGGAGGGAAGAAAGAAGAGAGACAAGGAGGGAAGGGAGGAAGAAAGGAAGGAAGGAAGGAGGAAGGAAGGAAGGAGGAAGAAAGGAAGGAGGAAAGAAGAAAGACTAAGCCTGGTGTGGTGGTTCAAATCTGTAATCGTAGCTCCTTTGGAAGCATAGACCAGTGTATCATGGTTTAAGACCAGCCTGAACATAAACCCCATTTTAGCCAATGGCTGGGAGTAGTGC